>NC_135501.1:121822587-122163613 GCF_052857255.1 Amblyomma americanum | reverse complement strand
ACGAGTATGATTTCATTGAGCGCTTATGACAGAGTATTTGCGGCACCGAATTTAATTTCCATCAAGTGAACCTTCATACTTGTTGTCTAGCAGCGACTTGTGTTGGTGTATTGATTTTGAAGAACGTTTTTTTATATGCAGGCAGCGCTTGACTGACAAAGAAATTCAAGCAATTCTTTTCGAATACCCTAGTGGAAGTGAGGACGAAAACTTGGAGGGGTCGGATTGCGATGAAGAATACACGCTGCAGGAGAGAACAGTGCAGAATGTCAGCGAAAGCTCTTCAGACAGTGAAGAAGTGCAGGTCACATCAACCAAAAAGAAGAAGCAAACAAAAATTTGGCACTGGGTGAAAAAGGACATCAATATCAATCGGGGAGAGGAAGAAAGTGTTTTGAAGCCTGCGGACGGTTTAGAAAGAGTGAAGAGCTCCTTGAGCATTTTCCTGTCACACTCTCGTCAAGCAGATATCGCCGACTGCATGACAAGAAACAGGTTCGACGAAATCATGTTCCTATTTCATGCAGGGAACAATGATGAAGCGCGGGAAAAAGGAGAAGAAGGCTATGACTGTCTCCACAAGGTGCGACATGTGCTTACGAGCCTAAATAACACATTTTCACAAGCTGCCAAGCTTGAAACTTGCGTTGCTGTAGATGAAATGATTATCCCTTTCAAGGGCAGACATTCTCTGAAGGTTTATATGAAGAGTAAGCCTAAGAAATGGGGCTACAAAGCTTGGGCCCTAGCAGGCCGGTCTGGATACGTATATCGGCTTTACATGTATGGTGACAACCTAATCGAAGACCCCCCGAACATCCCGGAAGACGTAGGCGAAAGTGGGAAGGTCGTTTTGCGACTCACTCATGATTGCCCTCTGGGAACATGAGTATTTTTCGACAACTTCTTCGCTTCCATCGAGCTTCTAAATGAAATGAAAATGAGAGGACTTAGAGCGACTGCCACCATCAGAAAAACAAGATGTGGGAACTGCCCTCTGAAAACTGAAAAAGAATTGAAAAAAGCAGAGAGAGGATCACTCGACTTCCGCTCAGAAAAGAGCAGAGGAATTGTCATCTCTGCCTGGAACGACAACCGCACAGTGATAGCTGCATCAAACATCCACAGCATTGAACCTTTTGATACATGCAGGCGCTACGACAGAAAGACCAAGACTTATGTGGATGTGGAGAGGCCCAACATCATTAGGGTGTACAACCAGAGCATGGGTGGAGTAGACAAAGCAGATATGCTTTTGTCATTTTACAGAAATGACTTGAAAACAATGAAGTGGTACAAAAGGATATGCTTTCACCTTATCGATCTTGCGGTTGTGAACGCTTTTCTGCTTTACCGCGAAGCGAAATCGGCAGATATGCAGCTGGTTGACTTCAAGTTCCGGGTGGCACTTGGATTGATGCGCTCACTCGAGGGCATGCCCGGATTGAACCGGGATGGTGATGATCCTGTGCCTGCGAGTGCTGTGTCACCAACTAGTTCATTGAAGGCATCAGGCTCAGCAACTGGAGTTGTTTCAAAGAGAGCCCATCATGTTGAACATTCTGTGCGGCATGACAATGTTGGCCATTGGCCAGTGAAAGTGGCGCAAAAAAACGCCCCCATGTGCAAGTTAAGCTCATGCACCAGGCGCACAAGGTACTTTTGCAAAAAGTGTTCTGTGTACTTGTGCGTTGATGCACAAAACATCAACTGCTTTGAGAACTTTCATGCATCCTAAATTTTCAAGGAATTTCTGCCCCCCACTCCTAGCTGCAACATTTGTGGCATAATAAAATTTCCTATAAAATGAAGAGGAATCGTTTTAACTTTTTCATGTGTCTTTCCATGAACATGAACTCTTTAAAAATATAGATTTCAGCAATGTTCACCTCGTGAGACACCTGTGGGATATAAAGGGTTAATTGGGTGGCTGCAGCCCTTGAGCGACATGTGTCTTTCCATGAACATGAACTCTTTAAAAATATAGATTTCAGCAATGTTCACCTCGTGAGACACCTGTGGGATATAAAGGGTTAATTGGGTGGCTGCAGCCCTTGAGCGACCGACCTCCTCCTCGCATCATTCTCCAAGCCTCCTAACTAATGCATAGTTTTTAATGTTTTCTTTTATTCTGCCTAGTCAACAGTTGACATTTTTAATAACTTTCATTAATTAATTGCTTCTGTATGTTTCATTCTGTTCAGTTCCATATATTTCCACTAACTGGCTACATGTGCGTGTATACGCACACTTGTAAATTCGTCTCTTATCCTCTATCACATTTCAATATGTGTGTACTTTAAATTACCCTAGTGCTTCATCTTTCCATATATTTTACAACCATGCATACGTAATAAGATCTCGGAGTTTCATTGAATATACATTCAAATTACTTGTAGAGCGTAACTGTCTAAAATGTCTATTGCATGCCCTTATTCCAGCAGTTTATAGCTTACATACTGCCTCTTGTCATTTACTGTTCAGGAGGTAGAATGCAGGCACATACGAAGAGAAAACTGAAAGGCTACTCTGTATGTATTACGCACGAAAATTTTTCACAAACATCACGCATGAACATCACTTTGTGTACCAATATCCCTTGCTACATTAACCAGTCTATGCAGGTGACAGGCAGTAGCATGCTTCAAGAAGTAAGGAAAAAAGAAGGAATTAACCTCCACTAAAAGTGTCATCCTGCAGGACCACACAGCTAGATTTGCCCACAGAACACAGAGCTTGAAATGTAGCAGCGTCAACAAGACTAACAACAAAACGTTGCAATATACACAACTTATATGAGAAACTTATACAGCTCACATTCACTCATACTATTGGTTAATGATATACTCCCTCATTAATTAAGGGCAGGCCACAGGTGTTAGTGGAGTATGGTCAATAATTAAGCAGAGTTTTTTATTAAACTTAAGCACTCTTTATGCAATTTATTGCATGAAAAATTATGAGATTCAGCTAAAAAATTTTGCTAGTGCACGGTTCAGGAACACCGTTACCACAAATTAGAAAAGGCTGCCAATTCAACAACAAACAGTTCTGAGCAGGAGCTAGCAGATTCCACTTCAGAACCAGAAGTTCCCAGTAGGGACCAGAAGATGAGCCCAGCACAAAATCAGCTGCCCTATAAGGACTATATATACACTAAAAAAAACCTATTCCTTCTGGGACAAATAAAACCACAGAAAACAGCAATTCCCATTCGCAAATCAACACCTGGGATATTATTGTGATGAGGTAAAACCATATTTTTTGATATAAAGTAAGAAAGGACGGTCATGTACAGCTATTTAATTAAAGCGCTGTTGCATTTAACAATGCACCATAATATTCTTTACCACATCATCTATCTGCAATGTACATAACAAATATTTCAATGTAAAAAAACTGAGAAATTGCATGCAAATACAAAAGTACACAAATGAAAAGGACAATAAAAACTCTGCAAAAAATGTAGGAAGACCACTCCATTAAGAAAAGATAGAAAAGGCTGCAAGTCATCATACGTGCCAATTGCGTTGCTTCATTTATAGTCTGAACAGGCAACATATACATAAAAATATTGTTGCTGAAAGCAAATAATTTAATTTCTCTGCTTTCAGCCTTAATTTTATCTTTAAATGTAATGGAGTGATGGAAGCTCACACTGCATAAAGCTCAAGCAATGAAAAAATAAATGAAGGCAGGTATATATGAGAGGCATATATACTTCACGATTGAAGGCTCTGAGCCACGCTGTCGCGCAAAGTTCCTGCCGAAACAGCACTCTCTTCCTCGTCGTCGGCAGGCTCGGTTGGCGACACGTTGGTTCCGCTGTCCATTTCCTCCAAGATTTCCATTGCGTCGCCGCACCTCCTTGCCTTGTTGTGTAGCACGCAAGCTGCCAGCACGATGTGCACCGCGTGGCTTATTCTGGCAACGTCGATACAGAGGAGTCGCTAAAATCGCGCCTTCAACAGGCCGAAGCTGCCCTCCACAACAGCAACAAACTCGCGACATATAATGTTGACAGTCGACCGACCTAGGCCAAAGCGTTGGCGATTGTTCGTTCTTCCACAGAGGACGCGAGACGATACAGGCTTACAGCCACTCGCTTGTCCAGGGGGATTGCTCTTCGCATGGTCGTGTCATGCCGCTTCATACACTCACACAAACTCAGGAGGTACCGGAAAGTACTGCGGGTCACTCTGAAATGCGCCCTAAACTCACAGTCTGGCAAGTGTGGCACCGTAGCCTCGTACCAAGACTGCCATCGCGGATAAGCGAACAACCGCCATTCGGAGGAACCGAGTCGCACAGCTATCGCCATGATGCGGTGACACATTCTTTCAGCGTGTTCATGCTCCTCTGCTGCTGCGTCGATTTGTTCCAGTAAGCGCAACTGCTCGATACGACGCTGATGAAGTGCCGCTTGCTGCATGGTGAACATATATCCATGAAATCGTCCTCATCATGTCCAGTTTCCGCACAACCACACTGTGCCATCGATTTTCACGCAGCTGCCCGCTGAGAGGTGCGGTCTCACCAACTTGGTAATCACTAGCGCGCTCTGAAATTCTCACCGAGGCGCACTTCGCTAACTGTGCCATTGACAAAGAACCACAAGGGTAATATCGCAAGTGCACTGCATTGCCTCGAACCACCTACCCAACCAACAAACTCCAGACATAGTGAACTAAATCTTGGGCTGGTTGCAGCTAAAAATATGACTACGAAGCCAACAACAACCACTGTTGAAAGACTCCTTTTATGTTTCTCGCTGAAGTTTGGAAAATCACATTTTGATATATTTCAGACATAAGAAAGCTATTTATTGATACATTTATAATAAATCCCTAGCCGAATGCTCTTATCATTTTATGTTTACAAGTTTTTACTGTAAACTTGAGGAAAAAGTGCGAATACGTCATGACCACGTGATCGTCCTTGCCGCTGTATTTAAGAGCGTGTAGCAGCGCCGCAGTTCAGTTTACGGTAACGGTGGTTAAGTCTGGTAAGGCTGCTCATGTGACAAGGGTATTAGTAGTTCCAAAGTGGTCGACCATGATGCCACAGTAGCTTTATACAGTTGGTTAGAAGAGCTTTCTTGTGGCTTTTTTATCAAGTTGTATTTGGTTGCTGCGTATATAGTCCTTGCATTATGGGACTCACTTTGTGAAATAGCATGTACTTATGTGGCCTTTTCAGTTTTCTCTGTTACTGATATAATCTGTGAAATAATCTTGATTTCTGTGAGCCAGCATACTTTTTCTGCTGACCTCAAATGTACACTTACCTTATGCAGATGCCATCTGTGAGAAGACGGGGGTGGATGTTGCGGAAGCGCAGGGTTTCATCAGGAAGTGGTTGCCGGGTTCGGTGGACTGTGGTGGTGGCTGAAAAAGGTGTTTTGCTGAAGCATTTCTGCCTGAAACCGCTGCTAGCCTGGCAACTGCTGTGAACCCCTGTGCTTCAGCCCCCAGCACAGTGTCCCATGCGGCCCCCACCTCCCAAGATTCCTCCTCCCACGTGGGCACCACCTCCCAGGATCCCTCCTCCTGCGTGGCCTTCGCTCCCTACCAAGGTCCCTCCTCGTGCCCCGCAGTCCCTCCTCGTGCCCCGCACTCATTGGCATGCGTCTGATTTCAAGTTTTTTCAAACAAGCCTCCCCAACCACCACCTGATCCCGCCCCCAAGGTGCTGTGCCTGAACCAGGCACTGCACATATATTGTGTTAAAATAAATTTTCTTTTTTTCGTTGCCTCATTTTGATCATGTGCATAGAAAGGGTGCTTGCAGCTTAGCAATGCTAAAGCCCATAGATTCCCTGTTGCAAATATTGACCGCAATGTGAATATTCGGTCGCTCATGCCAATGGCATTAACTTCGGCCAGTGTTAGCAGATTGGCTGAACAGTGGCCCAACAGTGGCCCAACTGTGGCATCAGCGTCAGGCCGGTGTTGGTAGAGAGGCTGTGAACGAGGGTACAATCACGACATGGATGTCCACCCAGTGTTGGCAGATAGGCTGAACAGTGGTCCAATTGTGGCGTGAACGTCGGCCCAGTGTTAGCAGATAGGCTCAACAGTGGTCCAATTGTGGCGTGAAAGTCGGCACAGTGTTAGCAGATAGGCTGAACAGTGGTCCAATCGTGGCATGAATGTCGGGCCAGTGTGGGTAGGTAGATAGGTCCAATCTTGGCCTGAACGTCAGGCCGAGGTTGGAAAAAGTATCTTTTTGCCCGAATACCAATGTAGGTCCGACTTTTGTGCCGATTTTAACCACTGTTATGCCAGCGTAACCCTAAGTAGGCCCAGAGTTGCCAATGAGGATCCGATATTGGCTGTGCCATTATAAAATCATGGCTATGATGGGCCATGTTAGCCAGAGTTCTCCCATTCATTGCCAGAATTGGTTAAGCCCTTTTCAAAGCCTGGCTATCATAGGCCATGTTAGCCAGAGTTCTCCCACTCTTTGCCAGAGTCGACTAAGCCATTTTCGAAACCTGGCTATATTGGCATTGGCTTGCCACACCTTATCCAGTGTTAAATGTATACTGGCAGGTGTTGAACACTGCACCATCCATTATACTGGGTAGAAGATTGATTTTATAATTCATTATTTATAATAGTTAATAATTTTCAAACGCCCTAAAACTCGTTTGAGCTCCTGGGTTGTGCTTGGGCGAGTTCAAGAATTTAGCTTTATTAATCTTTTTCTTACTGAACACTTTCGCGGTATATGTGTGGAGTTGAATAAACAACGAATATCTTCCGACTGTGCAGTCGGAGATAGAGGCATAGTTACGACGAAAAAACTCAATGAAGCCGAATTAAGCTGTCAGCAGATCGCGCCGGCCAGAGAGAGCTCTCGCACAGAAACTAAAGGAGGAGCGTGTCGACACCGTAGAGGCACGGCGACGTCTGCCGCGGGCTCTGCCGCTGATGAATTGTGTTCTAAGGTGCTTTCTAAGGTGCTTCCCAACAATTTCCAAACGCATTCTGAAGCATTCAAAACCCATTCGCTCGCTGTGTGCTGCTGCCATCTACTTTTGTTCGGTCCATTCACTTATTTTCAGTTGTGCAACGAAGTGACGGCGACTTCGGTGGTGGTCAGTCGTGTGTGCATATTCCGCCACAGATGAACCGCTCTTTCGCATAAGGCCCGTTTCACATGCTACAACTAGAACGAAAACAGTCAGCCTAGCCGGTGACGCCGCAGTGCGATTTTCGGCCAGTGCTTTCACATGCAACTCCGCAGTGAATTCGGTCAAAGGGACAGTCAAGGTTTCTTGATGTTTGCAAAGCCAATCCATGATTAAATGCGACAGAAACGCTACACGAAATGTGTTGATGATGTTATGACGAGCGTATTTTTAGATGTGGGGCATTATTTCAATGTTTTGATGAGAATAAACAGTTTTGCTTCCACCGCGGCAACAGCTCCCACGTGACCGCACGTCGCACGCAGTCTCGGCGCTCCCCATTGTTCAGTCGCTGAGCGAACACAACGAAGCTGCGATTGAATACCAACCGGACGGAACTCGATCGCAAGCCGTCTGCGACTAGACCAACGGCCCTCCCCAGTCGCAGACCGACAGAATTCGCAGTGTCGTAGGCGAAAATCGCATGCATGTGAAATGGGCCTAAGGCCGACGACGACACCATCTAGACAGACAAATACGGATCTGTAAAATTCTATCGTTAATACTGGGAACTAGAAGCGGCTGCAACTAACCACTAAAATTCCTTTGAAAATGTCTGGTAAATTTAGTATTTAACGAATATGCGCTGGCATGACCCAGTTGTAATGATTCGTGTAACTATATATGGCTTAGCCACGCCGCTGATACTTTTTTGAGAAGTACACAGACAGAGCTCACGCTGTTGCCTTTGTCCGATTTCTGGGCAAAATAACCCGCCTATTTGTATGAACTATATGTATTTTAAAGCGTTTTTGCACGCTCTGCTTGTGCGAGTACCTGAAAACCAGCCCAAGAGGGCTTCCTTCTAAAAAAAATCAAATGACTTTCATTTCATGATTTTTTTAAATGAAAAAAGCGCTTTTTTGCTTCACTCTAGAGAATTCACTGCCACACTGCGCAGTGGGTGTCTGCTTAATAGAGATACTAAATCAAACATAATAACTTAGTGCAAGTGCATTCCCTAAGCCGACTTTGTGCGATATTTTAGCAACGTCCAGAAACGAAGCTGTGGCCTCATAATTTACAATTATAAGTTGCGCACGCGCGAAACATTAGGCCACCGCTTCAACACGCGGTAAAAGATTCCTACGCTTCTGTACGTCGTTCCCTGTGATTGCGCCTTCCCCTGTGTTTTCTGATTTGGCTTTTTCTCCTTTTCTGGAGATCGTATTGTTTCAAAATGTCGTTTCTTGTGCATTTTATTCTTTTGTTGCGTAATTTGCATTGAGGGCTATAGCTCTTGCAGACGTCTTTACTTATTTGCTCGCAAATTAATTTTTTCTTTCGGTTATTACCTTTACTGATGAAAAGCATCGAAAATAGTTGCAAGCCACAGTTCAACACGATTTTGTTTCTTTTAGCTTTTTGTATGAAATTTCCACACCAACAAAACGGAGGATTATTCGACGACCAGAGAATAAATCTACTGACAAATGGTGTTAGACGCATGTTAACCTAGCTTGTTTGCCACATGTCCCGTATGTAATACTATGAAAAAGTGCGAATTTGCTTGCATATTTATTTATTGTTTTATGTTTTTTTATTTCATGATATCATTTAAGCCATCCTGAACTAACACGGCCCCAAAGAATGCGCAAGTGTCTGAAGTCATTTTGGCGAAGTCGATCTTGAGCTCCACATTTTTTGCTTCAAAGTTTTCGGTCGCCAGACATGATGCTTCTATAGTGGCTTTGCAAGAATATTTTGATGCTTCCACGTTTTCCACACCCTTACCTTCAAAACTGCTTGTGACTCATTCTCGGAGAATTCCAAGCCTCTTTCACATGTTTCCGCCCCTCCCCTCTCTCTTTTGAAGTCTCCTATTTCCCCAACTCATCTCCCGGATGTGCCCTTTTCAAGGCAGCGTGCTACCCCTCCCCAAGCGCTTTTTTTTACTCACTTTCTCCTGTTTCTCCCACGCGCAGGTATGTGCTGCGCCTCTCGTTGCCCCCCCCCCCCCCTCCCCCAAGATTTTCTTCTGTCTACCTTTCACCTTGAAACCTTTTTTTGGGACCATGAAAGCTGTGTAAAAGAAAATGACTCCCCTCCTTGCTGCCCCTCCCTCCCATCACTGTCATCTCCCCTGCCATTCGTCACAGTGCGATGCATCGCCACGACACATTCTTGACTGGACGAGTCTTGGCTTGCCCGGCACGGCGGCGCCCAACCGCACAACCAAGGCGACGAAAGAGCATGCACGCTCGAGCTGGCTCCGTTCGTAGTCTGCGCAAGCGAAAACCCACATCCGATACTATATGACAGCTCCGACGCGGTTCACTACCCTGGCCTGCAATACCTTGCTTGTAAGTACTACAAATATTTTATCTTGAGATACGTTCGGAAATAAATGTGATTTTGGGAGTATGTGTTGCTCTGACTACATGCGGCTTTATTTTTTCCGGCAGAAAAAGAAAACGAGACAAAGCACGAGGACGACTTCTATGTATCTACTCTCATTGCCAAATGTCTGGCTGACGTCGTGTGCAGTGCAGATCTGTCCGAATGGTAAGAATTTTATTTTTCGTCTTTGGTGCAATGAATTCACCAAACATTCACTACTTCGTCGAACAGCGAGTTTGATTTCTTCTGACCTTTCGTCCAATTCATTCAGGAATACGTTTGTCATGTACAGCTTATGCAGGAGAGGAATCGAAACTGTTTTGTGCTCCACTACAGACCAGTCGGTAAGGATATGTATACTACTTCTGCGCTCTTTCTCTGTGGTTAACACACTTGCAGGTGCAATTGAAAATCCGCAATTTAAAGCAAAAGCTTTTGCCAAGTTATCTCTCAATGAAAAAAAAAAAGCCATTACTCTGGACTGTCAGACAGGTGTTTTGTGTGGTTTTCAAGTCAGTTTCGAATGTGTATTACATGCATAGGAAGCGACAAAGATAAGCTGTTGGATTTAAAAAAAACAAGGTGTTCTGAGTTTTTTTCATCCAGCGTATTTATTTTTAACCCCATCCAAACAAACAAGCTCTGTTCAAAACTGCTGTTCTGACGTCCATATGGAGGAGATGCTACAACCTGTGCATCTTTACCTGAATAAAAATGCGCTTTCAATTTAGATACATAGTTATGATAATAAAACAAAATAAAACATTTACTTCCTTTCAATATTACATTACTTTGTGTTTTTTTCACATTTAATACCTTACTGGAGGTGCGAAATGGTGCAATTAAAATCAGCAATTTGGGACAAGGCAAATTAAATTTAACTTTATGCGAAAAATGCGGTGCTAGTTATTACAAGCTATCCTGTAAAATGTGTGTTGACTGTTTTCACGCCGACTGTGCATCACAAAATTCAGTGTTATTTGATCATTTCTGTTTTTGTCCTCTGACGGCCATATTTAGTTTATCGTGACGTCATGCATCTCTGCAAGCTCGACTCATTGTGAGGTTATCGTGCAAGAGCTGGACAAGCAATTTGAGTGCAGTGGAAAAGTCCTTTTGCAAGAGGAGTGCAACGATTACTTCAGATATGACTGATCAGTTCACAGGAGGACAGCTTCGTTAAGCACTTTATGGATCTCTTAGCCGTGCTACAGCAGATTGCCGTGCTGTGTTGTCTAACCTGAATCATTGCACACAGCAAACATGAAAATAAATGTACCGCACCCCAAGTTCTGCCCAGAACCCCACCACAAGTTCTGCTCAGGGCCCCACCACAAGCCCGGCATCCCACTCCAAGCCAATTTTTGCCAATGATAGCCCAACAATCGACCAATGCTGTTGTGCTGCCTGGGCATATGGTATCACAGATGCTTGTGTTACAACTTCATCATACAGTATCATAAGAGCACGCAAAAACAGGCTGCTGATGCACTGTCGAGATTAGCAATGTCTGGTATGAGCATGGAAAAGGAGCAGGAAGAAATGTCAGTGGTACAATCAGCCTGTTTAATTGAGGGTCAGTTCCATAAAGTCCTGTAGGATAATCCAGTTAAAACAACAGTAAAAAACTCATGCCTTCTTGGCCAGAAAGCCAACGACTTCTGCCTAAGCTTAAGCCTTTACTGCACGTTGTTGCATATGTGCTACATAGCCATAAATGGCTCCAAAACAAAAGAAAATTCGATTCGGAGCTTCCTGTGCTCGCTGTTGCATTTCTGTAACACCAACTTGAAATGCACGCTGTTTTGTGCTGCCATCTCTGCTTCTTCAGTGGAACTAATGTCAAACAAGGTGGAAACTTCGCGAGCTCACATGCAGTAACACCAGTAAGTTTTTCCAATTTTATTGAGTTTCTGACCTGGATACAATGCATTAAAATATTTTCGGGCTTTTCTACTTTTCATTCCTAACCCTTTCTTGGCCAATGATTCCTGCAGGAATCACAATCCACTGGCGGGCTTCAATGACTGATACAAAAAGCGAAACCGAAACTGACACTTGGAATGATTTCTCGAAGAGTCTTGCTAGTGTTCTCACCGCTAGGTGGGAGCACGGGCACTGATCTTTTCAGACCATTCGAAATTCGTGCGCCAATCGCTGCGGTCGCTCAAGTGGACTCTTGAAGGAATTTCGTGCATCTATTCTGAGGGTAAGAGATATTTCTGAGCTTTCTAAAAAACTGGTCGCCCTCTGTGCCTTTATATACGCTCGCACTCAGTTTTTACCCGCTGAAATGAAGGAATGACTTTGTGAAATCTCTCAAATGTTTTGATTCCTGCAGGAGTTGGCCCACAATGGTGGACAGTCACGTTTTATGGACGGTCGCAATAGAGGCGCCTTTCGCAGTTCCGAGGGCATAGGATCGTGGACATCTTCACTGCCGACACTACAAACAATTAGGATGATGATCCCCACCTTTCAGAATGCGAACTTGATGAGCTGTCACCGCATGACATTTCTGACACATCAAAATCAAACTTCGAAAGCGAGAGCTCAGAAAGTGAAGATGACAGCGGCCAGAATAAAACCAATGCTACTTCAAACAAAAATTGTCACAGTAAAGCAAGCCAGTCAGTAAATGGAAAAAAGGCTGCCACGAAAAGGCAAGTGAAGAGGATGCTTTTGTGGCAAAAAATGTCCATGGCGGATATTGACGTTCCTTGGAAAGGTTGTGTTCCCGATCCACCACCTGAAGTTATGACTCCGTTTCAATACTTCAGACAGTTCTTTGATTGCCATATGTTTGACCACTCGGCAGAGCAGACAAATTTGTACTCTGTCCAGAAAAGCGGTAAATGTATCAACACCGACGAGGATGAGATAGAGCAGTTTGTAGGCATGCTTTTTCTAATGGGGCTGATCCCATTTCCTCAATACCATCTGTATTGGTCAGAAAAGCTCCACTTCACTCCTGTTTCTGAGACCATGTCCAGAAACAGATTCAAGCTTATGAGACGGTATTTTTCACGTCGCCGACAACACAAAGATGTTGCCAAGAGACGATCCAAATTTTGACATTCTTTTCAAGTTGCGCCCATTTTTGGATGCTCTCCAGGAAAAATGCTCATCAGTTCCCCCCAAGGAAGCACAGAGCATGGGTGAGCAAATTGCTCCATTCAAGGGAAGGTCAAGCTTGCGCCAGTACATGAAGAGCAAACCTCAAAAGTCAGGCTTCAAAAAACCACGAGAGATGGCTATGAAAGTGTGTGACTTGAGCGTGCGATTATGACCTCATTTTACAAAGTACCCATCTTTTCACCCTGTCACTACGTTAGGGCTGCGGGTGTTATTTTTCTTGGCTATTTTTCATTGCCACTGAGAATTCAGTCACTGAAGTTGCATATAAATGTCTGATATAGTGTTGTTCATTTTTGGCATTTCTTTGTGCTCACCATACATGTGCAATATTGGCTGAATTAGAATACTCTGACGTGTGCCCTTTTCACATGTGTATATGTGTTTACCGTACATTTTTTTTCTTGTTAACCTGCCCCAGCTATTGTTCCACTACAGAGTGGCAGTACTGTGAAAACATGAATAAAAATTTACACATCGGCACTGACATGCAAGTCTACCTTAAATTAGGAATGACATAAGTGTGCGTGCAATCAACAAACACAATAAGTTGAACACGAATCATAGGAAGCCGGGATGCCAGTAGAAACTACACAGAGTGGATAAAGGTACTGTTATCAATAGCCGTGAGGTAAATTGATGGTAAATTTCATACTAGACCGAATGTATGTCTGCATCCTTTACTATGTACTGCATGTGGTAGTCGCTGATTTTAAGGTGTGCAGCTCAGGTTTCGCAGGTCATTTCTGCAAACATCTTTTATTAAAATTTATGAGATTTGTGCAACATTCTAAAATAAAGATATTTCACACACCAATCGCCAGTAAGCACAGCGACACCCGCCGCAGTGGCTCAGTGGTTTTGGCAGTCAGCTGATTTCAAGCTCATAAGATGGAACTTCGGCCAAACCCCACGATTTCCTCGTCTTCCACGGTTTTGTATGGGTGGGGCCACTCCCCAGTTTTCTTTCCTCCGTGGTTCTGCATATGCTTGAATTCAGTGCCGTGTATACACAATCACCGAGCTGCGGACGAATGGCGAAAGATATTCTTTGCTGATGCATAAACTTTTCTCCTCAAAATGGGATCAACAGCAGCATGCTTGGTGTCCATACAACTGCAGGTACCTCAGGAAAAAAAATGTTTTCTTATAAAGTGAATAGCACGACGTTTTAAGGTGTGCTAAGCCCTAAGACTTACAGTAAAAGTTGAGAAATTAAACTGTGTTCTTTTAGCTAGTCCTCCTGCAGCAATTATTTAAGATGCGTAAGCCGCCAAGTTATTTCTTCACGCCCTGTCAGTAAGGGTTTTCAGCTAAATACTTCTTAAAGGAATTTATTATGTTAGAGATGATTACCACCAAATGTCTTTTTTTCACAAATGAGATAACTGCCCAGCTTGATGACACACGTCATAAGCAGTGGTCGCTTTTCGGTAACCATTGGGGGAGTGATCAGTGTACAAGTCCTCGGCCCACTTGTTAGGCTGCCATCTACTGTGACGTGCTAGAGCCCAACCTGCTCCCCTATGCGTGGGATGGGCATTTTAAAGACATTTTTTCCTTGCTGCAGCAATATTATAGCTCCGTCCGTACTGCATGAGTAGTCAAAGCCTCACCTAAAGAATGGGTGGTGCAGCTGTTGGACTGCCAGTGCGTTGATATTAATATAACTGAGGACATATGGGAAACTTTGAAGGGCTACCTAGCTAATGTTAGCCACAGCTCGAGTGCAGGTGACCATTGGGAGGCCATCAGGAAAGAGTAGCACCTCTGAGAGTGATCCAGATACCAGACTCTTTGTATGAATCTACCTGAGTGCATAGCTTATATCATTAACGTGATCGGGAGCTTCCCTCGTTATTAATGTTTTGGTTTTGCTTAAAAAGGCGCTTTGCGATGTGTCTTCTGCCAGTCTATGTCTCTTTCTTGAGCACCAGGATTCATTTGGTATGTGTAACCAACTAGCCCACCAGTTAACGCTTTCCAGCACGGTGGTTACCTCAGATGACCACCTTTTCAAATTTTTTTTTCAGTGCCGCACAGTGGTAAAATTTATAACCACTAGTGCCACTTTTTTTGCTACTTTCTTTCTGTTCATACCAGGTGGAACCACCTCCTTGGTTGTATTGCTCTTTTTGTTTTTTACGTGCAGCAATCGAAATGGAGCCACGTGCGATTGATCCCAAGCTTTTTTACAAATCTCAAGGTGAGTACACATAGTATGGCGTAAATAACTATATAATTTACAGCTTGCATGTGCAGAAGAGCTGCTGTACAAATCAGACGGAGTGTCAGGGCCTGATTGTGCTGTGGCTGAGCATTACGATGGTGGTCACCTCAGGTGACCACCATGCCTGAAGGGTCTTGTATGCATAATTTAGCTTTTGCTTGCAGAAACCCACTTTGAAGACATTCCATCGGATCCTGATAGCTATGCTGGTGGTGATATGTCCAGTGACAGTGACGACGAGTGGGAGCCGAGCACTTCTGATAAGAGTCTGCGTACCAGTGCCACAAAGGAAGCCCGCGTTCATGCCGTGAGTGATTCATCGGACTCTGAAAGCGACGAAGAAACGTCGCACACTCCTGGTACAGTCCCTATATGGAGTCAGAGCTACATCCCTATATGGTGTCAGAGCTACAGGGTATCTCCACCCCTTTCATTTATGTGCCAAACGGGCGTGCCTCAACGCATCCAGGACCTTGAAGTGAACACTCCTTTCGAGGTATTTCGCATTTTGTGGAGAGACTCGTTCACAGAATCGCTAGCATTTCAGACAAACCTGTATGCTCAGCAAGAAAACAAGCCATATAAGCCGACCACAGCGAAAGAATTGCACACATTTTTAGGAATAAATCTTTTGATGGGCATCAAAAAAACCCCGAGTTATCGAGACCACTGGTCTAGTGCTCCGGACCTTCATGATCTGTTCATATCAAACCTGATGACAGTGAATCGGTTTGGATGGTTGCTATCTCATCTCCATATAAATGACAATAATCTGCAACCCGACAGGAAAGATCCGTATTTTGACAAGCTCTATAAAGTGCGACCACTCGTGAATGAACTGTCGGCGACATTTGCCGCCAGCTATTTGCCAACTGAATTTTTGGCGATTGACGAGTCGATGATAAAATTCAAGGGGAGAAGCTCCCTCAAGCAATACATGCAGAAAAAGCCCGTGAAACGAGGGTACAAGGTATGGATGCTGTGTGCCAGTAATGGATACAATCTGAAGTTCGACATTTATACAGGAAAGTCTGACAATGGTGTGCAGCGTGAGTTGGGTGCCAGAGTTGTAAAAAGCCTTACTGAAGATTGCGCTGGCAGGCACCACCGTGTGTTTTTCGACAACTACTTCACCAACTACCCACTCCTCAAGGAGTTGAGAGATGTCACCATATATGCATGTGGAACGGTGAATGTAAACCGAAAACACTTGCCGCCGCTGCAGGCGGATAAAAAAATGGAAAGAGGCGACACCGACTGGTCTGTTAGTGATGACGGCTTGGCGTGCCTGAAGTGGAAGGACAAGCGAGCTGTCCACTTGCTGTCGAACTACCACGATCCTGAACTTCGATCTCATGTAGAAAGAAAAAACAAGGATGGAACGCTCACATAGGTCGAATGCCCAGATACACTACAAGACTACAATAAAAACATGAAATTTGTCAATAAATTCGACCAACGAAAAAACCAATATCAGATTGATCGGAAGTCAAAAAAATGGTGGCACCGAATTTTTTTTCATTTCCTCGACTGCTGCGTCGTGAACGCCTTCCTAAATACAGTGAACTGGAAGGGGTTCAGAAGATGAGCTTGAAAGGTTTTAGGAGAGACATAATCTGTTCATTCACCGCAGAAGAACAAGTCTGTTCCCCAAAAGGAAGACAAGCAGCCGTGTAGTAGAAATAAAGAGGTGGAAGCCATATGTAGCTCCAGTTGTCCGGGCCACGGAATCAAAGCACCAACCCAAGAGGTGCATGCCGAGGCAGTGTGCGAAATGCAGCACAAAAGCAAACCTATCAAGAACGACATGGATGTGCGAAACGTGCAACGTTCCTCTTTGTCTAAGAGAGGACAAAAAGGTTTTTGCAGAGTTTCACAGAAAGTGAACGGAGACCCCATTCCAGCACGGTGGTTACCTAAGGTGACCACCTCAGATCGTCAATGCTGCCATATGTATTTTTTTTATTTTTGCTTATATCTATTTTCTGAAGGCCCTTGTGCAGTTTGTGCAATAAAATTCAGTTTTCTTGCAAAAACAAACTTCTGTGCTTCAAAGAGTTAAAAAGGAGCTATTGCAAGCTAATTTTTGCAATTGTCGCCACCCATTGATCCATCTTCCTTCATGTTTGCAAGATAACACCGACTGCAGATGAATAAAGCAGTGACAACCTTGTTTCCTAAAAAAAATTTATTTACTCTGCTTCACCTGCCCACAATCATCCAGCCAGTTTCTCATCGTAAGAGAGCTGGTAACCCGTTTGACGTTTGGAATAAAGCTCACGTCCTTGAGCCCCTCAGGGTCCGGACAATGACGGTGAGCTAGAAGAATAGGCCAGCACCTATTCTTTAAACCTGGCGACTTCACCTTAGAGGAGGTAAAATGTACAGTCAAATGAACACTTTCACTGACACCTTCGCTTTGACAGATAATTCCATGATTTTCAAATAAAAAGCAATGTTCTTTTCGTTACCAAAGCCTGAAAATGGCTGTGGTCGTCACCGTGCACCTAAGTTCTGGACTGGAAAGACTGGATGGACACTAAACTGAAGTATGCAAATGCTACCTATGTCTCCAAGCTTGGTGCAGAACAGAGGTCTAGAGGGACTGGAAGTTGTCCCAAAGTTTAGCCATAGAGCACGGAAAATATTACCGATAATTCATTCGCAACCTGCTTAACGCATGGTAACTGCTTTTATGGACGCATGTTTCCAGTCTACATTTTCTTCCTGAAAGCCAACTCTGGGAATGCACATTGCTCTTTCTTGCGCACACTGAAAAAGTATTTTGACCTTTTTTTCCGCTTTACTTTCCAAACTAATTTCCGCACTGTTTGCAGTACATATGGAGTTCATACAGATGAGATGGTGCATTCTGAAAGACGCCTATCGGAACAAAACTAAAGGACATCCAGAACAGCGCTAGGAGTGATGTAGGAGCCACCCCGAAAGACAAAATCTGGCAGTACTTAGAAAGGGTGAGGTTCCTGAAGGACCAAATGGATATGCGCCTGTAAGTAGCACTGCAATGTCTCCTGACAACCAATTTTGTGCACATTTATTATTTTTGCTTGCTAGTTTTCACACAGAAATATACAGAACATGAAGGTCTGTCGACAAGTGGGTTTAATTGCCATGCTCTTCAGCGAAGCCAAGGTTTTCACTGCTGCCAGCAAAACTCATTAAGTGAAATACTATGCTGCCTATGTAATCGATATTTACATATGGCATTCAACCTGCAGAGGACACATCAGTGTTGAAGGAGAAGTGCTGCTTGAAGTTGGAGCATAAAATCCTCAGCCAGAATCGCCACAACAGTCTTTTAAGGAGATTTTTGTGTCGCCCGATAATTTGCAAGCATGGCTATCAGAGACAACTTCACCACATGAAGCGCCATGCGCCTCAGCACAACAGAAGGAGACACAGAGACCTACCAAATGTAGGAAAGCACTACAAGAGCTTGACCTCATCAATTCTCAGCTCAGTGCAGCGAGAAGCACTCCTGTCGCACATAGGCCCATGGACCACAATGAGCACTTCCTTCTGATCCTTAAGGTAGCCCGTTATACCTAGTGACACGGGCTGGGGCATTTTATTTTTCAATCTTTTTTTCTTGCCCCACCATAAATTTTGTCCCTTAAGGTATGTCACCACCTTCAAAAACGCATTTTCAGGGAAAAAAAATCATTTTTTTTATATTCAGCATTTCCAATCTCCGTGTGCATTCAAGAATGTTTAGCAAAAAGAATCACGTTATCTTATGCCATTCATGTTATGGCACATTTTGCAACCCCTCCTGCACACATCCGAAACCGAAACAAAGATAATGACTCCGCAGTATGTACCATCTCGTCACAAGTACAGCTTCATATACATATTACATAATGATAATTTGTTTAAGTATGTTATACCCCTGTCACACGGGCACTTTCGATCCTCATTGAGCTCGATCTGCATCGAGATTTTCGAGCACGCTCGAAACATCCGGTGCTATACGAGCATTTTCAATGCTCATTGAGAAGTTTCCCTTGTGTGTGTTAGGTGGCGCCAGATGTTCCGGCGACAGTCACAACATGGCGATGTCCGGCAACACTGTGCAGTCGGGGGAAGCGGCAGCCAAATCCGTAGCCAAATCGGTATATCTGCGTATCTGCGTCAGGTTTCTAAAATTGCGGCGCACCTCTGCTGCTGTGCGATGGAACCTGAGGGTCCGCAACGCCTCCGCGATTCCTGCACAGACTGCGGTGTTTCTCTTCTGGCGCCGCAAATCATTTAGGCGGTCCTGCCAGCAGTCGATGAGAGCGGCTGTCTCGCGCTCGCTCCACAGTTTCCGCGCCGACGAGCAGGACACCATCTTTGTTTACACTGACGGCGAAGCTTGGAGTGTGGTGTAGAGATTATTTTCAAATGTTTGCATATATATAAGCAGACATAGTACCTGAAAAATGATCTGTATTACATTTTAATCAATTACAACAACAATTGTGGTTTTGTTTTGTTAACTTGTGTTTATTTTTATAGCTTCATGAGAGCGAGAGTGTTTTCGATTGTGCTTAGAACCGGCTTCAAGCACTCTTGAGGAAAGGATCGAGCTCGACTGCACTTGAAAGTGGGCGTGTGACGACCGTCGATCTGCACTGAGTTCGATGAGCATTGACTCAATGATAATCGAAAGTGTCCGTGTGACAGGGGTATTATAAAAGCTTTTGGAAACATTTTGTGATACCTAATGTTTTCGATTTAGTTAAATCTTTCCACTAGAAAGCTGCAGGTCACTCCGTCGTTCTGTTTACATTGCGGGCGCTTGCTTTGAGTCTTGTCCGGGTTGCCTGTGCTTGTTCATAAGCCATTTTGAGCTTGCAAGCTTACAGCTCTACCTTGCAAGGAGAAAACTACAGTATTCCTTGCAATATGGCAAAGTACAGGACAAAAAGAAAGCGTCAACGAGAGTTCCTAGGGAACCAGCACACCAAGCGTGCACCCAACGTGGAGCACACAGGTGGACGCTACTGTTTCGGTGAGTGCACCAAAACTGCGCAATATGGAGCAAGACTGTGACATCCCACTGCAAGATTCACCCCTCGAAGGTAACAGGATCACAGATTTGGAGATCCCTTCTTGTTTTTCATCCTTGGCCTGTTCGGTATACAAGATCACTTCGGTAAAACTGGACGAATGCACCTGCTGTGGTGTCTCCTATACATATGGTGTTATATCTGGTCTGTGTGGCTTTGAATGTACGTTCCAGTCTTTTAAAAAAAACTGGGTGCGCAATGAAAAACAATGTCCGCCTTGTCTATGCTATGCGACAACTTGGCAAAGGACACAAATGTGCTGTCAAATTCTGCGAAGTCATGAACATGCTACCACTTCCTTCACATCCTGCATACCAGAAAACGTCCACAAAACTTTCTCAAGCTGCGCAAATGGTTGCCATGAAATCTATGGCTAATGCTGCTAGTGGAGTGCGTAATCTTGTCCAGACAAACGAGTGTGGCATGTCAGTGGATGGCATATGGCAAAAGTGTGGTCATTCGTCACTGTACGGGTGTGTGTCATTGATTTCAAGCGATACTGGCAAAGTCATCGATGTAGAAGAACTCTCCAGCAAATGTAGAGTTTGTGAATTGAGACATAAACAGAATTCTTCAAGTGTGAAATACCTCGAACGGAAAGCAGATCCTACGAACTGTCACGCCAACCATGCTGGTACTGCTGGTGCCATGGAAGCAGTCAGACTTATTCGCATGTTTGAGAGGTCAGAAGCAACATGGGAACTCAAGTATATGGAGTTTTATGGTGACAGCGACTCGAAAAGTCATGCTGCAGTGAAAGATATCTACAGTAAAGGCAGCATCCAGAAGCTTGAATGTATAGGACATGTGCAGAAATGTGTCTGCTGCCGCTTAAGGAAACTAAAGAAGAGCATGGTCTTGGAGGCAAAAGAAAACTGACAGATGTCCCCATTGACTGGCTGCAAAATTACTATAGAATTGCCATCAGGGCTAATGTTGGAAATGTCGCAGCATTGAAGCAAGCCATACTCGCAAGCTGCACTGACAGCTGCCCCAGGCATGGACTCTGCCCTCGAGGATGTGAGAGTTGGTGCAGCTTTAACCGAGCAAAAGCACTCAAGAAAGACGGCTACAAGCACAAGGAAGGACTTCCCAACGAAATCCTCAATAAGATGAAAGCCGTATGCAGCGACCTTTGCTCTGATGAACCTTTGAAGAAGTGCCTGCATGGCAAAACCCAACATGCTAATGAGTGTTTCAATGAGATGGTTTGGCAGAGGGTTACAAAAGATGTATATGCAAGCCTACGCATTCTTTTATTTTGGTTGTGCGATGTTCTCGCTCAGTTCAATGATGGAAACAAGGGCACATTGGACATTCTGAAGCAGGCAGGCATTGAACCTAGCTACTACACTAAGACAGCGTGCCTCACCAGTGACTGCAGTTGTGTGAGGAAGACAGCACGTCAGTCAGCCAGAGATGCAAAACAGGCAAGAAAAAAAAAATGTGTGCTTCATCTCGCACAAAAGAATATTGTGTTGCTTCAAAGCAGGGCCCAAGCTACGAGCCTGGTGATTTTCGACTAATTAAATGTTTTTTATTACCTGAACATCTGCTTCAAATCTTTAAACCCGTTTTTGTGAAAATATGATTTTCCGCATCCTATAGTCGTGCGAGCAGCGATAACGTTTCTTCTATCAAATAATTTTGCATGAAATTTTCTGCACTGTTTCTTTATAAATTAAGCAGTGCATTCGAGCAGAATGACTGAAAACGGGCGGTAACTTCTTATACTGTGGCAAATTGCTTTAAAAAAAAATCGCCGAACGTAAACTTTATCTGCTTCTTTAATGATGGACGGGGTATTGTCCTCATTATGTACCTTTATTACTCTTTTTTATACCCTGTCAATCATAGTTTTGAGCTAAATACTTTTTACAATCATTCATTACGTTATAGATTGATGATGATGGATTTTTATGGCGCAAAGGCGTCTCGGCCAAGGAGCGCCATGGAACAAGGTATTTTTCGGTTACTCAAGGTGGGGTCAAAGACCCATTTTCCAAGCATAACAACCCTTACTAGCCTCTCTTCCGTCCGGTTGTGGTTTCCACAGTGTGGCCGCACGTTCTTCGGAGTTTTCATCGCCACATGTGAAGTGACCATAATGACTGAATTTGGTGCTAGATTTGGCAGTTTTGCAGAATTTGACAGTGAATTCAACAATTTTCAAATAAGAAGCTACGTTCCTTTTCGTTACAAAAGCCACGAAGATGGCCAAGGTTGCCAATGTGCGAATAAGTGCTGCCCTGGAAAGACTGGTCACTAAAATGAAGTGTGCAAATGCTAACTATGTCTGCAAGCATGGTGGAGAACAGAGGTGAAGAGGGACTGAAATTCTACCTCAGGAAAGGCAAGTGTCATGAGCCACCTAGCTGTCTATTCTGTCATTTTTACGTACAGCATGAAAATTCATGAATTTCTCAAAATCTGCAGAACGATGAAAAACAAATGCCCAGCGAAATTCATTGCTGCAGCATGCCGTGCAAGACAAGAACTCAAAATCACTATGCTTGACATCAGTCAAAATCACGAAGTAAGTCCCTCGGTTGCACTTGTCCCTCACTTGTGATGTGTATAATGATGACCTCAGCAAGGAGGAAGACGTCGTCATCGTTCTGATGTGCTCTGCTGCTGCACAAGCTCTTGTAGTGAATGCGTGTGCAGCACAGAAAAAACGGCAACGACATTGCTGGTGGGTTTGGCCTTGCCTTCGATCGCGGGAAGAGGCCGGGCATGCAAGCCACCTCGCACGTCAGCTAGATCTGGTGTGAAGTTGAGATAACTGTGCAGGAGCTTAGGTTTAGGAGTGCGATTTCAGCAGCTGATCATTTGGCCGTAACAATTAGGTAAGCCATGTTGCTAGAAAAATGGTAAAGTGTATTTGTATGTACTGCATGCAAGTAACAGTAACAAGTAACAGTTTCGTTCGAACCTGCACGCGATAGCGTTCCCCTTCGGAAAGACGCGTTATGAATTTGCACACCAAGACAATACAGTTCGGTATAAGGAAGTACTGACTTTAAAAGTTATCCTGCAGGTTGTGGCAGACTTTGAGGAGAGGTGATAAATGCCGCACTGTGTTGGGGCCATCGACGGCAAGCACGTGTCAACAGAATTCCCCGCAACACCTGGAAGTGCTGATCGCAATTACAAGGGATCGTTCAGCAAATCGTTGCTTGCTGTCTGCGATGCGCTTTACTGGCAAGGCTCTGTGTTATATGACAATATTGGCACATCCAGTTCACTGACACCTTAATAATAAGGCCCACCACAGGTTTGCATGATTGTACAGGTGCTCACAGAATAATTCGGAACGCCGCGAAGGCGGCCGGGCGCCGGCGGAGCGCGCCTGCGGAAGATTACAGCCGCGGTTTGCGTATGCGCTGGTTCCCTAAGGAGGGAGCCTCGTTCTCTAGGGTACCCAGTTTAGCTCTTATGCTCCAGAATGCTAGCGAAAGGGCCTCTTAGCGCAGGGACAGGTGTGCTGAGCAGTGCAGTGGCTGTGACATGCTATTTTCGCTTGCTGCCCACCGTTATCTTTAATCGCAAGTGGACTGCTTGCGGCGGTTTGCCGACGGTGTATGAATCCATTCTGTGATGCAGCCGAGGTTTCCATGATTGTGTAAGGAGCTCCGCGGATTCGCTACCATAGCACTGCTGGCCCCTTTTCCGATTCGATAGCGGGTGTGCAAAGTCCATTTCTTGTGAAATTACTTCTTCAGTTACACTGTATATCGTGAACTGAACAAACATTTTGACGAATACTTGACCGATCATTTAGCAGGAGTGAAAGGGCTAACGGCAATAAAACTGTTCTAGAAATAAATTAAGGTGGCGGGTTTCTCAGCGCCTACTTCATCCATAGGAGTTTTTTTTTTTTTCATGTATCTAGCAGTGTATTAATCTTATATTTTAGGCTCAAGAATACCCCTGAGGTTTGAAGGTATTTCTTGACTGAGTCCTTGTGGTAACGGTCGCTTCACTATCCTCCTTGTGGTGAGAATTCTTGCATTATATCGCGTGTTTCCATTTGTTGGCATGACTATACGATGCTCATGAAGAGTAGGCCATAGGAGTTAAATTGAACAAAAACAGCATGAGAATCACTGTGCAGATGCACAACAGGAATCTCGCTGGGCTTATTCTTCTCCAGAACAGCAAAAAAAAAAAAAAGAACACAAAGGTAACTCTCCGTTGCCTTGAACTTGTTTAGCACCAGCTTTAGCATGCCGGCCTTCAATAGCTCGTCAATGCACCTTCCACGCGGATCGCAGCTTGTAGTCGGCGCGCAAGGGACTCGTAGAGGGCTCCTATGAAATCCGTTTTTTCACCAAGCCGCTTCCATTCTCCAGCTATGGCCTGCCACAGCTCGTCGGCACTGACGGATCCTAGATTCATGTGGGATAGGCTTTCTTTCATTGCGCCCCACACATTTTCAATCAGGTTGAAGTCTGCGCCTTTCGGAGGCCAATCAAGTAAGTGCACAGCACGTTCTTGAAGTAGGTCTTGCACGACTCTGGCGGTGTGCACAGGGCTGAGGTCTTGCTGAAAGTAGAAGCAACCATCCTTAAATGGTCCGTCCAGAGCGTATGGCAAGAGGTGAACATCAATAACTTCACAGTAGGAATCAGCTGTGAACGATGGCGGCAGCCGAACTAGCGGGCCCAGTCCCTCTTTGCTCATGGCTCCCCAAGCGTTCACAGCACACCGACCACTACTGTGAATTTCGGAAACGTAGCCGGGTTCGTACCTATATACACCAAGAGAAGGCGCAGTGAAAATCTGAGATTTATAGATTATGAACGTGGTATGAGCACGAATTATTGGAAAGCAAGTGTAAAACAAAGCAAATACCTGCAGTTGTATGGCCTCCAGACGCGGCGCTGTTGATCCCACCTAGAAAACGTGGATTCATCGGAGAAGATGGCTTGTTTCCAT
Organism: Amblyomma americanum; assembly: GCF_052857255.1. Lineage (NCBI taxonomy): Eukaryota > Metazoa > Arthropoda > Arachnida > Ixodida > Ixodidae > Amblyomma > Amblyomma americanum. The sequence continues at coordinate 122,138,700 of NC_135501.1, read as the reverse complement.
TCTTCTGCCGTCCAATGCTCGTGCGTCCGGGCAAAGTGAAGGCGCTGTCGTTTTTGCCGCTCCGTAAGATGAGGCTTTTGGGCTGCCACAAACCCATGAAGCCCTGCATTTCGTATGCGCCTCCTAATTGTCTCTTCACTGACCGCCAAGTTAAGGGATTCCTTGATTTGGCGGGCGCTTTGGAAAGGGTCCGCGACCGCTGCGGCAACGATGAGGTAGTCCGACTCCTCTGACGTGCATCGGCGTCGTTTGGATCGAGCCGCATCTCCGAGGCGTCCGTCTTCGTCCCTGTATGCTTGAATAATACGATTGACGGCGCTTGTAGACCTCTCGGTGAGGCGGCATATCTCGCGCTGCGGTACACCTTGCATCGATAATTTAATTATTGTGCGCCGCACATCGATAGGCACTATCTTCGGCATGGTGTCTCGATTGTAAAGGACCGGCTTCCGTGACAATGCCATGGTTTTTATCTTCATACATCGTTATCAATCAGGTCCGGGACGCAGTCATTGCTGCATAAAGGAAGGACGCCGGGTTCTGCCAACGCTAGTCACCGTCAGGAACCTAAACTGTTGGCCAATCATTTCCCATTATCAATTCTGCACAGTGGAAAGGAAGCACGATTCGTGAGTTTTAGCGTCAAGTGCAACGGTGGTGCCCGGCGCTCGGCAGCCATGCTGTGAATGTTTGGGAAGCGATGAAGAACAACGGCCTCAGTCCACTAGTACGGCTGTTCCCATCATTCACACCTGGTGCCTACTCTGACACCCTCGACGGCCAGTTATTTTCTTGCAGTCTGGACAGACCACTTAAAGATGAGTGCCGCTTATTCCAGTAGAACCGTTGTTCTGTGCACACCAGGGCTATGTTATATACCCCTCATGTAAAGCCCTCACCCAAGGGCCCTTGAGGTATCTGTAATAAAAAAAAATTATCTCCAACGGCAACGTGCTCTGCACCTACTTATGAGGCCTCTCAAAGCTGCGGATTTAAAATGATTAAAAATGTGTGGGGTACAATGAAAAAGCCTTCCTCATACATTTGTTAGCTGTAGTGTGGACAAACATTAGCGGGGAACGGAAGTGCCTTGATTACTGCGAAGGTATCAAACTCCTCGCGCCCATGCAGGCTAGAAGCTGCAGTGTGATTCGAGCAGGAAGCGTGCTTGCGTGTATGGCCGTTGTGGAGGTTGCTCTACCGCATACCACAGAACGCCGAGTTCATTTCCAGCTCTTTTTTTCGTTCTGCAAAAAGTAAAGCCAGTATGCTTACTGTTACATTACTCAAGTTTGCCCAACACGCCTATTTTTTTTTTGCATTCGACTCGCGCGACCTCAATGAGTGACCTTGAATAGATGACTAATGAGAGCCGGCTGCATGAAGTTTTGCGCACGAAATATGTGCTGAGAAAAACGAAGCTTAATTTATTGAAAAAAAAATTTTAATGTTCTTTTACACCGGCCAACGAACCCTCGCTATTTTTCTAAAATTGAGCTTTCATTCACGATATGAAATTAAACTGAGGCAGGAATTGCGCGAGAAGTGAGATTTCCCAGACCTGGCTTGCGGGTTTTAAAATATGAACAGCAGTTCTATGCCAGCCATATCGGTAATGACAGAGAGCGTGGCTGTCTCGCCAAGTGAATTCAGAAACCGACGTCAACGCAACGCAAGCAAGGCGAGCTTGCGCATGTCAGAGAGTGGGTGGACACCGCTCGCCCAGACCTTTTCTCAAAGCTAAAAAGCCTCTAGCGCTAGCCTTCTCTGGAGCAAGGCAGCATCTAATCTAGGTTCACTAGGGAAGGAGGCTCGCTAGATAGGGAGGCCGCGCAGGCGCAGTCTGCCTCTGTATTCCTACGCCGGCGCGATTCGCTGACGAGCCGCTGCCTTATCAAACAGCGGTGAATATGACATATGATCGACCTCGACATCGTGGACGCAGCTTCGGTCATGCAGAAATGGCTGACATTCATCAACAGGTTGGGCCAGTACGCCCGCCTAGTTGACTTTGCCTGGGTGCGCAAAGTCTTGGTTAAAATTTGTAGCACCAGAACCCGCTGCAACAAAGAAGGCGCCCCAAAAGAAGCCAAAAATGACAGTACCGTTACGGCCATCGACGAGCCAGTCGCCTGACGTCCCCGGGTGGGCTGGGTAGGAGCAGCAGTCATGCAGCAGGCGGCAGTGAAGTCGCCTGCCCGGGCCGGAGAGTAGCCAGTTCACGTGCACCACAGCCGAGGCGGTTGAACGCGTCAATCAGTTTCATCACTGAATATTCATCGTTTCGAGTGCCATTTACACAGCCACATTTCTTGTCGCCAACTGTACTGCGTCGCTACTGAACGCCAGACCTGTATGCATGCACAATGCAGTTTTGCATGGTGGCAAGTATGACAGCTGTCAGCATGCTAATAACTGGAGAAGTCCTCATCACGACGAAAGGCCTCGAGGCCGAAGAAGGAGCTTTGTTATCCACCATAAGGTTTCCCCGCGGTCTCTTATAGACACACTTCGAGGCCTTTTGGCGGCGGAAGATGCTCCCTTCCCGTGCCAAATTGGAATTAAACAGACGAGCGCCAAAAAATGCGCAGCCACAAATAATTACAACCATAAATTATTTAAAGCACTACCACACAACCACACGCGAACCAGCACCAAAACATCACACCTGACTGCCTCACTGCCTGAACCAGTTGGCTGGCTTGATTCGTACTTGGTACGGATGCATACGACCGGTGCCTCACTGCATCCGACTTTCAAACAAAAAATCATTCTAAAAAATTTGTTTTAATGTATATTTCATAACTTCAAATTGTGTTTAAAAATTAATCAAACAGTTCTAAGTATTTAAAGCATTGTATTTAGTTTGCTTTACAGTGGTCAAATTTCAACTTTTATGTTGTGCCCTCTATCCTCGCAGGTTCGCCGAAGAGGCCGAATGGAAGTCGTAGAAAAGTCTGCGCACCAGGCGGCGCGTTCAAAGAAGCGTGTTTGAAACTACTCGTGCGTGCCCAAACGCAACCATTGGCCGTTTGATTCCAGCAGCTACTGCAGAGCACTTTGCTCTCGCGCTCTGTGTTCGCGAGCATCCGTGCCCCCGCGTCAGCGCTTGCTCTCGGTCCCTGCCCTCCCAACTGTCGCAGTCCCCAAGCCGACCGACGCTGCAGCTGCAATGAGCTCGACAGGCCCGGGGAACCGCGCTGTGTTGACGCACGCCGGCACCCTACCGGCTGCAGGTGAGGGCAAGTGTAGTGCACTTACAGGAAGACGGCCCGCCTACGCGGTGCGCGCCCGCCGCCCCTGCCTCTATCTGGCAGCGAGATTTTGCCCGAGCATCATACATGGTGTGTCGGTACTTACATACGACCCCCATTATTTGTTTCAACTGTTACTGATCTATTTAAGGCGCCGCGGTGGCTCAGTGGTTATGGCACTCGGCTGCTGACCCGAAAGACACGGGTTCGACCCCGGCCGCGGCGGTCGAATTTCAGTGGAGGCGAAATTATTGAGGCCCGTGTACTCTGCGATGTCAGTGCACGTTAAAGAACCCCCAGGTGGTCGAATTGTTCGGAGCCCTTCACTACGGCGTCCCTCATAGCCGGAGCCGCTTTGGGACGTTAAACCCCTATAAACTCAACAGTTACTAACCTATTCTTTAGCCACGGAGGTTCATTTAGTCTTTCTTTTAGGGGTTCTTTGATTTTTGGGGGCGGCTACTTTGCTCACAGTCTGCAGAATAGATGTCGGCTTAGGTTGTCGACAATGTTGGTTAATTGGCTCGCTGTAGTCATGACTACAGCGAGTAATTTTTTAATTGTAAAGTATTTTTTTGTTTTTATGAATGGAAAAAGAAGACAGCACCTGCGAGTGTGTCGCCTTTAGGTAGCATTCTGCGATTATGGCAGCGCTTTTTCAGTCAGTGCAAGTTAGATTCCCAGGTGGTCGAAATTATTCCGGATCCGATCCCTCCACTACAGTACCTCTTTGTTCCTTTCTTCTCTCACTTCTTCCTTTATCCCTTCCCTTATGGCGTGGTTCAGGTGTCCATGGAGATGTGACAGGTACTGCACCATTTCCTTTCCTCAAAAACCAATTTTCATTTTTCAAACTGCCAGCAAAGTTTCCTGTGGCTATTTAGCCGGCTGCCGGCACAGTAGTCTGGTCCCTGAATTTTTGCGAGAAATGCTCCTGCAGGGGCAGAGAGAGAGAGAGAGAAAAACGTTTAATGCATAGAATGTTTGGGTGGGCCCTTATTCCAGGAGATCGTACGAATTTGGAAACACATAGCTGAATTTGACAAGATTTATATAAGTATTCGATTGCAATTTCCTTAAAATGACCCCTTGCTCCCTGTTCAGAGTTTTGTGTGCTTCGGGTGGATCCAAAACCTGTTCACTAATGGGGGTGGTGTGAGGCTCATCATCATCATCATCAGCCCTATTACACCCACTGCAGGGCAAAGGCCTCTCCCATGTCTCTCCAATTAACCCTATCCTTTGCCAGCTGCATCCACCCTTTGCCTGCAAACTTCTTAATCTCATCCGCCCACCTAACCTTCTGCCGCCCCCTGCTACGCTTACTTTCTCTTGGAATCCACTCCGTTACCCTTAAGGACCAGCGGTTATCTTGCCTTCGCATTACATGCCCTGCCCAAGCCCATTTATTTCTCTTGATTTCGACTAGGATGTCATTAACCCGTGTTTGTTCCCTCACCCACTCTGCCCACTTCCGATCTCTTAACGTTACACCTATCATTTTTCTTTCCATGGCTCGCTGCATTGTCCTTAACTTAAGCTGAACTCTTTTCGTTAGCCTCCACGTTTCTGCCCCGAAGGTGAGTACTGGTAAGATTATGCTCACTCAGGAGGTGAACTGCAAATCATGATCAATGAGTTAGACAGGCAGAGCAGATCGATGGGTCTAAAAATTAACATGCAGAAAACCAAGGTAATGTTCAACAGCCTAGCAAGGGAACAACAGTTCACAATTGGCAGCGAGAGCCTAGAAATTGTGACGGAATACGTCTACTTAGGGCAGGTAGTGACAGCTGATCCGGATCATGAGAGGGAGATAACTAGAAGGATAAGAATGGGGTGGAGCGCATATGGCAAATTCTCGCAGATCATGAGTGGCAGTTTACCAATTTCCCCCAAGAGGAAAGTGTACAATAGCATAATCTTACCGGTGTGAGGGTCACTGGCACCAAAAGGCCAAGAATCTCCGCAGGGTTCATTACTTAACCTACCCGTCGTGGCATGTGAGGGTTAGAACGACACATTTTGTCTGTCTGGTGGCAACCGCTTTACAGGTATTGTTTCAGCAGAGGAAGCGAAATGCCACTAGTGCAGTGCCATGCCCATTGTTGAAGTTTGGACAGCACTAGTATATACGACCGCATTTTAGTTCCGGTCACCCTTGGTGCGCATTCTAGTTAACTATGGCTGTGTCATGGTTGGCAGGCAGATATTGCTAGGCAGCTGTAGTGTGCAAGCTTTCGTTGCATCTGCAAGGCCTGCTTGAAAATTTGTAGCAAATTTGTGCAAATTTTGTCAGTGGGTGAGTGATATATTGGCAAGCAAGTGAAATTTCTTCTGTTTTTGTCTTGCTTGCAAGTTGAATTTGATTTTTGAAACACATTTTGCTTTTACTTGTTAATTTCTTTATTTTTTGGCACTTGTCATGGGAACCTGGGAACAACCATTGCCTGTGATTATGGGCAACAAAAGAAAACATGCAAAGGTGTGAACTTGCATATGTGTAGACCTGTAGCCATATCCATTGAACATTGTAAACTTGATCACTAGAGAAGTGTCCTGTTTTGCTTGCTTCGCTTCAGTATGTTTGCCTTTCTTTCCAGTCTAGTCACCTTAGTAACTCTTAGCCTTTGTTCAGCCTTTGTTCCTCTTGTGTTGATTCAGGGCCTGACGTTACATACACCAAGGCCAAGTCCCTGCTTAGCCAGAGCCAGGGAAGGCGCCAGGCGCTATCCAGCGTCAAGAACAATGCCTGCCCCGGTGCTGTAAGTGCAGTTTCGCATAATTGGATTTCTTGTTTATGGGGGACATTCTTTTGGTCGAACGGGTTCATGTGAACAAGTATTACAACACAGTTTTTTGCTTGGTAGGCACGGGGCAAAGATGATGGAATTCTTGGCAGCACAAAATGGGCAAGGGCAGAAGGAAAGCCTCAGTCCGCTATAGTCGGTTACAACTCAGGAACAAAGCGGCTTTTCCCTGTCAAAGGACCCACTTCCAGCGAGTGGCATCGGCCGCTTCTGATGAGCCTGCTACCGTGACATTGCAGTAGTAGTAGTAGTAGTAGTAGTAAGTGTTTAATAAAATAATAATAAAAATGGAAGTTAAAAGATTTTTGCTAACCCTGGCATCTGCCATCACTGTGGCGGCGGCACCTGAGTTGGGGCAGCGGAAATAAAGGATAGCAGGCAGTATGAAGAAGTGAAATGAAAGAGGTAAGGTGACAGCAAGAAAGGACACAGGGTGTGGTCATATATACACTATTTACAAATGATCACAATACAATTGTCCAGGATGTGCGCATGTGAAGTCAAGAAAGGAAAATTAAGATAAAAAACGCGCGCAACACTTTGCACACAACAGCCGGGGTGGGGCGGCCAGCTGTTATTCGTCTGAGGTAGTTCACGCGGAGTGTTCCGTCACTGTGCGTCCTTACCTGGCGCAAAACAGATGAGACGTCAAGCCCGTCTGTTCGAGAAATGCACAGAGGCTCACCAAGGTTCACTCATGGGTGTGCGCACTGTCCTGAGGCCACAATAGAGTCTTGAGCGAGTCTGTGAATATGCCCAGCGCCCTGTAGGCCGCGAGCATATCACGACGAGCTTCAGTGAACGCGGCGCAGCGAAGGAGCAGGTGCTCCAGTGTCTCCACTGCACCGCATCCATCACACACATTGACAATGTAGGGAGTAGCAGACGAAAGGGGATAGTCCCTCCCTCCATGGTCAGGGATGGTCCCGTCCCTGCATTTTAGCGTCTCTCTCTGCATTGTCACACTAGCAGGGTCACGAGAATCGACCGACGCTATTGGCTGGAAGGGGATCCTTTGATCAAGAAAATCCGCTTTGTTCTTGGGTTGTATCCGACCATAGTCGGTCCAAGTTTCAATGAGTCCACTGTACTAGCACCCTGCCTCACCAAATATGAAGCTCATGTCCCAGCTAGCCAGAGCTCTTGCTTCTATGTCTTATAGGCCGAGCAGAATGTCAGTGTCCAATGGTGGTCATCCCAGTGACATTAGGTCTCCGCTGTTTTGGCTGGAGGGTCTCCTCTGAGCAGCATTTGCCACTTTGTTCTTGAGTTTATTTTAGTATTATATTAAACAGTAATCCTGCCTCATCAGAGCTGCCTTAGCATTTCACTACTGTGCGTGCATTCTTCGGGGAATTTTTTTCTCTAATTTAGTGATGTGCAGCAAATATTCTGGATCTAGTTGTCCTTGCGGATCACCAATTGCTTTTGACAGTTGCCAAGAAACTCTGCATGTTTTGCATCCCGTTCTTTCCTTGCCAATAAGCATGCAAAAAGAAAAAGCTTGTGGAGGGTGAACCACATTTATTTGACGTCCTGGTAGCTGCGGCTGCCGAGACGGCGGAGTGGGCTGTTGACGTGGCTGGCTGGCCGGGCTGGTTGATGAGAGCGTTCTCTGATGCGCGAAGAAGATCTTCATCAGCGCCGCTGGCAATGCCAGCGCCGCTACAGATGCTCCCCCCCCCTAGCACGATGTGCGATAAAGGAGAAAAAACAGTATGTAAAATTTTGTACAGGTTCTCAAGTCCAGGACACAGTTAGCTTCGTGAAGGCCGGGCCAGAGCTGGGGAAGGCTGTCGGGAAAAAGAAAAGATCTCTCGTGGTCGAGCCTGGCTGCCTCGCAAAGGGCGAGGGGAGCCAAAAGATGAGGATGATGGAAGCACAAGGCGGGAAAAGTCATCGAGGAATGGGAGGCGAGCTAGGCGTTCTTCAGTCGGACAGCCTACCGGTGGGGCCGGCGGTTGGGGAGCAGTTTTGCGCTGGCTCAGTTGGTGCGGACGAAGATATGGCGTGGGGAAGGCATAGAAGTGGAGCCGATGCCTCCGCCGCGGGCAATGGCGAAACAGCGGACGGCACTGAGCGTGAGGTCTGCGGTGTGAGGCACGTGCTGCTTTGTTAGGTAGTAGTCGAAATGGGCGACGGGGTGTACCGGATGGCTGCAAAAGTGAGCTCACCGTGGCGTTGGGACCGGTTGTTGGGGGCACAAGAAGCAAATCCGGGGAGTATTTGTAGGAATGGGACGGATACGGTAGGGCCGAGTCCATAGAAGGTGTTGGATGGGGCACGCTGCAATGCATCGCAAACATGCAACCACCTGCTGAGGCTGTCTCGTCTGTCACGGAGGCACAGGCACTGGAAAAGGCACCAGGTGGGCAGGGATGTGCAGCAGGCGTTTCAGGTGGCGCGTTAGGCGTGACAAGGCCCTGGGAAGGCGTCCATGCATGCCGTGCGAAGGGAAGGGCAGTTGAGCTCACTGTGGTGGGGCTTGAGGTAGCAGGCGAACTTGGGACTCGAAGCGAATTGAAGCCCGGGTCGAGAGAGGGTGCTGCCGGTGATGGCCCAAGGGCAGGCACCACAGCTGGGAAGCAGGGCTAGACAGGAAGCACCCAGGGATGGGAGCTCGCAGGTGGATGGCCGTCCGTAGGGGCCATTGGAGCAATCTTGGGAGAGACAGGGGTGTAGTACGAGACAGCTAGGTGTGAAGGTGGGCAAGAGACCAACGCGTGGTCACGTGGCACTTGCCGAACCGTGGATGGGGGCTCATTCGGTGGCGGCGACAGTGAATAGACCGGTGTCTGGAGGGGCGCCGACGGAGGAGCGGTCAGGGGGAAAGCCGAAACAGCTCGGTTAGGGAATGCGGCCAGAGGTGGTGGGTCCAGTGGCACCGCAGTGGAGTCGGGAACAGGAGCGTAGAGAGTCGGTGGGAGCTCCAAGCCAAAATACGTCGTCAGGCCCTTCTTGAAATCGGCGTATATGTCGGCGCCGGGAGGCGGCAACCGCAGCTGTGCCAGAAGACCGGGTGGTAGTTCGCGGCTGGCGTGCTGATAGCGCAGCAGCTGGCTGGACACGTTGTGGACATGAAAGTGCGAGTCCAGCAGCGCCAGCCACAAAACGGGGTCCCTGGCATAAAACGCGGGCAGGCCGTGCAGCCGAGGAAAGAAGGGGCGTTGATACGGCTGAAGGAGCTTACCAGATGTGATGGGAGGTGCGTACATGGCGATGAAAAACTGCCGAAAGCCTGTTGCAAACAGGGGACGTGCAGCGGCAAGGCCAAGTGGAGGGACAGGACGGACAGGAGCGGTGAGCCGGTGGGAGCGGCGTTGCGTGCGTCGAAGCTGTCGTTTGGTGTCACCAGATGTGGAGGGTGAACCACATTTATTTGACGTCCTGGTAGCTGCGGCTGCCGAGACGGCGGAGTGGGCTGTTGACGTGGCTGGCTGGCCGGGCTGGTTGATGAGAGCCTTCTCTCATGCGCGAGGCAGATCTTCATCAGCGCCGCTACAAGCTTACAGACATACAGCTCCTCGAAAAAATGCCCAAATTTAGTTTATAATAACTGGCTTTATAGTGGAAGAAAGGGGGGGGCATTTGCAGATTCAGATGTTTAGGGAAATCTTAGAACCCATTTCGTTCGAGAACTCTTGATGTAAGAGAACATGATTATCGCTCGCAAAAAGTGCACCTTTTTGTTACTGCGACCCATATTGTGTAGTCATAAGATTTTAATGACCATGCAGTGCTAACTTTGCTTTCATTTCCAGATTCGCAGCGAAAAGCAAAGTAGCGTGGACTGTAGGGCATCACCCAAGAAGGCCGTCTCAAGTGGTGAGTGGGGTGTTGTCTATGGAGAAATTTACAAGGCACCCTTAATTGCTTTTGTTCTGTGCGAAGATGCACAAGGGCTGTGACAGCTTTCAATTTACAGTAGAACCCCTCTATAGTAAAGCTACTCAGATCAGCAAAAATCTTTACTATACCAGATTCTTTACATTATCAGGTATTGGTGATGGCATGGTTTTGAGGATGGTCTTTAGCTATTTACTAATAACATGTTGATTTATAAAAGGAACACTCAGAAATACTTTCCATCCTGCTCCTATTGACCCTTTATGTGATAATTAATTTTCAGTGATCACATTTTATGTTATCATGTTTTCGGTTTTGTTTCTGTCTTGTGGAAGTACTGCATTTGCACAAATACAGTGTGGCTATGAGTATAACAGCAGTTTAATTCCATGCAAAACCAAATTTTTATATAAACACAGCGTTGACTTCCACAACCTCAACATCATTTGAGAGGCAATAGTTAAGGAATGCGCGCAACAGTGGAAAAACCACTGTGGCAAAACCGCCGAAGCGTGGCAAAACTGCCCGTGCAGTGCCACTGCTTCCGTGCTGCGAATGCTGGTCTTTTTCTTCCCTTCTCTACTCGTGACTGCAGTCTTTCTATCTTTCCTTTCTTTGTAATGTAAACTGCGGTGCCTTCTTTCTCCGTTCATAGCCAGCTTTTTGTTTTCTTTACTAAGGCCTTCTAAAAGTTGGCTTCTCCTCGCACTTTTGAGCTTGATGCTGAAGCCATCTCAAAAAAATGCCTTTTTTTGTCTTCTGTTACGATTTGCCTCAGAGCACTGGCCTCGCGATGCTAGACTTCGCATGTGCCGCAATATCATTCTGCAGGATGTACTTCACCATGGCGAGACTCTTCAGTACGGATGTTTTTTGTAGAAAGAAATTTTTACTCTAAACGGAAGAAAACAAACGTAGTCGTCTATGGAAGGCGAAATGGGACCAGTTTCACTTTACTATATCGGATTTCTTTAAAGCAGTGTTCTACTGTCGAAAGCTAGATAATATTCGGGCCTGCGCAAGTAACAAAACAGGCGTTTAGTATAAACACCCAGCTAGCATTTTCTCGATCTAGGCAACCTATTATTTCTAGTTTGTAAACGTTAGGTAGAACCGGAACAGTGGCCGAGTGCTTGAGCATCCGCCTTGCATGCGGGAGGTGCGGGGTTCGATCCCCAGTGCCGCTGGTACCCACCGGTGATACAATGGGTACAAGCTTTTCCCTGGTCTGGTGCTCGGCTTCTTTAGGGTGAAATGCTTGCAAAATGCGTCTTTGGCCCCACCTTGAGTAGAGGAAAAATACTTTGTGCCATGCCGCTCCTTGACCAAAAGTGCCCTTGCAACATAAAAATCTGTAATCATCAAATATTAGGTAGTAATGTAATGTTTACGCCAACTGCTGGTCCCTTCAAGCCACTGCAGTAAGAAAGAAATGTGAGGCACTTGCACATTGCTTGAGGTGTAGTGCAACGAGGACACGCTTAGAATCATTGCACAATCATTGCAGAGGTGATTGTGAAGTTTGTGACATTTGCTCTCAAGGCTGTTCTACACTTTTTTTTTTTTTGCAATGTAGCCGGCATCCAAGTAAATAAATCACTGTTGGTTGATGTGTAGTAAAAATTTCAATGCCTTCTATATAGATGAATCTTTCATAGCCGGCTAGTGCACTGAAATTCCTAGTGGTTTCTTGCTTATTGCAACACTGCTTTCACGACGACACTCACTCTTCTTGGCTAGCTGGAGATTTGACGTGATTGGCAAGTAGCATGGAAGAGGTTTGGGGTGGAAAAAAATTCTCTGTATTGCGGTGCATCTCTCTGTGTTGCATGCTTAATTTGGTTTATAGTTTTTTTTTTTTCTCTTCAAGAAAGAATCTGTTCAATCAGTGCTTGTGGCATGTCTTCCAAACCCTGGTCTGTTTTTGTGCTCACTCCTCTAAACGCTTAATCAGTCATTGCCATTGCTTTCACTCAGTTTCTTCTATCTCGTACTGCGTGACCCTGTCATAGTAGGAACAGAGTACAGCAAGACTGGTAAACGCCAGTCTCACTTCACACTTCCTCTATTGACTACACCCGGGACACAAACATCATTAGAAGAACAGGCCAACATACTGGGTGAGCATTTTGCTGAAGTTTCCAGTTCGTCCAATTACACAAACACGTTTCAGAAGTACAAAGCAATAGTAGAAAAACAAAAACATCCATTTGCAGCGGCTATGCACGGGGACTAAAATCAACCCATCACACTCCAGGAATTGAATAGGGTATTATCTTCTGGTAAAAAGACAGCACCAGGCCCAGATAATGTGAATTACACTATGCTTGCCCATCTCTCTGAGGCTGCCGTGCAGGCAGTGTTGAAATTCTTTAACAAAATATGGACAACTGGGAATATACCTGAGGAGCGGAAGAAAGCAATAATAGTACCTTTTCTGCAACTCGGAAAACCACCAAGTAGTAACAATTACAGACCGATAGCCCTCACCAGCTGCATTGCTAAACCTTTCGAAAGCATAATAAACATTAGACTGACCTTCACACTTGAATCTCGTCGACTCTTAGATGTACATTAATGTGGATTTAAGAAGTCATGCTCGACCACTGATCACCTTGTCCGCCTAGAAAACACCATCCGGGAGGCGTTCATCCACAAACAGCACTGTAACGGGTCTTCTCTGCTTTGGAGAAGGCCTATGATACCACGTGGAAGGTCGGCATCCTCCATGACCTAGCAGAGCTAGGGATCCGCGGCAGGATGCTGAACTGCTTGAACGACTTCCTGACTAACCGCATATTCAGAGTCCGTCTAGGAGCAACTCTGTCAATGACATTCACCCAAGAGAATGGCGTACCCCAGGGATGCATTTAGGTACGACACTCTTCATAGTAAAAATGAATTCTTTGGCCAAAGTAATACCCAAGTCCGTAATGTATTCAGTTTATGTAGATGACCTACAGATAGCATACACTTCTTCCAGCATACTGTCCTGCGAGAGACAAATACAAATCACACTAAATAAACTGGCTGCTTGGGCAGAGAAAAATGGATTCAAGTTCTCCCCTCAAAAAACAGTAGCTGTTCTGTTCTCATTACGACAAGGCTTACAGGTTGATCCCAACCTGTGCTTGAATCAAACCACACTGCCAGTCAAACAGGAACATAAATTTTTAGGCGTCACTTTTGACAAGAAACTTACATTTCTACCACACATTAGCAACCTTAAAAATAAAGCATCCCAAGCCCTCAATGTATTAAAGGTACTCTCGCGAAAATGGTGGGGGTCCGATAAAGCATGCCTATTACAAATATATCGCTCTTTAGTGCGCTCCAAGCTGGACTACGGGTGCATAGTATATGGTTCAGCAAGAGCATCCTACTTGAAACGACTGGACCCTGTTCATAATCTTGGCCTGTGCCTATCAACTGGAGCATATAGAACATCCCCGGTAAATAGTCTTTATGTTGAAACTAATGAGCCCACACTAGAGGATAGAACGGTCACACTTACATGCACGTACATCCTAAAAACCCGTTCTCTTCCTAAACATCTCTGCTATGCCATTGTTACCAAGTTCCCATCTAGAAGATTATTTAATAATAAACCCCATTTTACCAGGCCACTAATAACGTGCTTTGAAGATAAATCTGAAGAGTTAGCAGTGCTGGACGCCCTACCGAATATTGCACAAAGACGTGAGTATTTGCCACCATGGTAGAGCCTCCCTTCGGTATGTGACTTCACGCTGACACATGTAAACAAAGAGCAAATGCCACACGAGCACATACCGCAAGAGTTCTTTGCCTTACAAGAAAAATGACACCTACACTGAATTTTACACCGATGGCTCAAAAACAGAAAGTCATGTCGGAAGTGCAGTAATTTAAGGAAAAAATGAAAAAATGGTACGATTACCACAGTATGCAACGGTATTTACTGCGGAGTGTTATGCCATCTTTGTAGCCGTAGAACAAATAGTAAAACAAAACATAAAAAATAGCATCATTTACACCGATTCACTGAGTGTGCTCAAAGCGCTGCACTCTACAAATGCTGATGAACCCATAATAGGAAAAATCATACATAACATAGTTAAAATCACAAAGCAAAATTATAACGTTATATTCTGCTGGGTCCCTAGCCATTTTGGAATTTTAGGTAATGAGAGAGCAGATGCTTGCGCAGCGCAAGCTCGAATAGGTCATATAAAACAAGTTAACATTCCACAGAGGGATTTTTCTAATTTACTGCACAGTAAACTCAGGCATAAGTGGCAGGTTGCATGGGAAGAACAGACAAACAACAAAATACACTATAAAACCCGTTTTGGGAGAGTGGAGATCTAAACATCAGGAACATTTTACAGAAGTTATTTTGTGTCGACTACGCATTGGACACACACACCTTACACACAACTTCCTATTGACCAAAAAAGACAAACCTCTCTGCGAAATGTGTGGCGATGAACTCACAGTAAACGACATTTTAATTGTATGCACTAAACTGGAACAACTGAGGAAAAAATATTTCACAACATTGTACAATGAATACATCCCACTACACCCCATGTTACTTTTGGGTGATCAAGCACTGGTTGATTTTTCAAGCATTTTTAAGTTTCTCAGAGAAGCCAATGTTTTAAACAAACTTTAGATATAAAAAGCGTAACCTTTAACAAAAGCTCTAACCATGTGCTTGGCGCATCATGGCCTCAGTTGCTTTTGCGCCATTAAGATCAATATAACTAACTAAAATCAATATAACTAACTTTTACAGCAGGAGCTGCATGTGGCACATTCTAGCACTGAAGAATGGCTGCGTTTTTATGGAGGCAAAACGCTAAGGGGCCCGTGTGCTGTGCGATATCAGTGCACGTTAAAGATGCCCAGGTGGTCGAAATCAATCCTATGGCACCTCTTTTTTCCTTTCTTCTTTCACTCCCTCCTTTATCCCTTCCCTTTCGGCGCGGTTAGGTTCGGTGAGTTCAGGCATCCAACGATATATGACACAGATAGTGCGCTATTTCTTTTCCACAAAAACCAATTATTATTATTATTTAGAATGTCCCCACTCTGGTTTAGTCACTTGACATGATGCACGTCTTGTGACGTCATGTGTGAAAATGCCTTTGGGGAGATTTCCCTACAGGGCAGGTTGTTGCTTTTAATGTTGCCCAAAGGAAAAAAAAAATGACATCTGCAGCAGCACTGACAAACAGCTCTCGGTGAGCTCTGCACTTCACCCAGGAAGGGGCAGGCACTGGCAAAATTTCGCACTAGGGCTTACACTCTCCATGACATGGTGACATGGAACTTTGGAAACAGGAAAACATGGAAACAAGGTGGCGTGGAAATTTGAACACGTATAAGGCCCTTTCCAAATGTAGTTAGTTTCTAATCCCATGTTGCACTTTCACTTTGCCCTGACGAAACAGCGTTACTGGTTGTCGATAAGACTGGGTGAAGCGCACATATGCATGCTAATATTTAGTTGAAAGGTGTGCGTGGTACTCTGGGGGCATCCATGTTGAAGAATTCTGCTTCTGAAACGCATAAACTGGCTATAATGTCTGTTTTTCGAAATTTTACTCTGCCGTTAGGCTTGCATGCAACATTTAGACCAAGTTGGCTTGGCTAATTTAACCGTAGCTCACTGCTTGCAATGAACTGCGTTTGGCAATAGTGTCACTCTGGTGCCAGTGCTTTTGCGCTCTGTCTCCCTCACCAGATGGCGCCAAGTTGCAGGGCGCAGAGATGCACTGCACCACCAAGCAGTCCTGCCTCAGCGAGCTCACACCCGAGGTCGTCATGCCCAAAGAGGTCGTGCAGGTAAAGCGGAGTGGCAAAGTGGAAAGCTGCGCAATTTTGTTTGTAATCACAATGGAAAAAAGGGGGGACTCTGGTGAAGAAATGCAAGGCACAAGCACTGCGTGTTTCTTCGTCCAGTTCATTTTACCTCTTTCACTTCAGACATTCCTTCAAATGCAGCCTTGTCTTGGACTAGAGGGCAAGAGGCAGTAGTATTCACTACAGCACAGCAAATGCAACTCGTATGGCACTCAGCAAGTGTCTATAAGGAAAAAAAGGAAAAACACCATGCAAGAGCAAATGTGATGACACAGCTGAGTGTGTAGGGGTGAAAGGCAAAAAGAAAAGCACCAGGTGGACAGTTTGTTGTAGTTTTACGGCATTTATTCTCTTTAGGAGCTGGTGTGATGGCTAAATGCCACAGCACTTTGGCCGTTCATGTTGTGTGCCCACAGGCACTTGAATGCTGGCGCATCTGCAGTTGGGTGCCAACCGTGTCATATTATCAAAATGTGGCAAAGTATATGAAAGCACGCCATGGCAATGTGTTCTGCAAGCTGCTGCAAAACCCCCGAGTTTCTTGGCATCCTTCTCTTCCTGCCTGACGTATGTAAAACAGAGAACTTGTGTACTCAAAAAGTGGCCATATTCAACAATAACGACTGACTGTGCATTAAACCAGACTGCTATGAACCATTGCAAGGGAATTATAGTTCCCCGTGACATCGTCAACATCGCTTCATCATCTACTTTACAAGAACACATAACCGGTCACCTTCAATGCTAAATAATTTTCGCTGTTTGCTCATTTCAATAAAATCCCACCCCTTGTGTAAGAACCCCGAAAGAAGGGGGCCTTTAAGGTAAGAAACTGAGCTGAACTAAAGTGCAGAAAAAGGAGGGTCGGGTTTGAGGCATGCACTGGCTTAGGTGCTCAGCGAAATTATTAAAGCTCTCCGAAAATAGAAGGTTCCACAGAGGCCAGTTTGAGAATCTCTTTAAAGCCTTAATGGTAGTAATTTTAAAATGTTCAGCAATAATAAGCCTCAGAGATATTTATAAGGGTTTCTGAATGTCCTTTTTGAACATTTGCCTTGACAGAAAAACGTACCTATTTCACTAGCATGCTGCTTAGAAGGAACACATCAACTCCATTCAAGTTTTCTTCCTCGCAAAAATTGATTTTGTTGCTCTTTATTGGCATGCTGATGCTTGTTTGACAAGGAAAGACACTTTTATTGCCTTGAAATTCAATTTTAAAAAATTGAACATTTCTCTTTCTGCCACTCTATTTGAATTGTGGCATCAAGATCAAAAAGGACTGCGATCGCTGTTTGCCGGGGAATAGGTGTGTAGCCCAGCCTCAGAGTTCCGGATTGAAAAATCTCTTCTGATGTTATCTCAGTTTGCTCGTGAGAATGGCTGGTGGCACTAGTACCTGCAGGATTTCAATTTTTAGCCCTTTAGAGTGAAAGCTCTACTCGTCGGGGTACAACATCTGATTTCGATGTGGATGAAACAGTGACCTTCAATGCCTCACAAGGTCAAACCAAACTTAACTGCGTGGTGGTATGGCCCACGCTAAGGAACTATGACCGCGTGATCTTTTGACTATGACCATTGGGTACCTGACCTTTTACCTTGACCTTGACGTTTGATTTTAAGACAGTGGAGACTATGCTTAACGAAGCTTTCACTCGTATAACTAGATTAAAGCAATATTGAACCCCAGGCATTTTTTTAAGCTTATGAAAGCTAATTTCTCAGTGAAGGTAGCCATTTTGTCATTCGAATGCTGTTATCTATTCATACAGGCCGATTTGAGTTTTTCTTCTGTGTTTCCCTTTGCTGGACTAGTTCGGTGGGGACATGGTAAGCTGTTTGAAACTGCAAACAACCTCGCATACAGTGACAACTGGTTGGCATTTGGCTGGAAGCTGGCGTCGACTGATCGGCAGGTCAATATTGTTGAGCAAAAAACCAAGCAGCTTGGCTAACTTAAGGCACCACTTCACCGCAGCACTCAAAAATTTAACATGGGCGGACAGAAAGGCACCCCAGTTGTGCTGACTTCAACTATTTCATTGCAAGTTTTTTCATTGCTTGTAGTACGTGCAGCCTGCAGCAGTAAAAAAACTCAGTGCACCTGTGATGTTTTTTTGTCCGCCCGTGTTCGTTTGTTGTGTGGTGTGGTGAAGTTAGGCATGTGGAACTAATTAGCCCAGCAACTTATCTCAATTAATATGAGGCAGTAAGCCCATTGTGTTTGCATAAATGGCCGAGCAGTAGCTGCTTTTCTAGTCTGCGCCATTCTTGCTGTGTGCATGCCAAGTGCCTAAAATACTGCACCAATCAAATTGTAAAACAGTGCTAGCGCAAGTTTGAAAGCTTCACGTACTGGGGCTGATTCCAGTGTTTCCTCCAAATGGGCTGTTAGCAGCATGTCATGCCAGTTCATGCTTGCAGTACCTTCTCGGGAGTTATTTCGTTTGGAATGCACGTTTATTTATGCATGCCTTGCAGATTCCTGAGGAAGGAGCTGCGAACGTGTCAATTGAATTCATGCATCTCAAGCTGGATTGCTCAGGTAAGGGCGGCAGGTCTTTCGTAGAGATTTGCTTTCAAAGTGGGCGGCAGCTGATGTTTGAGCTGTCAGTTGTGGAGACCATAAAGTGGTTTTAAGAGGAGCCTTAAAGGGTCTGGTTGTGCCTTGTTTCCCTGATCCAGATAGCAATACACATCTAGTGTGTAAGAAAGGCAGACTAGCAGATATTGAATGCACCATCCACAGTACAAACATACGTTTGTATGTGTGTGCACCTCTGTGTGTGCGCATGTGTATGATTCTGTTTTATTTCAGATAACAGGCAGGATATAGCATATTCACTGAAACCAAATAGGTCATGCAATCAGGTATTTTTGATATTAGTTTTGAGTGTTCACCTAAACGAAAGTTTTATTTGAGGTAAAAGGTACTTACAAGTTTACTGGCAAGTGATTTTATACTTCTGATTGTGACATTGGGTGTTCCTGAGATACCTCTTTTACCTGCAGCTTCCTTTCCACACGGATGATTGATTTGTAGAAAAGTGCCTATATTTTGCTTGAACAATTTTTCTAACGCAAGAGTGTTAGTACCCTCCCATGTCAAGAAAAATTGTCTGGCGTCAGCAGCACCAGCGACAGTTTTAAGTCTGTCAGCCAATCACGGAAAAAAATCCACTAAAAATTCCCAGAGAAGCAATGTAGGGGGCAGGTGAGCCACCTAGATCGCGTTACCTTGTGGCCTCATCATAACCTGCTACACCAAATTCTGAGCAAACTGCCCATTGTGCCAGGTGGCAGCTAAATTAATGATTGGTTGCAAGAGGTTGGTAGGGAATAGCAACCCATGTCGCATAAGTCCCACTGGTGGCAGCACCTGCAATCGCAGGGCAGTAGTGCTTCTCTTGACATTGCGCTGATATTGGTATGAGAACTCACCATGATCAGTGGATGTTAAGTAGAGAATGACCAATTTCGCATGTACAGGCTTTAAGTGCGTTAGTGCTACCCTTGAGGTGCAGTTTAAAGGGACCCTGAAATGATTTCGATGGGCATATCCTAGTGCCACAGATCTGTAGAGGTGGTCTTTGTGGGTATCCGAGCCAAATTTGAAAGCTCTGTGTGATCCCTCTAATTTAAAAATCGCTAATTGGTTGCGAGCTACTGCAAGCAGTGATTTTTAAAAATTATTTTTAAATTATAAGGTCCACGTAGAGCTTTCAAATTGGACTCACTGCCACGCCAATCCGTCTCCAACTATCTGGAACCCCAGTTCAAGAATCTTCGACATTGAAAATTCTGGGTTTGTCGAAATCTTCGACATTGAAAATTCTGGGTTTGTCGATACATCAGTCCGGAATGGGTACTGCCTGGCTTTCTCAGGCTAAAAAGCAAGCGTTGCAGACTTTGGGCCTAATCAGACGTATTGCTCACAAAATCGGCTGCGCTCGCTCCCATGTCGCACGACATTTGATGAAAGCAGTTTTGCAACCACGCCTCATTTACCAAGCACAGCTTCAACACTTAACCAGAGCTCAGTGGGATCGTCTGGAAGCCGTCAATCGAGAGGCAATGAGAGTTATCACTTGCCTTCCACGCATCACGCCGATCGTAGCACTTCAAGAAAATGCTCAGTTAAATACCCTTGACGAGCTTGTGCAGCAGTGCCGTGATGCTCGTAGCCTTAAGGCCACCCTTTTGCATTCACCTCGAGCACTACGGACCTTTGCTTCATCACACACCATACTGTCGCCGCCGTCAGTTCTTCCTCCATGGGACATTGTGCAGCTGAGCGACAACAAACCTACCGATATACGTCGCCCAACCTCACCTTATGCGGCATCGTCCCTTCGCGAGCGAATCGCGAAACAAGATAGTCACCTACCCCGCGGCTCAATTATTATTTATATGTTGATGCAAGTATCCAGGGCTGTGTAACGACGACTGCACTTTACTGTCCCTGCCAGCCTGCACTTAACAAGACGGCCAGGTTTCGATTCGCGGAACCCCCTACTTCCTTCTGTGCTGAGCTGCTTGCTATACAAGATCCGCTTCGCTCTGTAGTCGCAGTTACCTTGCTTCCTACAGCTCACATTATCATCCGTACTGACGCCCTTCAAGCAATTCGTCTACTCCGACGCGTCAGCCGCAGCCCAGAAATGTGCCAGAATATACATCGCCTGGCGGCTCGCATCCCGCAAGCCTTCGATCTGAGTGGGTCCCACATGACCTACTCAATTCACAAAGATCTGCAGATTCTGCAACCCGCTTGGCAACCTGCCCACGTCAATGCCTCAATTCCTCAGTATGGATGATGCTACCCTCCTACTCACAAGAAAGGAACACCTCCGGCGCCGCACACGTGCTCTCGTCCCTCCATGTGCGATAACTGTCCCCCGCGGTCTTACCGTAACGTGCTGAGGAGGTTGTGCTCCGGAGGATCCGGGTCGGAGTTGCTCTCACTCCTGCCGTAACTCGGATGTGGCCTCAATTTCGTCACTTATATCCCCGCCTAGGATGTCCAGTCTGCAACTCACAAGACACTGAGGCTGACATTCACCACTTGTTGTGGGACTGCCCGGCACTGAAGCCAACTAGATTTCGCCGCATGGCAGCAGCAGGTCTCCACCCAGACAACCCGTCCTCATACATCGATTGGACGCAGGGGCCACATCACCGCTCCCTCCTTGCCTTCATTAGATCGGCACATCTTTCCTGCTTTATTTAACACCCACCCTCTCTTTTCTTTACTTTCTTTTCTCTTTTCTTCCTAACTTCCCTTATCCCCAAAGGCAATAAACAACACTATCAAAAAAAAAGGTGAAAAATGCTTGAAACAAACAAAAATGACTAGGGCAAGGAAGGACTAAGAAAGCCCCAGGAAACCTGAGGAGCAAAAGAGAGAGAGCATTGGGAGACCCCACCGCTCCCGAACCCCCTCCATGAAATATCCCTGGTAGGAAAAAGAAAGTTAAGAATTTTTTTCAAGGCAGGGCCATGAAGTTGACATATGACGTACTCCACCAGACACCACGCCTCTGGCTAACATATGAGGAGGAAGGGTGAATTTCCCTAGTGGAGCCTACTCGACGAGGTGCAAGAGAAAAAAATCTCGGGGAGGGCACAGAAGGAGAGGAGCATGGCGAAGTAGCTTGATTGTGATGGCTGTAACTGCACTATTAATGAGTCTTTTCAAAAAATATTTGCGGCCGTGCCATCCGGAGACGATGCCTCGCTGCCAGAGAGGTAGAAAATATTTTCGACCAGAGGGTCGTCAATGGCCCTTTAAGTGTCCCCTCCGAATTTTTTGTCGACACCGGTGGTGTGGCCCACCAACACTAGGTGAAAACTCTGTGGACGAACCCAATGTAATCAACTATGTTTTCTGGATTTCACCAGAAGCCGTAAATTCTTCAGACAGCTAGTGAAGAAAATTTTGGCCAAGGCATTTGGTTAACTGTAATGCTTGAAGAAATTCGGCGTGTGGCAAGGTATCCTTGCTCATGTGAGCTGTAAAATGAAAATTGGCGAAGCACAAAAAAACGGGAATAGCTGAGTTGTACTGTGATTTTTAATGCTGGAAAACTGGAAAAATCTGTTACAGTGGGCACTTAAAGGCCTTACATGCTGTGAGTGCAAATGCATCCTTTGACTTTAAGACCTTTGACCTGATGGCCTTTACCACAGCAGCTTTTACTACGAAGATCTCTATCAGGAAGTCATTTGCCTTAAAGGCCTTTACTACAGACTTTTATGATGAAGGCCTTTGACACAAAGACCTTTTTCCTGAAGGTGTTTACCTTGAAGGCCTTCAGCCTAAAGACCTTTATTATTGCCACTGTCATAAATGATCCCACTGCAAACCAGCATAGCCTTTGCCAATCATTCAAAGTCTTGCGTATTTCCCGTCAGTTCCCACATTACGTGACTGACTTCAGAAGCTTCGGCACACACTGGCATTTTCTAGGTTGGGAGGCCAATAATGCTTTCATACTAAAGAAAGCTTTTGGACATTTTATCGTCCTGCCACAGGAAACCGGAGGGACAGCAAGGGTTGTACAGCATGCCAGTGTGGTCCCATATTGACTGACTCCCATGAGCACGGGTTACACATCCGTGTGTGCCACCACTTCTGTCTGAGCAATGAGCAGTGTAATTGGTATGATACAGTGGTTGGTTCTCATTGCAGATGAATTTTACAAGTTGTCCGAGGGCGAGAGCCTGGCCGTGGCAGATGACACACCAGAGGAGGACGTGCTCTTTTCCCAGCTCGCTGCAGGCCTGGAAGACAAGGCAGATGGTAAGCTTGTGGCTTCTGCAACGCCATATATGAGGATCTGCCACTTGGAATATGGCTTGGAATAAGGCTGGATGTTGGCGTTGTGAAAGCCCAAAATTTGCTTTCGTCTTGACCAATTGCGGTGGCTAAGTGCATGGCTGCGCCATTTGAGTGCTAAGCATAATATCACTGGACCGAACGCTAGCAACGGGGGCCACGTTGCGATGCAGGTGAAATGCAAAAAGATGCTTGTGTGTTTCGCAGTGCTAGTGGATGATAACGAACCCCAGGTGGCTGTAATTAATCTGGAGCCCTGCAGCCCTCATAACCCATATGCTGCAAAGCAGTGACATAGCGCACTTGTCAACTTAAATATTGCATCTTGTGCCACCGCATGATATTTCTTGCTCTTTGATGCAAGACTCCCAGATATGGGCGAGACCCCGGCTCATGAAGGCAAAAAAACTGTGGGAGCGTGACGTCACACCCTTAGCCTCCATGAGCCACTGTCCTCTGACACCGCTGGTCTCCCTGCCTGAAGGCCCTTGTGTGCACTGATGGCCGCTATGTGGCTCAGTGGCTATGGCACTCGGCTACTGACCACCCGAAAGACGAGAGTTCAGTTCTGGCCGCTGTGGTTGAATTTCGATGGAGGCTAAATTTTAGAGGCCTGTGTAATGTGCGATGCCAGCGCACGTTAAAAAACCCCAGGTGGTCGATATTTCCTGAGCCGTTCACTACGGCGTCCCTCACAGCCTCAGTCGCTTTTGGGTGTTAAACCCCCCATAACCACCATAAACCTAAACCTTTTCTGCACTGAATCTTAGCCCTTCATAGTTACATGACTTTATTTGTGCTGTTTTTTGTGAACGCGCATGCTCCAGCGCAGTGCCTGTCCCGCAAAATTCATACCGAGGTGGCATCAGGTTCTAGGTCTCAATTTTCATGTGCAGGCGTGGTGCAGCGAGCGAGAATGAAACCCGGCTAGGAGCTACCACTGTCTTGTCACCTGAGGGCCTCTTTCCCATGATGGTTTCCATTTTATTTTTTATGACTAGGCTTCGAAAATGTCGGGTCACGCTTCCTCCTAATTTTTTTTGGCCTCCATGCCTGCACCCCACGTTGGGTCAAGATTCTATCCCGCAAGTCTGTTTTGACTACCTGACAGAAGGGTCATGTAGCCGTGGTGCGCATTACGAAAGATGGCTTCAGTTTGAAGGGAACACTGGAGCAGGCTTTCTCAGACTCGGTCTCAAGAAACCCTTGTGTTCCTTGGATTGCTTTTTGGGTTCCTCTAGCACCCAAGTCTATGTGTGCCTCAGCCCCCACATTTTGTTTACCCACCTTATTGGTGCAAAAACACTAATCTTGTGGTTCTTACCCGAGCAAAATCGTTTAGGATTTGTTTGTCTCCATGTCAGAGAGCAACCTGGGTCGCGCAGAATCCACCGGGAGAAGCACCTGCCATCTCAGGGCAGTAGTGCAACCGCTGCACCACTGCGCCAGGAGTGGTATGAGAATCCCAGGGATCTATGAATGTTAAATAGAGAAAGACCAATTCTAAGTGCACATAGGGATATGCCGTTCTTTTGCTCTGTATACGAAGTTTGTAAGCATTTTATTTTTTGGGGGGGGGGGGGGACTGACTGTTTTATCCTTGCTTATGGCTGACTGTTCTAGTATGTAGCTGGTGATTAGATTAAATCTCTGCATTTTTTGAAGGGCCATGCTCATGCATGTTAGGCAGGAAAGAATGGAAGCCAGGACCTGTGGCGCCTTTCAGAAGCCGTTCGGGTTTCCCAGAGACTAAAAAGACTCGGAACATATGCTGTGGAAATTGGTCAGTGCTTACTTAAGTTTAACAGGCCCCAGAATTGCCATTACACACTACGCCCCAGAGATAGTGCAGGAGTGGAGAAGCTGAGCATACAGTATTATGTGCTTAGTTTTTTTTTTTTTTTGCCGTTTCTATATTTTCTTCACTTGTGCACACAGAAGCATTGCAAAGCTTATCAGTGCTGTAGCCAGTGCCGGCGCCCATTGCTAAGGCCTCTGAAATTCTGCGGTGGAAAATTTAAATTCTGTGGACAAAGAATTAAGAATCCTCGAAATTCCACACGAAGGAAAGACTCGTGAGAGAAATATGCAAGTTTATTTTTTGAGGATCTGCCTTGCTTGCTGCAGAGGACAGTCTTCTAAAATCGAAGGTGTTGGAACTCAGCATCAATTACTGCTTTCCTGTTACCTTAACTTGAAGAGCGGTGCTCATTTGAAACTAGATCTCTATAATGACGAGAGTGATCCCTCCATGCCAGCAAAGTTGACTCCAGCCAACAAAGACAGGATGTCGAAATCTTAACCTTGCCCGTCTTGCTTAGACAGAAACTGTGCAAGGTCTCTGTCACTGGATTTAAGTTCTTAGGCAGTTTTCAGGCACACTTGCCACTTAACAGCCGCAGCGGTGGCCTAGTGGTCTGAGCATCCGCCTCGCATGCAGGAGGTGCGAGGCTCGATCCTCACTGCCGACGGGTACACACGGGTGATACAATGGGTACGTACCAGCTTTCCCCTGCCTGGTGCTCGGCTTCTTTAGGGTGAAATGCTTGGTAAACAAGTCTGACCCCGCCTTGTGCAATGAAACCTACCTTGTGACATGGCACTCTTTGGCCAAAGTTGCCCTTGCGCCATACAAATTTAGCGTCATCATCATCATCATTAAACTGGCATTTCTGTCATTTCTTGACCATGTGACCATGTCCAGAGACATTCGCGAACTCCAACCTTTCTGATAGAAACCTAACCTGGAGCGGTTCTTTCTTCAGCTGTGGTTGGCCTGGATGCTTTGGGGTTTCGTTATAACTGTAGCGATATATTTCTTCTCCCCCTCGTGTTATTTGTGCAAATAAGGTAAATGAATCATCTACCCATTGTTCTGTCCTTCCTACTGATGTCTAACAACAACTGTATCAAAAAATGAGAATTTGGCTGCCAACATGAAATTTCGCAGAAAATGCTTCTATCTAATTTTTCACGGCATCTTGGGAAACTAAGTGCCTTACCCATTGCCATCCAGCACTCAGCACCACGCATCTTGAGTGCGAGTGCTTTTTGTCTGGCAGCAGCAGAGGTTAGCCTGGGTGTCCGCCTCCCCTCCCCAACCCCCCTCCAACGTTGACCACAAAATACACCATCCTAAGACAATATAACTTGGCTGCGGCAATCATAATGGCATTGCAGTCTATTGCCTGAGTGGGATGGTCGTCCAAGCGCAACAGGTGGTTCTTGGCACCTCTAAGAAAGTCTGAAGGCAGTCAAACCATGTGAACTCTACAGTGCAATCCACTTATAAGGATACCCGGTATATCGATATATCGCTTATAACGATCAAATTCTTTAGATTAGTCTATTCTTCCATTGCCCCTATGTAAAAATAAACTATTTATAGCGGCACAGTTATCTGCGAAATAACGGATACAGTTGGATTCTGGCCGCTTGGATGGTGTTTACCATCAAAATTTGTCTGAAAGTTTGATAAAAAATAAAATACTTTGAGCAAATGAGGTAAAAATGCCCCAACGGACCAGCGTGGTGCGAAATCCATGAGGGTGCATCGCGTACACCCTTGGGAACTAAGCGCTATCGTCATCACAATCACTGCAGGGAGGAGCTCGCTTGGCCGCTGCCGCACAACATTCACACAAGCATAGGTTCTGCTCGAAATGGTTGAAATTTTTTCTGAAGTGTTCGCTTTTGTTGCGCATTCCCTCGTTTCATGCTGTCCGCAGCGCAGTCCTTGGCAGCGTGCCAAGATGCTGTGCACCAATAACATCATGGTGCATTTATCTTTTGAAGGGAGTGCGGGAAAGGTTGGTGTGGGGTGCTGGCCAAACTTGGTAGAGCGCCAAGATGCTGTGCTCCCTTCACAGGAGCTGCGGTGGCAATGGCTACATGTTTGAGGTAATACCTACATGCATGGTGTGTTCTTTATGCTTGTTCTTTGCCGGTTCAGATATAACAGTAATTGGTTATAACGATTGGATTTTCCAGTTTCCTCAATATAGTTATAAGTGGATTGCACTTATAGGCACAACTATTGCTTTCACTTCTGTTTGAAAGCACCTCCTGGAAGTAGCCGCAGCGGTGGCTGAGTGGTTATGGCGCTCGGCTGCCGGCCCGAAAGACGCGGGTTCGATCCCAGCCGCGGCGGTCGAATTTCGATGGAGGCGAAATTCTAGAGGCCCGTGTACTGTGCGATGTCAGTGCACGTTAAAGAACCTCAGGTGGTCGAAATTTCCGGAGCCCTTCACTACGGCGTCTCTCATAGCCTGAGTCGCTTTGGGACGTTAAACCCCCATAAACCAAACCAAACCTCCTGGAAGTGTGTGAACAGATTTCTCATGTAAGAACAAGGCTATGTCAGTGCACGTTACAGATCTCCAGGTGGTCGAAATTATTCCGGAGCCCTCCACTACGGACCTCTTCCTTCCTTTCTTCTTTCACTCCCTCCTTTATCCCTTCCTTTATGGCATGGTTCAGGCGTCCAATGATATATGAGACAGATACTGCGCCATTTCCTTTCCACCAAAACCAATTATAAGAGCAAGGCTTACAAAAAGAGAATAAAAAGCACTAAGGTTTTTGCAGGCATCTACAACTACACCATAGGGTTACTGACCTTGGCATTTTTGTTTCGTTATTTTTTTGTTCTCCTTTGAAATGACTGCCTTCGATTGTTTTGAAAAGCTGTGCATATGGAAGAGCTTGCACATGGTAAGCCTCTGGGCTTTCTTAAATCCAGGCTGTTTCTCTAGGCATCGTTGGGGAGGAATGGGGACAGTGTCAGCCTGCACTGCATCTGTATGCTTTGAGCAGGCAAATGGAACTATGGCTGTGGGTTCTGTTCTGTCATCGGAGCACTGCAGATGCCATGTTGTTTTGTAGCTCACTTACCATATTATAGCAAGGACCTCTTTACCAGCAGAAGCACTTGTTTACTTCCAAGAGAACTGCCTGTTATACTGGCGAAGTGTTTTGTTCTGTTAATTACTTGGAGGTTACAACTTTTGTATTTTTTGTAGTAAAAAGCTCTGCTTACGCATGCATCTGACTTTGTTGCTGTTCATGCATGTTCTTGCATACATTAGTAGTTTTAATAAAGTGCATTATGCTTGGCATTCTTTTTTCTGTAATGCTGTGGGGTTCTGTCAAGCTCGCCTGATGGCTTTTTGCTTGGGAGACACTTCAACTCATTCAGTGGAAAACTAATGCACGTGGCAACAGCAACACATGGCTCCCATCTAATCAAATGGCTCCCTTCCCAGGACTGCCAGCTTGGCCAGAGCTGGAACCATGTGGGCCCCAATGCAGCACGCCTGACTGGCGCGAACCGACTCCCGAGCTGGCTGTTCCTGAACTGGAGGTGAGCATGCTGCTAGGAGAGCTGGACCACACATTCTGGAATGGTTGGGAGCCGAAGTTGTGGTGCCCTCAAAGGGGACAGTGACAACAAATGGGAAAGAATGACAAATAAAAGACTGGTGTAGCCAGCATAGGCCGTTTCCACTAGTGTACTACTATGATGCTAGGAGATTGGTTGAATAGGGCAGAAAAGAAGACATTGTGTGCCAAAATTTTAAGGGGAACTTTTGTACCACTCCTTGCTTTTAGCTCCCGTGGTGGCTCATTGGCAGTGGCGCTTGGCTGCTGACCCGAAAGACACGGGTTTGATCCTGTCCGTGGTGGTCGCATTTCGATGGAGGTGAAATGATAGAGGCCGTGTACTGTTGCGATGTCAGTGAACGTTGAAGAACCCAAGGTGCTGGAAATTACCTGGAGCCCTCCACTGCAGCCTCTCTCATAGCCTGAGTCGCTTTGAGGATTTAGCTGTAAAGCCATAACTAAAAGAACTCTCCCTGCTTTTATCGCATGAGGAAGACGAACATATAGGTAAACTAGACGTGGAAAATTTAACAAAGCAAACGTCTCAGTGTCACCACCGACATGTAGAGTTTGAATCGCAGAGTGGCAGTTCGAAAGAGAAAGATGAATTTAACTCCAAGTGGTCTTGGTTATGAAATATTTTTGGTTTATTAAGTTGAAAAGGACCTGGCTATCAGATTTAAGACTCTTACTGAATAATGAACCCGCCTGCTCTTTTTAGCTGAGTGACTTGCCCTGATGGACATATTAAAGCGCATATACAAGGACATATACGCATATACAAGCGCATATACAAGGACATATTAAAGCCTATTAAAGCGCAAGAACTGTGGATGCCTTCTCAGGCGTGCATCCGTTAGGGTGCAGCTAGCAGTGCTATGCCACAATGTGCCGGCCGTCTAGTTTCATTTTCAGAGCTTCGCCACTCGCCCGCGGTGAAGGTGGCTGTCTACTTTGCATATCAGTGAGCCAGCCAAGCCGCACACAGTTTGGTACCATCACCTTGTTTTTCGAAGGTGTCTTGCTGCTCCCTCGCTTACGCGCTTGTCGCCTGCTGTTTGCTGTTTGTGAGGTGATGCCTCCTCACATGCACCGCCACTTGCGACGATGCTTCTCTGCTATCATTTTGGACATTGAAAAAAGCTGTGTAGACACTCACCATTGTGGAGCAGTTCTGATTCTGCCACTTCCGGTAGCGTGCATGAGTTGACACGTTTGGCAGAACTGCGAGAAATCGCTGTTGTCATGCGGTTGCCCAATTTCCCACCAAATGAATTTCGCTTTCATGTAAATGGTTTTGACAGTTCTTGGGGGGTGATTTTGGTAATTCGAAGTTCGGATAATTCTGACGTTTTTTTTTCACTCCCTTGAAGTCCAAATTGATGAGGTTGTACTGTATTTGAACCAATGCGATGTATTGGCTAATGACGGTATATATGACTTATTTAGAGCACACAGTGTATGGTAGAAGACGAGCTTTATGGTCCGTTCGCTTTTTAAAGTATTCCTAAGATTTGCTTGGAGTCTGTGTGACTTTCATGACTTCTAGATGCAAGTCTTGGAATTTTTTTCAAACATACTGTAACATACTTTTCAAGTATTCTTCAAGAAATCCTTTTTTATTTTGTTTATAAATAAACAGGGGAGACACATAGTTGTTTTTTATAAGAGAACAGCATGTTTCAGAAAGAGTTGGAACCCACATGGCTGAGCAGCTGGCTGCAGATTCAGTCTAGGATCATTGGCATAGTTTTCATTGAGTGTCTGAGGGCTGTCCTTTTACAAAAGCCTCCATTCATGCTTGCTTGTTTCCATCTAGGTTTAATAATTGATACGAACATGCACAAGATGGCATTTTTTTAATGCTCTGTCAAGCTGGACCTGTGAATTGAGCAGATCTACAAGGCATGCTACGGTTGCTACGATTGGCCTGATTATGGCTCGGTCAGTGTCACTCTTGAAGATATAATATTCTCTTCAGGTCTCAAGCTTTCCCATGGTATTATGTTCATGCAAATGAGGTATATTAGTCATTTCCTCATTGTTCTGTTGTTCCTACTGATGCCTATAACAATAGCATCAGAAAAGGGAATGTGGCTATTAACACGCAATTCTGCAGAAATGCTTAAATCTGACGTTGTGGCATCGTGGCGGAGCCGTAATCATAAGAGAGCTGTATCAGCACTGTCTTTCAACTGAGGTTCTACTATTATACACACACATTGCACCTACATACAAAAAAAAAGTTACTGCTTCTTTTTGATTTCTTGCGCTTTTCTTGGTGGAAGAGAGAGTATGTGTGTGAGAGACAGAATCTCTGTTGAAAGTCAGGGCTGGTGGTATCTGTTTTGTCGTTTCGTCTTCATTCCTCTAGCTGTTCTATGAAAGAACCATTAGGACTTGCTCAACTTTGTTTAACATTTGCACAACGTTTCATGCTTGCAGGATGAAGATTCCGACCCTGCCGATTTATCAGACATCGAGACTATGCACCCCTGCAGTGATGATGGTAAACACAACTGTGGCTATCCTTCTCAAGTCCGTGCTTGCCGCTGAACCTGCGCACGTATAATCATGGTCTGCCGCTGCCTCCAATGTAGCTGTTCATCATACCATGCTTATAAGGAGCAGGCAAATTACAAGTCGACACCAGTAACTTGAGCAATGTTTCACAGCCCACTATGTGCCTAGTTGCAGAGTACGGCTTATTGCATAGCGGGAGCTGAAGGCTCTTGAGGCCTGGTTGTGAAGTGCGAATATCTGCAATGTATGCATCAATGGCTTGCCCACTGGCTCAGGGTGGTACCTGCGTTTTTAAACGTGACCCAGCATTGCTGAGGAAGCCGGTAGTCTCGCTTGTACCACTGAAGGGATATTCACGGTCTGAGAATCAGCGTGGCTTTTACAGCACATTTACAATTACAGCTTCCAGCTGGCTTCCAACCAGGAGGTGGTGTTTTCTTCTGGGGAGTTCATTTCACTACTTCGGAATCCTGTGTTGCAAAGCGTTGCCTAGAAGCAGGCAACTTTTCGCTGCTCTGTTCCACAGGCGAACAAAGTTTCACACAAGTTCCTAGCGGCAGTTTTTTCACACCATTCCCAAACACCCTAGATGGATGATATGGATACTACATCACTGGCAGCGAAGGCTGCCAGATGTGCAGCTGTTTCTGGCTATTTCAGACTGCTGCTTTGGTCATGCAGCTCACAAAAGATGTTTTACCGTGACTGTAAATGCTGAGGTTTGTGAAGTTTCTTCAGATGGCACAGCGGGACAAAATACACATGTAATAGTAATTTTACTGCCAACTTTTCACATTAATCTCGTCCCCATATGCCATTCACGCTTCTTCGAGGGGGAGTTTAGAGGGAGGTCCCTCAAGGAGCACCAGAGGCAACGTCAAGTGGAGTCCTTGAATCCCAACCATCCCTCGCATGGAGGAACGGCTTTCTTCCACTCGGTGGGGTTGAGGCAAAGCGTTGAGTTAACACGTTTCTGAATTCATTGGTTTGTCAGTAGCTGTCGCAAAATCTTTGCAGTGTTGCATAACTTCTTTCCTCGACTTTTGTGGGAGCTGGTATGTGCTTAATACGTCACACTGCCACCGTGCCAGTCTCTTTGATATAGGTACAATGCCACCAGGCTGACTTCTTTGTTTTAATGCGGCTTTGACTGCCTTAGGCAGAGATGTGTCAAGCTTGCTTTTGATTCTAAAGTTAGCTTTGAAATCTGCAGAGTGCAGCCTTTTAAGGACATTACAGTTACAAATTGTTTGCGGTTGTATGTGTCAGCAGAGTGGTTGTTGTGTGGTTGTTGTAATGAGTGTTAGTCCAATGTGTTCTATGAGAATCTCCCAAAGTAAAGTAAATACGATTTCAACACAAGCCTTCTGGAGGCATTTTTCTCCCAAATGTACATAGAGTGGCAGTATTTTGTGCAGGACCCACAAAACCCTAAGCAAATTCTAGAACACCCAAGAGCTATTTCTAGGCGTTTATGGTCAAATGCCTAATGCTCTAGGCGCAGTCCAGAAATAGAGATGGAGAGTGCGTCGAAGTGATATTTTCAGCACTCTGCTGCACGCGTAGAGGGGGCACCTTTGGTGTGCTTCTTGTGCAGACCGCAAGCCATTATCCCTTAAGTGAAGAGTATACAACAGCTGTATCTTACTGTGCTCACCTACGGGGCAGAAAAGGGTACAGCTTAAGTTAAGGACAACGCAGCGATCTATAGAAAGAAAAATTATAGGTGTAATTTTGAGACCGGAAGCGGGCAGAGTGGGTGAGGGAACTAACACGGGTTAATGACATCTATAGTCGAAATCAAGAGGACGAAATGGTCTTCGGCAGGGCATATAATGCGAATATAATGCATAGATGGTGACTGCGGGAGAGAATGTGTGCTATTATAAGAGACTGTGCGCTTAGCGGGTAGATGCGGCATTGTTAATATCGAAGGGACGCTGCGGTGGAGCAATTGCCGGCAGATAAAGCAAGGCTAACCCCACCTGTAGCATTCAACACCTCAACCTCAAGGCAAGATAACCTCTGGTCCTTAAAGGTAACGAAGTGGATTCCAAGAGAAGGCAAGCATAGCAGACGACGGCAGAAGGTTAGGTGGGCGGACGACATTAGGAAGTTTGCAGGCATAGGGTGGGCGCAGCTGGCGAAAGACGGGGTTAACTGGAGAGACATGGGAGATGCCTTTGCCCTGCAGTGGGCATAGTCAGGCTCATTATGATGCTGATGTGCAGAGCACCTGTACGAGCTGCCTGAAGAGTTCCAGCTGGACGACAAACTCCTAGACGTGCTGAGAGATGTGCGCGGTGTTGGCTGGCACCAGAAGCAGGGTGTGCCCGTCCGCATGCCGTCGACTCCCCCAGAATTTGCTCCACTGCCTGCCCTGGAAGTGGGATGCCTGCATGGTGAGTAGCACATCACCGCCTGTGCATTCAGCAAGCATACAGTAGAATTTCGTTGATGCGTTTGCTGTTAATATGCTCAAAATCATGCACAATGAAAGACCTCATAGTTTTTATTCCAGATAATACGTTCCTGGTTAACATGAGTGCCAGGGTGCTGTGTTTAAATTGACGAATTCTAGACATATAATACGTTTTGCAACCAACTGCACCTGTGCGAACGTACGAGTTTGTTGAACTTGGACACTTCAGACATGGAGAGCTAGAGTGCAGCGGTAGTCATCCACTGTGGTGGCTTCTCTGCAGTGCGTGATGCAAAAGGTTGAAGCATCTTGCGATAAACGTACCGGTGGGCCTTTACCGTTGAGATGTCACATGAAGAGTAGAAACTAGTGGCTTCTTCACAGTGCCTCAGGGCAGTGGAGTGAGCGGGCCGGATTTGTGGAATGCAGAGTGAATGAAGAGAACACAGACATTCGGCACCTGTGGCGGCTTCTCTGCACGGCATCGGAGCAAGGGGGCGAAGCATGTATAAACTTTGAGGAGATAAACTTTGTCGACGGATCAGATGTGTTGAGGAGTTTATCCCCTGTGAAGAGCAACAAAAATGCAGATTGAATTCTGTGAACACTGGAGCTAGCTGTTCAGCCCTTATGCCCAGAGACGGTGCTATATTTGTAGTGGGGTGGCACGTAAGCGGGGGACGAGTGCAGTTACCTTTCTGCGTGTTTCCCCATAAAGATTGGCATGAGCTGTGACAGAGTGCATGAACTAAGGCATTTGAGTGCCACTTGTTTGCGAATAAAATCACCTTTCCTAGGACTGAGTAATGATGTGCCTGCATATATTTTGGGGCGGTGGCCGCCACCCCTCGCCTCTCCTTTGAGCTGTCAAGGCCTGTGCCAACAATTGGGCAATTTTATAATGTCTAGTTGTCAGTAAACGCCTTTATACTTCATCCCAGAGTTTCATTTATCAAAGTTAGGCAGTTTCATTGACATGTTTTCTCTGCATTTTGTCAAAAATGTAATAATGAAATTATGTATTTATTAAAGACAATGACTAGCAAGCTATGGCGAGATGGTGTCTATGGCGGTGCTCACATCAACCTTCCACTTCATTCACGCGTACTTCTCTGGGTTCACACGTATTTCTCTGGGTCTACGTCTATACACGATTCAAGTTGCATGCATGTTCAGAACAAAATTCAGTATGGCAGATGCTCGAGTGATTTGTTGAAAAACATTCTTAGTGAGGTGTTGGGCCAGGTTTCTTTTCCTGCTGCTTTGTTTCCTTCAACATTTTTTCTTCAATCGTAAAAATGCGCCAACGCATGGTGCATATCTGTATTTCTATTTGCTGCAGGGTATGTGGGCAGTTAAAGAAGGTCGGGCTGCTGTTATGTATACTTTTCCTCTGTTTTCCGCACCACTTTTCCATGCACATTTCTAATGTAGTGCTACTAAAGCACAGGTCACGACCACAGTGCTACAGCACACAGACTCATGAAGCAAACATGCAGAACTGCAAAGTAGAATCGTGTTACTACTCCTGACTACTGAGACACCATAACCTCTATTCACTTGCTCTTGATGTACAGACTTTGTCAAAAATATACAGCCCAAGGGGTTTGCTTCCAAGCCGTGTAGCAGGGCTGTTTAGCACATTTGAGTCCTACGCTTGGAAGGGCCAAGGACTTAAAGGGGCACTGAGGAGAAATTGAAGTTGGCTTGTATCGATAGAATACCAGCTCCTGATCACAAAAACGCCACTCTTACTGAAAACAAAGCACTTGTAAAGTAGAAAATAGCAAGAACCAAAGTACAGGTATCGCCGCCACAGGCCAATCTCGAAAGTGCAAGCATGGTGACGCCATAGGACAAGAGAGGCCACCTTGGAGGAATTTTCCTTACTTCATGGAGTCACGAATCTCTGAGACTGACAGAGGAAGGTTGCGTCGTTCAATATTGAAGTAAGTTTTGTTTTGAAACCGACAGTGCACTTTTATCACACAAGGAAGACAGACAAAAGACAAACCTGAACTTAGGAAGGAGAGAAAACCGATGCTTGGTGGCTCCACAGGCGGCTAGGAGAGTCGATTTTTTATGGCGCTTCGCGTCTATGAGCTTTGCGTGCCCCGTGGTTTTGTTTTTGAGGCACCTCGATTTACAAGCGCCGGACAGCAGAGGAACTCCAAGTGCCGCTTCAAGTGCTAGTTAACCTTTGAAGGAGCTTGGCATATGATTGCCACGGTCGATGAAAAACCATGATGGCACGATGTTCGGTGATCGTACAAGGCAGCACTTGTGTATTCGCATGCTCGCCCGGCAAAACATTCCCGGTTGTGCCAGTCAACTTCGAACTATTTAACGGAAATCGTTTATTAGAGACGGGAGATAAGGTACAAGGCAGTTCAGAAAAATTCCTGATGGCCTAGCTCTGTTAGGCCAGGATATACCTAGCGAAAGTGCGGAGATTTCTGCATCAGAAGAGTGCATTCACTAGATGCGCCTTTATTGATGGTTGTAATTTGAGCCGTTGTGGCGGAGTGGTAGCGTCTCCGCCTCAAACGCCAAAGGCCCTGGTTCAATTCCGAACCTCGGCACAGGATTTCTTTTTTTTATTCAGTGAGTGAGTGGGCGGGCGGGTCTCAGTGGCTCTCATAGATGCCGCCACTGAATACATTTGTTAGCGGTTAAGCGCAGGCTCTGTTAAGGCACGTTGTACTCCGGCGTAACGCGCGCGCGCGCTGCACGGTGACGTCACATTGGCCAAAGCGAGACCCTCTATACTCCCACTGCGCTTGACCGCCGACGCCTTCGGCGGCTTCGGCGCACTCTGACCGCATTGCACTGGTGGGGAGACATGGAGCATGTCTCTATTTCGCGCCGAGTGCGCCAGCCGCCGCCGGCCCAGCCAGACTGATTCGGCTCTGCAGCGAGGTGCGCGTTGTGACGTAATCAATTAGCTTCGGCAGTTGGGCGGAGCTGTTCTTTTCGAGCTCGGCTAATTTAATCCATTCACAGTACATATCTGCTGAAGGTACATGCAAGAGGGCGAGAGAGCTCGATCCAGTGGACCCGTTGGATCTAGCGGAAGCCGTGGAAGCGTCGTGCGCCGGCTTTAGTTTCAAGCCGCCAACTTTAAACGCGACCGCCCTTGAGCACCCATCCATTTTTTGTGGCAAAAAAATAAATAAATAACTTGGCCCTTGCAACCAAGGGAGACCTCGATGCCGCCTGCTGCGCCGTGCAACCGCGCCATTCAAGGAATCGCAATCCGTTGGCCCCAAAGCCACGTCCAGCCTCCGATGGGCGCAAGGCGCCGACCTTGTCCTGGCCCCTCGCGACTCCCCGCATTGGGGTTATGATATTTAGTTTGCAACGGCTGCTCACTAAGGAAGGGGGAAATGACCTGCCGGTGCCTAACCTAACCGTGCTCCCTCAAAAGCATCGCAATCTCTGTGGGGCTGAGGTCGCTGAAATGCAGGCCGGAGTTTTTGCGAGAACTACGTCGTCGGGTTCGGGAACATGATCCATCGTAACACTGGCAAGACGCCGGTGCAACCGTAAACGAAGCGACGGTAGCGACCCCCGATAGATTCCTTCAACGTGCGGCGGCGGTAGCTTTCATTTCGGCAGCTGCTAGACCGCATCGCTAGCCGCCAGAAATCACGGAGTCTCTGTTTAAGTCACGTTTCACATCACTCCGTCCTGTGACGTCATAAGAGTTCTCCGTGACGTCATGAGAGTTCTCCGTGACATCATAAGAGTTCTCCGTGACGTCATAAGAGTTGTCGAGTTTGAATCAGAGGGTCGGGAAAAACTTTTTCAACTTCGAATCCAAATTTCTTTGAAATAAATGTATCTTTCGCCCCCGGACAAGCGGCAACATAGCCATGAAATGCCGAACTATCAGATTTTGCTAACAAAAAAATTTGATAGGGTTCTCCTCAGTGTCCCTTTAAATTCATCCTGCCTTCGTGAGATTTAGGTCCCTGAGCATGCAGCCACACTGCAGGGCTCAGAAGCAGACCCCTTGGGCTGTGTACGTTTGACAAAGACTACCTATGAATGACAGGAATGGGTGTCTGAACGTCTTCTGCAAAATGAAAACTGAACAAAAACAAACACAGCTACAGGTGCGGTCTTTGCCAGAACTAGCCAGGCTGCTGTGAGCACATAAAAAAAAAATCATTTTCTTGGCAGTGCAAGTCTCATGTTCACCTAAACCATTGCCACCCTCTGATAGCATCAGAAGCAATCAGAACGCCCGGGTTCATTTTGGGAAGGGTAGTATGTGTAGAGTGGTCTCGTACAGTTAGGGCAGCGAGTTTTGTTGTGGCAAAATACAAAAATTTGTATGCTGATATTTTGGTGCAAATCGAAGAGCCCTAGATGTTATATATAATCTAGGTGTCTCCATTATTGCATCCTTCACTGCGCTTTTTCTTTTACTGTAGACACAAGCATGTCATGTGCACATAGTCATATTTTCAACATTTATTTATTTTGGAACAACCTCAAAGGCCCAAGGTATGAGGTATCTGTGTAGCATGATATTAACAAGCATGTTGTACACTTTTCTCTTGAGGGAAATTGGTAAACTGCCACTCATGATCTTAGAGAACCTGCCGTATGCGCTCCACGCCTTCCTTATCCTTCTAGTTATTTCCCTCTCATGATCCGGATCAGCTGTCACTACCTGCCCTAAGTAGACGTATTCATTTACCACTTCCAGCACCTCGCTACGAATTGTGAACTGGTGTTCCCTTGCTAGACAGCTAAACAGTACTTTGTTTTTCGGCATGTTAATATTTAGACTTAGTCATCTGCTCTCCTTGTCTAACTCATTGATCATGATTTGCAGTTCACCTCTTGAGAGACTCAGCAAGGCAATGTCATCAGCGAATCGCAGATTATTTGTTCATTCTCCATTAACTCTTACCCCTAGCTGTTCCCAATTCAGGCCTCAGAATACCTCATGTAAACAGGCGGTGAATAGCATTGGCGGGATCGTGTCTCCTTCCCTGAAGCCCTTCCTTATTGTAATTTTATTGCTGACTTTATGGAGGACTATAGTAGCTGTGCGGTTGCTATAGATATCTTCCGGTATTTTCGCATAAGGTTATTCTACACACTGATTCCGCAATGTCTGTAGGACTACTCAGGTTTTCACTGAGTCTAATGCTTTCTCATAATCAATGAAGGCTATATATAGGGGTTGGTTATATTCTGCGCATTTCTCTGTCACCTGATTGATAGTGTTAATACGATCTCTTGCAGAATATCCTTTATAAAAGCCTGCCTGATCATTTGGTTGATTAAATTCTAAGGTTGCCATGACTCTATTAGCGATTACCTTAGTAAATACCTTGTAGACAACAGATAGTAAGCTGATCGGCCT
Source organism: Amblyomma americanum (assembly GCF_052857255.1). Lineage (NCBI taxonomy): Eukaryota > Metazoa > Arthropoda > Arachnida > Ixodida > Ixodidae > Amblyomma > Amblyomma americanum. The sequence goes on along the minus strand of NC_135501.1, from coordinate 122,100,389 downwards.
GTAATTTTTCAAGTCCTTGGCGTCTCCTTTCTTATGAATTAAGCTTATATTTGCGTTCTTCCAAGCTTCTGCTAAGGTCGAGGTCATAAGGCGTTGCGTATACAGGGTGGCTAGTTTTCCTAGTCTTTCAACAGATCTGTTTTTACCTGATCTTCACCAGCTGTTTTTCCCCTTTCCATTGCTCCTAAGGCTTTCTTTATTTTCTCTTTCAGTGCTGGCGGGATGACTCATTGCTGTGTGCTACAACTCTTCGGCTACTTTAACTATCTTATCCATATTGCTAATGACATTGCCCTCCTTGTCTCTTAACGCATACATCTGGTTTTTCCCTATGCCTAGTTTCCTCTTCACCGCTTTTAGGTTACCTGCGTTCTTTGGGGCATGCTCGATTCTCTCCATATTAAGCTTCCTTATGTCGGATCCCTTGCGCTTACCGTATTTACTCGAATCTAGGCCGGCCACGATTCTAAGCCGAGACCCGAAAGTTGAAGGCCACAGAAAAAAAAAAACTTACCTCGATTGTAGGCCGGCCGAAAAAACAACACTGTTTATACCTCATTATCACAATTATTTTTATGACGCGACACGACTGTTCTTACGTCGCCGCGCACGTGAAAGTGCGTGGCGCGAAACGACTGCACCATGTGTCTGCGCATAGGCGACTTGGTGTAGAGAGGAACTCGAGTGAGACACAGCGGGAAGCATCGTGCCTGCATGCTCTGCCGAAGCGTGATTGATGGCCCCGAGAGGGACCGTTGAAAAAAAAAAGCTGCCAAAGGAGCTTTGAGAGAAGAGGAGGAGGAGAGGCGGTGTTGGGCGAGGAGACATATGCAACGCCAGCCCGGGATCAGCCCCCGCTCATTCGTCATCATCATCGCTGACTTCTTTATCGCTGGCCTCCTCGAACAGTGCACTATCTTCACTGCCATCAAGTGCATTAGAGATGCAGCACTTGCGGAATGAGCGTGCAACCAAGCTTTCTGGGATGTCATCCCAGGCTGCAGCTATCCAAGTGGCTACAACTCCCAGTGAGGCGCGCTTTATTCGGCCTGTTGGTGTAAGCTCGCGCCGCTCTTCACTAAGCCAGTCCACGTAGTACTTGCGCAGCCGATCCTTGAAAGGCTTATTGAGGCACACATCAAGAGGCTGCAGCTGGCCTGTCATGCCGCCGGGTATGATGGCGATGTCGGTACCGGCTTCGGAAAGCGCAGCTTTTACGCCGTCAGTGAGGTGTCCACGGTAAGAGTCCAGGACGAGGAGGGAACGTTTGGCCAAGAGGGCCCCTGGACGCCGCTGCCAAACCATTCTGATCCACTGCTCAACCATATCGCTCGCCATCCATCCATTTTCGTTGGTGCGGACGATCACATTTCTTGGAAACACTTCCCGAACTGGTAGAGTCTTCCTCTTAAAAATTATATACGCCGGCAGCTTGTGGCCATCCGCCGTGCAGGCTAGCATTACAGTCATGCGCTGCTTTTCGTATCCGGCCGAGCGCACTTTCACTTCCTTGGCACCTTTTTCGTTCACGGTGCACGCCACTGGCATGTCAAACCATACCGGCGTCTGGTCAGCGTTTCCCATTTGTCCTGCGGCGTAGCCGTGCTCCATCCTCTTCCTTATTACGAATCGCTGAAATGAGATCAGCTTCTCTTCGAAGTCGCCCGGCAGCTTTTGACAAATGGACGTGCGACGTCGGAGGCTGAAGCCAAAGCGCTTCATGAACTTCTGCAACCAGCCCCGGCTGGCTTTGAACAGTTCCCGGGGGACGCCTCGCTCTCTCGCCAGCTCTCTTGCTTTGGCTTGCAGCACTTCCGTGGTCACTGGAAGTGCCGCTGACCTCTGCGTCTCCACAAACTCGGCCAGAGCTACCTCCACTTCTGGATGGCGGCCTTTCTTGGGGCCCGTGAAAGCCGTTCTCGTTGCCGCGCAAGCAAAAATTTCGTTACGCTGCCCCCTCCAATGGCAAACATTCTTCTCATCCACGCCGAAGTCCCGCCCGGCTTGAAGATTTGACGACTGCTCTGCAGCGACTATAACTTTCCGCTTGAAGGCGGCACTATAATGGCACCGCCTGTTTGGTGCCATGGTGTTGGTGATAAAAACTACGCACGAAAACTTCACTGCTGCGAATGTGCTCACGCCACCGCACGAAAACAGAACAAGGCCAAAATGGCAGCCAGTGCTCATGTGTGCTTTGATCAGTATCGGCTACGGATAGCAACGGCTACGGATAGCAACGGCTACGGATAGCAACGGCTACAGTGCTGTCTTTCGTTGGCGTTTTGTGGGGGCGCCACCTGCGTGCTACATTTATTCGTATTTTACGAATACGAAACCTCGAAACGAGATCCTCGAATCTAAGCCGACATAAGAGTTCTACATCTCGTTTTTTTGAAAAAACTATCGGCCTAGATTCGAATAAATACGGTATTTATTTTGCGTCTTTATTCACGGTTAAACCTTGGGTCGTCGTGACGGAGTGGTAGCGTCGCCGCCTCAAATGCCAAAGGCCCTGGTTCGATTCCCAGCCTCGACACAGGGTTTTTATTCAGTGAGTGTGCAGGGGGTTGGCAACTCTGTTGGTCACGTGACCAGTCACATGGCTGGTCCTGTGGTGCGGTTCCCAGAGGATGCACAGACCGGCGAGTCGCGCGCGGCGGCTCCGGCGCGCCAGTTGTGCGCTTTGTGACGTGACTGCTCCTCGCACATGCACAGTACAACTCTCCAGGAGCCACGTGAAACTGGTCAACCGCAGCCTGTGTAGCTTACGCTACAAAAAAAAACTTTCCCAGCAAGAACACTTTTCACTCGGAGGTCAGCATTTTTGTACTACCATAAATTGTAGCAAAAGTGGCAGCAACTGGCACAAATAACACTGCTCGGGTCACATCGAAACTGACAATTCAAAACTAAGTCAGCTTTTTCACAGGGATGTTTCCCAACCAAAATGGTGTTGCTAATAGAATGCCCTGCATTCTGTGCACAAGGTGCGGACCACCTGCCTGCAACTTTTGGAGGTTGTGACAGAGGGTGACAGGTGGTTCTTTCTCCACTCTCCCCTATCTGTGCAGAGCAGTGGGTGCAAACTGAGTGTGCGAACCATACTTTGGTTGGAGAGCATCCTCATGACAAAAACTGACTTAAACAACCTTTCTAGTTATAAATTCTGTGCTGTGAACTTGGTGCACACTAAGCATTTCTTGCTTTTTGAGCTGTGGAGTGCAAACTGAGTGTGCGAACCATACTTTGGTTGGAGAGCATCCTCATGACAAAAACTGACTTAAACAACCTTTCTAGTTATAAATTCTGTGCTGTGAACTTGGTGCACACTAAGCATTCCTTGCTTTTTGAGCTGTGGAGTGCAAACTGAGTGTGCGAACCATACTTTGGTTGGAGAGCATCCTCATGACAAAAACTGACTTAAACAACCTTTCTAGTTATAAATTCTGTGCTGTGAACTTGGTGCACACTAAGCATTCCTTGCTTTTTGAGCTGTGGAGTGCAAACTGAGTGTGCGAACCATACTTTGGTTGGAGAGCATCCTCATGACAAAAACTGACTTAAACAACCTTTCTAGTTATAAATTCTGTGCTGTGAACTTGGTGCACACTAAGCATTCCTTGCTTTTTGAGCTGTGGAGTGCAAACTGAGTGTGCGAACCATACTTTGGTTGGAGAGCATCCTCATGACAAAAACTGACTTAAACAACCTTTCTAGTTATAAATTCTGTGCTGTGAACTTGGTGCACACTAAGCATTCCTTGCTTTTTGAGCTGTGGAGTGCAAACTGAGTGTGCGAACCATACTTTGGTTGGAGAGCATCCTCATGACAAAAACTGACTTAAACAACCTTTCTAGTTATAAATTCTGTGCTGTGAACTTGGTGCACACTAAGCATTCCTTGCTTTTTGAGCTGTACTCCACACTCTTTGCCAGCTGCTTCAGCAAATGCTTTGTAGCGAGAGCTACACCACGCCAGCTCTTCGAACTTTCACCGTGGCACCCCTTGAGCTCTGTGGCGATGCCGTGATTTTGAGCTGGCCGGTCACGTGGTGCGGAGCAGCTGCTGCTGGCGGTGAAACCGAGCTGCAACAGCTGTACGCAGTGTCGAGTGGGGGGGAATGGAGAGGTGTCGCAGCTGTATAGGTAGGCGGCTTGGCGGAGCCACTGGGAGCAAAGATGGAGGAGCGTAGCCAAACAGATGTATCTCTCGCGTCAAGGTTTAACCGCAGCTAAACCACAGCCAATTTTTTTGCTGCGTGCCCAACTACGAAATGACTCACTGAGACTTTATAGCACTGTTTCGATCTGGGATTTTGTAGACTGTCTAACCTCCGGTACTGGTACTACCTTTCGACGGGTACTGATCAACTTTCATGTTTTCGAGCTCCCAGCTATGCAATTTTAGTCACACCCTGTTGATACAGCGCTACAGTGTTGCCAGACTTGCTGTGCATAAATGCAACTGATTGGGAGAATTTTAGCCCATTGAGCAGCTGGAAAAAACTTCTGGAATACCGGTTTGGGAAATGCATACTAGAAATGCACAATCCCATGTATTTGTGCAAAAACAGGTTAGATTGAAAGTGAGCATGCATATAGAGCATATACACAGATGAAGAAAAATAATTGTTGTACGCAGTAAGATTAAAACGTTTAATATATCACAGGAGTGAAATCTCTAAATCTAGTTATTGACAAAATTGACTACAATTTGTTTTAGAAAGGAAAAAACGAAGCACTTTTGTTCAGTTCAGAAAATTTATTTGAACAGAACTTTTGTGCATTGCAGTCTCCCAGCATCTGCAGTCTCCAGGTCCTGGGGGCAAGCTCATTTCAGTTTGTAAAATTACAAAATCTAGATGTGAGGCAGAAGGTGATATGCCAAAGCCCTCCAGCACCAGCATGCGCCATGAGGAACCACTGCTGCTAGCATAGAGTGCAAGGCCTGGGTAAACTAGTCCAGCGTTGTGGGGAATCAGCTCCAACTATATTAGTTTGGGGGTTAGGTGGGAATAAGGTACAAACTTAGTTGGCACCATAAAATCGGCCTTATTGTTCGTTTTCTGCAGAAGAGTTTCTGGACCTGGACGCCCTCGACAAGCCGATCCCAGAAGACGCACTACAGTTTGTGCCACTCGACTAGTCTCAAGCTGCCTGGATTGTTCATCTTGTCGCCACAGTTACCTCCAAGCTCAGTGCAAGACTCATCGACAGGCTGCACCAGTGTCTCTGATGCCTTTCTGCATCACTTTGAGGGGTCATTATTTTTTTTATTGGGCCAGGTCAGAGTAGCCAAAGTCATCATTCTATGGCACGCATGCCTTTTTTTTGTCAGGCTTTAACGGTGTCAAGTTGCACTTTTACTGTTTAGACCAAGTGTTCTACAGCACTGGCAGTCTCAGTGTGTGTTAAGTGTAGTGATGCCCAAGTGGCCTTGAATAAAGTCTATGTTACTAGCAGAATGTGTTACCAGATTGCATTACTGAAAGCCTTGCTAGGACTATGAAACTTCTCCAAATGTCACATGGCTGTGCCTCAAAGCACACTGCAGTTACAGTGCTCTCATCATCATCAGCCTGACTATGCTCACTGCAGGGTAAAGGCCTCTCCCATGCCTCTCGAATTAACCCTGTTCTTTGCCGGCTGCGCCCACCATATGCCCGCAAACTTTTTAATCTCATCCGCCCACCTGTTTTTCTGCTGCCGCCCGATACGTTCGCCTTCTCTTGGAATCCACTCCATTACCCTTAAGGAGCAGCAGTTATCTTGCCTTTGCATTGCATGCCTTGCCCAAGGCAGTTTCTTCCTCTTGATTTCAACTAGGATGTCATTAACCCGCGTTTGTTCCCTCACCTACTCTGCCCACTTCCGGTCTTTTAGCATGCTCTCAACGGTGTTGCAATCCAGTGTTGTAATCAGTGCATGCCCAGGTGTGCTGCTGCTTGGTTTCTTGTCTTTAATGCCCCAGTGAATTGAGACAGGTGTGCACTGAAGGGAACACTTATGAAGGAGGGTCGAAATCTGGGCCAGTTGGGAGTATACCTACTTAACAGAGGAAAACCAGTGAAAAATACTATAAAGACGATGGAGGGAATGCACACAACTGAAATGTCAACTTTGCATTATCGACTACCTTTCCAGCAAAGCTAACAGGGCATGCACATGCACAACGGGAATTTTAGCAAACTCGATGCAATACAAAATTTACGAGCAGTGAACTAGCACACGATACAAACATTAGTAAAGCTGATCATAGGATAATGGAAGTGATGGAAATTTTTGAATAACAGACACCATGCAAACATGTGAGAAACATACCCATGGCAGAAAATAAGAGTGCAGCTAAATAATAAGTGCAGCGGCTTTCGGGAGCGGGTTGAAGGTAACTTCTCAGCAAAGTGGCAAACTGTGCTTTGCAGATGCATCAAGGCTTCGGTTAGGGAGATGCTGTGGGCTGCAGTAGAGGCTAAGACCACATTCTTCCTGTATAGTCTCCAGAAATAGGTATCCCAGCTTACAGTGCTCTACAATGAGTGTTGCAGCAGCCTCCTGTTTGAGGCAAGAGTGGGGGGCTCTGCAAACCCTAAAGGGCAAGGCCGTAGTCATCATCATCCTTTCTGCCGCGGACGGCTTCTACTAGCGGACTATCTAAGCTGGGTTAGCCCTGCATTGTACCACAGAGGAAAAGAATTTTTTTTCATAGCATCTGGGAAGATTCGGATGCATGTAGCAATTCTATGAATTGCGATTTGTAACTTCACACAGGGCTTAGACGGCAGTATGACACTTAAATCTCGTCAAAACGATGAAAAGTTCATTGTGTGGGCCTCATGCATGATTTTTTTTGGGAGGTTATAACGATTATGTGATGGCTGCAAATACGAAAGACCTGAAGTATTCTAAGTTTGCGCCGTTTATTCGGCTTTCATTGGTTACTGTAACATGAAAAGTGGTGCATATTTGCGCATGTTTCTGAAATTAAGCTCTCCGGCAGTGCAGCCTGCAATAAAAGCCACAGGCTCTTATCTGTCTCGAAACTTGTTTCTCAAACGAAGGCAGGCCCCGACCAATCCTTTGCACATCCTCGATTATGAACTGTTTTAGCGTATTTGTGCAACAATCAGATCATTATTTCTTATGTGATAAAGTGACAACTGCTGTTGGAAATGGTGCATTGGGCCAAATGCATACCTTGGTTGCACATAGAAGGATGTATGCGCTGATGTGAAATGCTCGGACAGGGTGAAGGTAGCTTTGGGTTCCGCTTTTCAAAATGCTCGAGCAGACTCTTCTAGGATATTAACGAGAAAAGGCTATGTACCACGTTTTCGTATCTGTGTCTTCACAAGTTTTTCTCTTCTTTGAATCCTTTTCTCAACATTTTAGTTTTGTTGTTGTTCTATACAATTTTCTAATTTGAACCGCCGCGTTGCGCCAGCAGCCTTGCCGTTCTGCTCCCGGCCATGGAGGCAGGACTTCAGTGGAGCATAAATTCAGGAATACCGATTTGCTATGCGTTGCACGTGCATGCTAAAGAACCCCAGGTGGCAAGTACTAATCCAGTGTCCTGAGCTGAAATTAACTTGTGTGAAGATGTTTACTTTCATTCTCCCCATAGGCGAGTAGGGAAACACAAACGTTTAATTGCTATGTATGGTGGGTGTCTGGTGCCATAGGTAGAGCACGAAATTGCACGGGGACATTAAATTCCTCCTTATTATCGTTTGAAAGGATAGAGCACACCAACGAAAATGCTGTACACATCTGAGCTCTAAGCCACTACCACTGTATCCCAGAGCCCTAAAATACAGTTGGTGATACATCATAGCCACACCTGCGGCAAGCCTCCCGTTGTGGAGCTCTCACTCCAGTAAATTGAAGAGAAGAGTTTTAATGGTAAAAAAAAAAAATTCTGGCACATGTCTCAAACAACTTACCTATATGAAATAATTTACGAGAAAAAAAATTCAACAAATTTCAATCGTGATTCGAACCAACGACACTTCATCCATTCATCCACACGCACACCAAAAGCCGAGGCACGTTTCAGAATAAAAGCTGCAGCAAGCATTTTATTTCTTTAAAAGGACTAAAAGGAAATTAAATTTGTCTTTTAGAGATGGAAATTAAATTCCATCTGTAAACAGAAGGAACTGGTTTTTTATAAGCTTAACAAAAAAGTGACAAAAAAAAATCGTCGCCACAGTTCACAGTCTCACGTCAAAACCTGAAGATACGAGACCACTTCCTTCAGGCAGTACTTGAGTTGGTCGAACATTGTCACCTTAGTTTTGCACACTGCTTGAACGCATACGACCTCCTGATTCACTACCCCCGTAGTCCCGAAGTAGTTATCTTCAATGAAGAGCTCCGTTTCCCTTTTTAATGACAGCACACATGGAAGACCCTAGCTTATTGTGGGCTTGCCCCGTTTCAGATGATAGAATGGGTGTTCCTTGTACTTCTCGAAAGCCTGTGCTTTCAACTTGCTCACTGTTGGAGCCAGAACAAACTCGACGGCTTGCAACATCATGGACATATTGCGCTGGAGGCTATCTCTAATCTCAAGTGCCATGCTTCTGCAAATCTGGTAGGCGAGTCCCATAATCTGGATCATAGGGTTCTTCGCAGTTGCCGCACTGACGACACTCAGGCACTCCTCATTGAAATAGGGCCCACCTAAGGTAATGCAGCAGAGCCTCCTGTTGACCTCCATATTGGCAGCGATGGCCTTGCAGGCACTTATCCCGAGGGTTCCACACTGGGCGCTGAACCACCAAATGCTGCTGTTCTTGGCCAGGCCGTGGACAATGCGGGTGAGGCACATGGTGTCCACCCTCTTGCTGATGGTCACTGAATAGTTTTTGTCCGCTCGAAGAGGCCGGCCAACGCAGCCCCATCCTCTATGCTGATCTTGCAGTTGGTCTCGACCTCCCGGATAGAACGGTTCGTTCCGAGCGCTGAGCACAGTTGCCCGATTTCGGGTCCAGACGTGCAGACACACAGATACTCGAGGGTCTCAAGTCAACCGTAGAGCGTGCACCAGCTGGTTCATTGTGGGTGAGCCCCAGACGAAGAGCTGCACAGCACGGAGGATCTTGTTGGATGCCAGGGCGTTAGTGAAGGCGTCCTGCCAATGTTGGGGGATTCCAGATTGCACCCATCGCGTTGTCACGCAAGTCCAGAAGCATAAGCGAGCTGTTGACCTTCAATGCGTCGGGCAACCGCCGCGTCCCTGTTGGTCCAATGCCATTGCTCGCAATCCGCAGCGCCATCAGTGTGGTGTTTACTGCGAGTGCAGACGCTATGGCCATCGTCCCTTTGGCCTACAAAGGAGAGCTTCATGAGATGTACCCGTCGTCTGCTATTCCAGTGTTGCCAGAGTACAAAATTCCCAGTGTTGCCAGGTTCTTGTGCTGTCAGACTACAAGGTCAAACCCAGTGTGGCCAGACCAGCATCTGTACTGGAGTACTATAACAAAAATTGGCGCAGCAATAAGGATGAATGGCACAAAGGACCACAGTTTTTAGCTGGGAGCTTTAATACAAGAAACAACCACCACGAGAGCATTAATGCAAAACTAAAGAGGGTTGTCCGTCTTTAATGCTCTCTTGAGCAATTTGCTCCAGCACTCCAACCACAATGCAGCAAGAGTGGGACCACATGGCTGCACATTCGGTATATAAATGTCCCGCACATTTGGATGTGGAGGAGCCTCTCCAGCAGTATCAGCTGACTCTGACGCCCTATGCTTTTCCGTTCGTTAAGCAGCAAGATGAGCAGTCAAAGAATGTTACTGTCAAAGCCAACTGCCAAGATCAGTGGCGATGCCAGTCAAGCTGTGGTGAAACTGTAACATTGCACAGCTGCACTTGCTCATTTAAGCTTTCAATGATGCTGCCCTGTCATCACATCCTTGCAGTAAGGAGAGCTGAAGGCCTTAGTCTTTATGAAGGAAAGCTATGTAGTGAAAGGTGGAGCAAAAAATATTACCATTGCAAACAACGATTGTTCACAATAGAGCCACCAAACACTCCAACCATATCTGTCACACCAGTTGCGAAAAAGCCAAGGCCAATGACACAGCAGCAAAAGTACAAAGCTGTGTTTCCACTCTGCAAGTACTTGGCTGAGCTGGCATCAGTGGAATGCAATGATCAGTATTTGAAGCGTGTACAAGCTTTAAAGCTGCTGATAAAGGAGTAGGAAGGGGAGCAGTGTGATCAACAAAACTCCCATCAGCAGTAAAACTGCACTGAAGCAGACTCGGCATCAGATTGTTCTTTTAGCTCTTCTCCATTTCCAGAAGAACATGAAGGGAACGAAGCGCCGGTCACTCTCTCGGAGCACCCTGACATAGTTAGTCCTATTTTTGAAGACGAATCAGCCCCAAGCCCAGTGAAAATTGCAAGTAAGCTACTGCTGGAAATGGTACCTGGCCATGTGCCACCGTTCAATGAAGCTGAGAAAGCGGCAGCAGTAATGTCTCCAAGCCCTGTGATTACAGTTAAGTCAGATGATAGTACTGAGACAGCAAACGCTGCAGAGCTGAGTACAATCCAAATGCCTAAAAAGATTAAACCTCGTGGTTTGCCAGTGGGGTCTGCAGTCACTGTAATTGGACTGCCTAAAAGGAAGAAAGTTCCAAAAGCCTTCTCTGATATCAGTAAAGCTGAGAAACAAAAGAAAATTCTTGGTTGGCTGGTTGGAGACAGAAACGCCAGACTTGCCTTGGAACAAGAAGTTTGCCTGGGTGAGTGAACTTAAATGTCCTATTCCAATCTTTCCAGCTCTTTTGTGGAAAGGGGCTAGGTGGGCATACACTGTGCAGTATGGTCACATTCTACATGGCTGACTATGTGTAGCTATACATCACTTCTAAGCCCATTTTGTAGCAACATTGCCTATTGGGTACTAGGTGATTTAACCTTTGTGGTATTGTTTTGGCTTAATATGATGGGAATTTTTTTAAAGTGGCCTTTCAACATATGTATGGTGATGTCACTCTGCACCTACTGAGGTGCTAAGGATAGAAAAGTGCATTTGGAGGCTTCATTACAGTGTGCTCATGGTCGCATGAATTTTGTCTTGCAGCGCAAGGCAAGGTGGAGACCATCCCTTCAAGGCTGCCAGAGTTCATCTTGGACATTTAGTTCAACGTTGCTGCCGTGAAAAACTTTCTCACTACCGATGGCTGGTGTGCTGTGCAACACGTTTTTGAAGTCAAGCACAAGAATATGAAGTGCAAGAGCAATGCTTGCAAGGACCTGCTAAGTGAAGCACCATCAATTGTTTGTGAACCATGTCTGGTACCACATGTGCTGCCAGAATGTTAAATAAAGTGCTTTAGCAGAAGCCAAAGCATGGTTCTGGAAAAATTGTGCATAAAATGCAAGACCACCTAAAGTGATGCCTTTTTTTTTAAGTAAACAAGTGTTTGCATTCACTGAACTTGGTGTTGTGATGACCCCCATAATGCGCAGGTCCACACGGGACGGAGAGGCAAAGAGACACCGTATGGCTCAGTTTAAACAAACAGGTATATTTAATAATTACACATGATTAAGATTATACATCAGAGGCTGGGGCGTCCGAGCTTACGTGCCGACGACTTCATGGGGGCGATGGAGTGGCTCCGGAGTTGGGCTCGAGCGGTTGCTGGCAGCAGCTGCACGCCGACGGGCTTCGGCGCTGAAGGCCCTCTTGGCGAACGATGTCGTCCTGAGCGTGCTTGCAGTAGAATTTCGATAGTCGTCCGTTTCTTCGAGGATGGTTCACAAACCCTTCCTCTAGTGTCGTTCGGCTTGGAAGATGAACAGGAGGCGAGCTTGTAGATGATGACAGCAGAGCATAATTTTACAACAGAACAAACTTTGCACTACTTTACTCATCGACCGGGCAGGTTAGTGCCTAAGTAGCATCACATTACATGCTAAGCATGGAGCCCCAGCTCAGACTGGACTGCATCCGTTTACATGTGCTTTTAAGCACTTGATTAACAAAGGACTAAGGGCGGTCATTTCCAGTGGCCCGCCCAAAGCATCAATTCTCCAATCCAAAATAACATGCGAGATGGGGACCACCCCCTGGGTTGGGCTTAGCCTCGAACCCAGAGTCTGTTAACAATACAAACTAAATAAACAACAAAAACGCCACCACTCTCTCTCAAGTGAGAGTATACACAGGCTCTCTCTTCGGAGCTAATTCACTAGCGCCTGTCTTTCCACATTCTTGGCGAGTACTGCCTGTCCGCCATGACAGGTGTCCGTCACGGCCCTTCTGGGAAGCTGTGGGTGCCTTCCCGGCGATAGCCCACGACAAAGGGGGGGGGGGGGGGGGGGAGGGAAAGAATGTTGTCCCAGTGGCCCGGAAATTGGGGAGGATAAAGCCTGTTTCCCCGGGGCGGCGGCGGGTCCGGTTTTTCTGGTCGTCACTCAAAGAGCATGGCTGGGTAATTGATGATGCCGCTGTCACGGGTCTCCGTCTACGCCGCGCCGTCGAACGTGGATCCTCGTAGCATACACGGAATGTCACACTCGCTCACCCTCCAGAAGAATGTTCTCCGAACATTTGAGTCCACGCAGCTCCCCTTGTCTTTCTGAATCGCCTCGCACAGTGCGTCCGACAAAACACTTTTCGCTGCACTCAACACCACTGCACAACACCATATGCCTCCGCTGTCAATACTGGCGTCTCCAGGGGCAGCACTGATCTTCTTTTACAGATAAACATGAAACTCAGCACCCAAGCCTCTCCTTTCTAGTCCAAACTGGACGAAATAAATTTACCACAGTTACAAAGGAGCTCCCACTTCTAGCACGATCACGGCACAGACAAAAATATAGATAACGAAAGGAAGAAGGGCAGGTTCTGCATGCGGTCCGCATGCTCTCCTGTGAAGGTGTTACTTAATGACAGAAAGGTTTAACTATTAACTCCGATAACTTAACACATACGCATATAGCAATGTTATGAGCTGCGGCATTACACAATTCTAACTAGTTCACAACTCCGCTCTGTTTACGCCATTAGTCCGACTTAGCTTTCCGATTTCGCAGCGGATATCGGCCTTCATGAGTCATACTAAGTAAGTCTGTGCCCCTTTGTCTGCTTTGGGACTCGCGAGGGCTCGTGGCAGGAGCCTCTCCTGGCGTTATCTGCGCGGCAACCTCGCGCGCTTCTTCTTCTAGCAATGCATGAAGTAAATCCGGTGGCATTCTGGCCGTCACCTCTGGCGCCTGCCGAACAAATGCAGGAGAGGGCGTTTCTTGCGAACTATCTGCGCGCTCCGCTTCACTTCTGTCCCCATCAAAATCCGCGCTTTCCCTTTCCTCATTTCGTGAATACTGAACCGGTGCCGACTTGAGGCGATTTGCGTGTATCCTTATCAAACGCCGGTTCACGTCTCGGACTCTGAAGTTTACCGGAGAAAGCTTCTCGACAACCTCGCACGGTCCTCTCCACATCGTCTGGAACTTACGAGCTAGCCCAATCTGCCTTTGGCAGTTTTCAATGTACACGCTGTCCCCCACATTAAACGGCGCGTCTCTAGCACTGCGATCGTGCACCTCCTTCCTGCGCTTCGCCGCTTTCTTTAAGGACTCCTTTGCGATGTCCCTCGCCACTTGCAAGCGCGATTCTAGCTCAACCTTATAGTCGTCCAGTGAAGCGTATGGGACACGACGGGGGCCCTCTGGCACTTCACTAGGCTGGTCCGGGTCTCGGCCGTAGAGAAGAAAGAATGGCGATTCGCCCGTGCTCTCGTGTGCTGCGGAATTGTAGGCAAACATTGCATACGGGAGCCACAAGTCCCAGTCCCGCTGGTCGCGCGAAACAAAATGCGACAGGAACCCGGCCACGGTTTGGTTCAGTCGCTCCACCGCGCCGTTGCAAGCCGGATGGTACGGTGTTGTCTGCTTCTTAGCGATCTTAAGCAGCTCGCAAACTCTCCTCATTAGCTGCGACACGAAGTTCGTTCCCCGATCTGTCAAGAGTTGCCTCGGGGGTCCATGTCGGAGCACGATCTGTTCGACAAATGCTCTTGCAACCGTGTCTGCCTTCTGATCTGGGAGTGCTACCGCTTCCGCGTATTTTGAAAGGTGGTCGACAAATACTAAAATGTACTTGTTTCCGGAAGTGGTCGTGGGCAATGGGCCCATTATGTCCATACCTGTCCGCTCGAAGGGAGCCGAAACCTCAGGGAACGGCTGAATTGGAGCTGGTCTTCGTCCCTTGGGTGTTTTTCTTTCGAGACAGGAATGACACTTCGCACAGTAGTCTCTAACATCCTGTCGCATGCCACTCCAAAAGTACAAACGCTCCACACGCCTGCGTGTCTTCGCTACGCCAAAATGACCGGCGCATGGCGCATCGTGAAACGCGCGAAGAACCCTTTCTGTCCACGACCGAGGTATGACGACTCTCTCCCAAGCGGTTTTCTCTGGTCTCCCTTTCCTGGTTGGCCTCGTGCGCCGACACAGGGTGCCGTCTTTGTCAATGAAATAACCTAGCTGTTCGGGGTGAGACGGTGCGCCCTCTAAGCTTTCGATTATTCGCTTCAGGTCAGGATCTTTGCACTGCTCTGTGCGTAATTCGGCGGGGTCGACTACGGGGACAAACTCTTCTATAGCTGCCACGGCAGCTGTGCGGCTGAGTGCATCAGCATTCAGATGTGTCTTTCCTGACTTGTGCTCAACTTCAAAGCAGTATTCCTGCAGGTGTAGATTCCATCTAGCGAGTCGCGAGCTAGGGTCCCTGACACTCATCACCCATTTCAGAGGATGGCAGTCTGTGACTAGCTTGAATTTGCGGCCGTAAAGGTAGCATCTGAAGTGCTTTACTGCCCAGACAACGGCGAGGCACTCCCTTTCCGTAGCTCCGTACTTTTGCTCTGTGGGGCTCAGCTGTCGGCTAGCAAAAGCAACGGGATGTTCTTTGCCCTCGATAATCTGAGATAGCACGGCACCAACTGCGAACTTTGACGCATCTGTGGCCATAACGAAGGGCAAATTAAAATCCGGGTGGCGCAACAGCGGTGCACTCATTAGCTTCCCTTTCAGGGCCCCAAAAGCATTCTCCGCGTTTTCGTCCCAGCGAAAGGCGACATTTTTGGCTGTTAAGGCGGTGAGCGGCTTAGCGAGCTTGGCGAACTCCTCTATGTGCCTTCGGTAGTAACCGATCAGGCCGAGAAACTGCCGGACCTGGCGGACGCTAGTCGGGGAGGGAAATTCCGAGACACACCTTAGTTTCTCAGGGTCCGGTCGCACGCCGTCAGCTGAAACAACGTGCCCGAGGTATTTCACCTCGTTTTTGAGGAATTGGCACTTAGAGGGCTTCAGCTTGAGACCCGCTGCTCTTAGTCGCACCAAAACCTGCTCAATATCGCGCAAATGGTTATCAAAACTGTCATTGTATATGATAATGTCATCCATATACACGAAGCACAGCCTCCCCAGAAGACCTGCCAGGATAACATCAGCGGTTCTCTGCCAGACAGCAGGGCTGTTGGCCAGACCCATCGGCATTCTTTTCCATTCATAGTGCCCTGAGGGCGTGTTGAATGCCGTTTTCTCGGCATCTGCCGGATCCATTGCTATCTGCCAGAATCCCGCCGCCATGTCCACTACCGTGAAGTACCTGGCAGAGCCCAGCTGAGAAAGTGTCTCCTGTATATTGGGGATGGGGTATGGATCGATGCGAGTTACGGCATTTAGTTTGCGGTAGTCCACTACCAATCGATACGAGCCATCTGGCTTTTCCACCAATAGTGCTGGTGCTCCCCAGGGTGACTTTGAGTGTTCGACAATGCCGCGATCAATCAGGTCCTGCACCTGCCGCTCCATCTCCTCACGTTGGGAGTAAGGAATCCTGTACGCACGCTGGTAAACGGGCGATGAAGTGCCGGTTTCTATCCTGTGCTTTATAACGCCACAGCAGCCCAAATCCAGGTTGGACGCGGCGAATACCTCCGAGTAGTCGTTCAGCAAACCAGCCAGAGCCTCCCTCTCCCTGGATTTTACGTGAGAAAGATCGAACGACACCTTTGGAGCAGCCGAAGGACTAGCATGCTCTACAGTTGCGAGTACCGTATCGGTGGGCTCACGTTGCTCTATCGCAGAGGTGAAGAAAGCCAATGTTTTGTTCTTGGGAAGGCTCAGTGGCTGCTGGCTACAGTTAACCACCCGTAGGGGCACTCTGTGGGCGTCATTAACTGTCACGAGGCACGCGGCTGCCTTCAGGCCATTGCTGAGAGAGTCGACCGGCTCAAGCACTCCCACGGCGCCGCTCTCTACATCTGAAGGCACAAACGCGTACAAAATGTGCTCCGACCAAGGAAGGACGACCGCCTCCTCGACCAGCCGGACGGCAACCCGCGAATATACCTTCTCCAATGATCCCACTGTTTGACGGGTGTCAATATCGGTAATGCGAATCTCAGCCCCTCTCCTGTTCAAAAACGGAACTTTTGAGCCGCCCGCATTAACCTCTTCCTCAGAGAATGAGACTACTACCTTCCCTTTTCTCAAAAAATCCTGCCCTAATATACCTGACACTCCGTTTGGCAGAGACACCGTGTCCGGGCATACGTAGCAGGGGTGCTCCAATGCAATTCCGCCGAGAGAGAAGTGTAACCGGTAGAGTCCACTTATGCCAAGAGGATCCCCCGTTATGCCTACAAATTTGGTTGCCATACCACCAGACGCTTCCAACACCTCGCGGTCCCCCTTCCTTCGAAGCGTGTTAAAACTGCTCTCCTTAAGCAATGTCACCTTTGACCCCGTATCTATCAACAATTCAATACAACAACCATTTAACTTGCAACGCACAACAGGGCATGCCTCGTCGGCCACACAAACTACCACCACCTCATCATCTACTGCTCCCTCCCCACGCTCCTCAGGCTGGGGAGGACTAACTAGTTTTTTGACTCGGTATCTGGAGCCCCGCTGTAGGCTTGCTTAGGGCGTGTCTCGCCTGCTTCTCTTTGTGGCTCCCCACGGCGCACGTTTTGGCAGAACCTGGCGATGTGTCCGCGACCCTGGCAAGCGAAGCATACGATTTCTTCAAAATCTCGCATACCGCGCCTGTAGCTTTGTGGCGGTCTCCGGTTTCCAGCGAATGGGCGCTGTTGAGCGCGCGCTTCAACCTGGCGTTCTACCTGCTGAGTTAGCAGCTGTTCCAAGCGATCTAACCGCTCTGTCAAGAGAGCAACCTCAGGGTTGAGCACCGCTCTCTCTATGACGCGTACTCTCGCTGCGGCTGTCGTTAACGCCTCATTTCGTTCCTCATCCAATGCGGCCTCCACGGCTTGGTCGAAATTGCTCGGCTTGCGCGAGAGCACGAACCGGCGCACGGGGTCTTGCAGACCAGCCACGAACAAAGCGGTCATTTCCTCTTTAAGTATATCCTCCGCGTATTTCTTCCTTAACTGGTCTCCTTCCTCCTCCCTGCTTAACGTATCGCGTGCTAGGCGCTGAAGCCGCGACGCAAATGTTCGCACGTCCTCCCCTACCATCTGTCCGGCGTCACGGAACCTCTGTACCCGCACGTGACGTGGTTCAGTGTCGAAATGCTCAAACGCGAGCTTCTTAAATTCCGCAAATGATTTTGTGGATTTTACTTTTTCGTCTCGCCAGGCAAAATCATGAGCAGCTCCTGCCATCTTACACCTCGCCATTCCCAGCATTTGAGCATCGGACCATCCCCCCATTTTCCCACTCTCTTCTAGCATGGAAAAGAAATCGCAGATTGGAACCCCTGTCTTATCTCCCGTAAACGTCGGAATGACGCTTCCTAATGCCAGCATGCTTGCTCCGAGCGACGGCTGTGGAGTGGGAGCTCCCTCAGATACAGTCATTTTTTTTTTCAAGCCCTCCAGTGCCTCAAGCCTCTCAAATGGGGGTAAAAGTCCCACAATCAGTCCCGTGATTCCCTTTTGATTACAATTTTGAAGTCCTGAATGTCACAGCATTCAGAGGACATTTGCTTTTGAGACCCCACTTCTGACACCAGTGTGATGACCCCCATAATGCGCAGGTCCACACGGGACGGAGAGGCAAAGAGACACCGTATGGCTCAGTTTAAACAAACAGGTATATTCAATAATTACACATGATTAAGATTATACATCAGAGGCTGGGGCGTCCGAGCTTACGTGCCGACGACTTCATGGGGGCGATGGAGTGGCTCCGGAGTTGGGCTCGAGCGGTTGCTGGCAGCAGCTGCACGCCGACGGGCTTCGGCGCTGAAGGCCCTCTTGGCGAACGATGTCGTCCTGAGCGTGCTTGCAGTAGAATTTCGATAGTCGTCCGTTTCTTCGAGGATGGTTCCCAAACCCTTCCTCTAGTGTCGTTCGGCTTGGAAGATGAACAGGAGGCGAGCTTGTAGATGATGACAGCAGAGCATAATTTTACAACAGAACAAACTTTGCACTACTTTACTCATCGACCGGGCAGGTTAGTGCCTAAGTAGCATCACATTACATGCTAAGCATGGAGCCCCAGCTCAGACTGGACTGCATCCGTTTACATGTGCTTTTAAGCACTTGATTAACAAAGGACTAAGGGCGGTCATTTCCAGTGGCCCGCCCAAAGCATCAATTCTCCAATCCAAAATAACATGCGAGATGGGGACCACCCCCTGGGTTGGGCTTAGCCTCGAACCCAGAGTCTGTTAACAATACAAACTAAATAAACAACAAAAACGCCACCACTCTCTCTCAAGTGAGAGTATACACAGGCTCTCTCTTCGGAGCTAATTCACTAGCGCCTGTCTTTCCACATTCTTGGCGAGTACTGCCTGTCCGCCATGACAGGTGTCCGTCACGGCCCTTCTGGGAAGCTGTGGGTGCCTTCCCGGCGATAGCCCACGACAAAGGGGGGGGGGGGGGAAAGAATGTTGTCCCAGTGGCCCGGAAATTGGGGAGGATAAAGCCTGTTTCCCCGGGGCGGCGGCGGGTCCGGTTTTTCTGGTCGTCACTCAAAGAGCATGGCTGGGTAATTGATGATGCCGCTGTCACGGGTCTCCGTCTACGCCGCGCCGTCGAACGTGGATCCTCGTAGCATACACGGAATGTCACAGTGTTCATGGCTGCACCAACTGTATAATTTGAGCAAAAGGCCATAATGAATTCTAATTGAGTCATTTCTCTACAGTAGAATGGATAGTTGGGCTAGTTGGTATGCGTTCATTCTGGGTGGACAACAGTGCAAACGGACGAAGAATGAGACCAATGAAACGCAGACGAGCGCATGTGATGTGATTAGAAGCAAAGTGCAGAAACTCATCGTGAAGCGATGTTAAGCCCTGTCACTGTTTGCGCTGCAAGATGAACACTAGGACGTACACAAACGCTCAACAAGCGTTATGCAAACCCAAGCCAAAACTCGTTCTATTGCCATTTCTCACTAACTACTTGCAAAAATAAAATGATGCAGCACAATATCCTGTTACGCATTAGGCTGAACAGGATTGCCACTTTCAAAACAGACATGCAACAGTCTGCAAGCAAACTGGGTTCCCGATCCCTAATGCCATCTTTAATCCCGTCTGTAAGTAAATATTGTGGCAGATAATGCTGCATGGAACTGTATAGAGTCAAACAGTTCTGTATGGACGGAACCCCATCGCTAAATGCAGTTCCGTCTGGACGGAACTCTAGCCACAGCTTTAAAGTACAGCACGCGATTAACACGCCGTAACAGGCTCGCTAGGGCCATGCACCGGCAGATTACGCCAGGTGTACCCGCCTGAGCGAGACATCACACGCCGGGTTGCATGAATGCGCGCGCGATTTCCTTACCTCAGAAGAAACCAATTAGACCACCGCCGCGGACGTGCTCTCTCACTTGGCGAACAGGCGACGGCCGCTCCAAACTGAGCTGCTCTAATGAGCTTGGCGGTTCCGGAGCGTTAGCACGAGAGCACAAGGCAAGAACGTAAGAGGGGGTGGGGGGTATGTGGCAGTCTGGCCACACAGGAATTGACCTTATAATCTGGCAACACTAGTATGGCAACACCGGAATAGCAAACGACGGTATTTCAGTGGAACATGTTCTTGGGCAAGCTGGTTCATAGCTTGAGTAGATGAAGCACTGAAAGATGAAAGAATTGTTGCCATACGATTCGACGCACTCGAAAACTGTGAAACGTGCCATTGCCATCATGTGCCTCGATTCAGCTCTAAAGAAATTGTGCTGTCATAAAGTACTGGCGATTAGTTCTGTGAGGGAAGCATTGCTGAAAAAGGTAAAAAAAGAAAGAAAAAAAGAACGAGGATCGTGAAGTATCTGAGAAGAAAATCAAACCGGTGGTGATTCCATACTCCCACAAAGTGACTCATAATTTTAAGCATGTGGCCGTGAAAGCATGTTGACCTGTGGAAATGTGTACATCGGCCAGACACGCCGATGTATTAATGAACGCCTAACGGAGCATACACGCTCGCTAAGAACTGGTACCGGATCACGTTTTCTGCATCACTGCAAGGACTGTGGCAAAGAAGAGCAAAAAATTTGTGAAGTAAAACTCCAAGAAACTCAGATATTAAGTAGAAGTAAAAATAAGACTGCCCCTGAACTGCTAGAAGCCCACCTGATAAGAAAAAGCAGAAGTTCCTGTATCAGCACCCACCCCTGGTCATTCATAAGGAAGTATATTTTTAGATAAGATTAGAAAGATTTGAATCACTTTTGTTCCCTCCTCTGTAGTATCCTTCCCCTCGCACGTCATTTACATGTTGTTGGTTATATTGTTTTTGTCTCCCTTTCAAACACGCCTTCCTCTCCGCTATAAATAAGCCGTTCTTGAATTCAATAAACAGTTGCAAGTAGAGCCTGTCTCGTGTCTTTTCCTGTGTGCTGTATTTTTGTGCACTTCATCTACTCAAGCAAACGACGGCTACATCTCACGAAGCCCTACCGGCCTGCATTTCCGCCTTCTGCAGAGTCGCCGACCTCAGCGTATTGTTCTGTTGAAGCTTCGCAAACTGTAGCGCTCCTCGTATGTACAGCGTGTTGACCTCCAGCTTCAAAACTTCCACCGTCTTGCTGGACTCGAGCGCCTTGAACAGCGCGATGATTTCGACCCCTTTGAGGCCGAGCTGAACAAGGGATAGTTCCTTCAGCGCCGCGGTCGACTGGACGTAATCCGAGAACATCGTCACATCGCACTGGCGCAGTTCCAAGTAGGAGAGCTGGATGCTGACCGGGTGGCCACGCACCATGCCTCTGAGAAGGCCTTGACGGAATGACATCCGCACAGTCCGTCCACGTGGAGCGGATGTACCGTACTGCTCGATCGCGGCGTTGAGGATCAGGTGGTCGAGCGCATTCGGCTTGAGCGCGAACAGTCGGCCCTTGTAGCCGAAGTGCACATTGCAGATGCTCCGGTGAATAGCGAGGAGCTCTTCCAGAAGCGTCGCGCACACAAGTCCTAGTCGCCATAGAGTTTTCAGTGTTAACTTGCAGGAAAGCCAAGGTAGATGTATAAATCCGCCTTGGGAAAGCTAGCGCCCGCCTATGGCAGTTCGCATGGAGCTTGCTCGAGACCACTGAGTCACCCATGGGCGCTAAGCATCATGGGGCGGAGAGCTACCGACTGCAGAACCAGTCTTGTCCAAAAAAAAATAATACAAAGTAAACGTTGTTTGATAATCACGAATGCACTAACATTCAATATCCTGCCTATAAATTGCAACAAACGAGCGGAAGAGCATGTAAATGTAAAGTTTGCCCAAAATAAGCGATAACTAGAAGCCAATATTTCGCTCTTTATAGACGCACTTTTATAAATAAATATGTTTGCAGAAAAAATTTCGCCGTTTTAACACTTTCGGAGGTTTTTAAAGGCACTTAGGAAACCAAAAACCTTTTATTGGCGGTGTGTGCTGTGGCGTTTTCGCTACTATGGCTTTTGCGCACTACGTTTGCGCCAAAGTTGTCTGCGATGTCGACGGAACGGGACATTTCAGTAACGCCGCTCTCTGTTCATGAAAAAAAACTGACTGTCCCGTACCAAGTAGCTCGTCGCCCATGATGCTTTGAACGCCCATGGTGGCTAAGGTGCTGCGGCGCCAGCGTGTCAAACGCCTGTGTATCAAAATTGAGGCAAAAAAAGGGTAATTTTCACTAGGATCGCTGCGAACGTTATCCTTCGCTAGGTACCTTTTTAAAGGTGGGAGATCCTTCGCGCTGCGTAGCGTAGTGGTTAGTGAACTCGCCTCACGCGTGGAAGACTATGGTTCGATTCCCGCTGAACGAAGAACTTTCTTTATTATTTTATTTTAAATCACAGCTTGTTTTTGTGCAAACAAGGCGTGGTAGAAAAAAAAAAGGCAACCGAAACCGAAACTGAAGTTTGTGCAGCGCCGTATTGCTGCTCCCGTGGACTGCACCTTGTCGGAATCTCTGCGCCACGCAGTGCCAATTTTGAATGCGCGTTTAGAGCACCCCCGAAGTTTCTCTCCAAGCTTCGGCCTGTGCTTTTAGCGGATGAATAAGACAAGGACGCCCTTGAAACATGGCTGGGAATTGTTTCGTTCAGCTTGACGTCGGCGAGCTGCACAGAGTGCGTCACGCAGAAGTACGCTGTCACTTAATGACGGCCAGCTGTGGGGCGCGAGTTGATGCATGACTGAAAAAACTGCAGCGCAATGAAGACAACACAAGGAAGAAAAAGACAGCACATGCGCACACTACCAACTGTTTATTGGAAGAAAAGGGGCACATTTATGACCCTCATTCACCATGTGACACCGCTCTATCGCTCACAACGCCAATTCATTCATTCCCCGTACTATCATTGAATTGAATAGTTTACTATCAGTCATTGCCACAGAAACTGACATCATGAAATTTCAAGGGCCCCGCCGCGGTGGCTCAGTGTTTAGGGCGCTCGACTACTGATCCGGAGTTCCCGGGTTCGAACCCGGCCGCGGCGGCTGCGTTTTTATGGAGGAAAAACGCTAAGGCCCCCGTGTGCTGTGCGATGTCAGTGCACGTTAAAGATCCCCAGGTGGTTGAAATTATTCCGGAGCCCTCCACTACGGCACCTATTCTTCCTTTCTTCTTTCACTCCCTCCTTCATCCCTTCCCTTACGGCGCGGTTCAGGTGTCCAACGATATATGAGACAGATACTGCGCCATTTCCTTCCCCCCACCCAAAGAAAAACAAAAAAAAACAATTATTATTTCAAGGGTTTCTTCACTGTAACGGAAATGTGTAAAATTTGCTATTTTTGTTTGTTCATTTTCTTTTTTTGTGTTATGCCTTATGTTTTAATGTTTTGTTGTTGTTGTTGTTGTTGTATAGCACTTTTTACTGAAATGTATCGTGTTTATTAATGACTGTACCCCCCCCCCCCCCCCCTATGTAATACTCTCTCCTGGGGGTCTTTAGGGGTAACGTGAATAAATTAATAAATAGACAAGTAATATATAAAATACACGATTAAAAATAAAACGCAGAAAGCTTATCTACAATTCGCTTAAATCCCTCGCTTATGTAAAGATTAAACAAAGCACTAGGTTATAACAGAAAGATAAACCAAACAAAATCTTAGCAATAGCAGTGTCAGTCGATCGTAGCAAAACCAGTGTCATGCATTCGACGAAAAAGCAGTGAAAACCTTAAACGTAAAAGGAGAACAAAATAAAATAAAATAACAAAAAGAAACATAATAATGAAGGCCACAACAATAGCCCCACACAGGTTTGGGAGTCGGACGCCGGAAAGGAATAGGGAATTCTTGGCGGCACAAGTCTTCATTGACACGTTTCAAGATAGCAAACTGATTATGTCGCACAGCTACAGCTATATCACTAATGCATGCGATCCCCTTCTTTTTAATAATAAAGGCATAAAAGTGGTGTCACATGCTAAGTGACACCACATAAGGTGTACATGTGCCCCTTTTCTTCCAAATACATTTCTCCTGAAACGGTAGGCAAATTTGCAATGTGGTCAAGCAAATTTGTGGTGTGGCGGCCGCCACCCCTCGCCTACCCTTGGCACCGTCATTGGCGAGGGCATTGCAAAAAAGTGTGCTTTCTTCGAGCTTGTGAAACAGGAAAATTAAAGCGGAATAGCTTTAAATTTACTAAATAAGGTACTAAAAAGTAAATTTAGTGCTCACGTAACATATGTGCAGAGAGCTGCAATGACTTCTTTGCGGCTTTATTAACCTATGCATCTTAACCTAGCTGTGCCTCTTAACTGATGAGCCGGAATGCGAGCGACTGAACGAACAGCTATTGCAGTTTCTGTATGCCTTCGTGACCGCAATCGTAGCCTGTTTACCCGGTACCTGTAGATTACCACGTAGTTATCTAAATTTACCAATGTATAAGAAAATGCGAAACGCAAAAATTTTGTTCCTTCCCCCTTTGAAGGTGCAGTTGCGGAGTTTTGAGTGCTGAAGCCGATTTAAAATAGCCTTTTCCTTGCCTACTATTGACTGTGCACTGAAAGGAAATAAATAGATTATTTATGTACCACATTTTCGAGTTGACAATAATGAACAATATCTACTTTAGCCGCGTTTTCTTCCGTTTCTACTGCACACATGCATACACTCTCATTGTTGCCTGATGGGCGAAGGCGCTCTTCAGTCTTCATTACTGCATTTTTTTTTCATGCAGTTAAGTGTAGAACTGCGCCCATGCTTTTGAGTAAAGCTATCCTTGTCGGATACGCTGCACTGCAGTTCGGTAAGGCGGCTTGATTGCACTTCTGAGTTCACTCATACTTCCACAGTGACCAGAACGAAGTGTGCCCACTTTGTCGATGACCTAGCCGTCCATGCTTCGCAATCATGCAGCTCGCGTATCCATCGGCTGACATACAGTATTGTGCGTTTTTATCGTGAAGACTTACAAAAGTTTCCCCGCCTCAACCGCTGGTTCATTTGCGGTGAAACTGCACACAGAGCTTGCGTATTATGGTAACTTTTGTATCGTAGCTAGATTTGAGCGTCGCATTCTGATTTGTCGCGCAGCCCTCACTAATACCAGTAGGTTGGGGCAGCGCCCTGAAAGTCGAAAGCGCGCCTCGAGCTGCATTCAGAAAATCCGTCGGAGTTGTTTTTTTTTTAGATGCACAGGCAGTTTTGATTGGCGATTTTCGTGCTGAACTCCCCAGTGTGCCTCGCGGGAGCGTTGCTCGAAACTATTGTGTACCGTAGTGCTGCCGCTCCAGACACCACTTTTACGTGGTACAACCTACCGCCTTCATCTAAGCATTGTAAACTCCCCCCCCCCCTGGCTGTCCCTGATGACTCTGACGTTCCTCGCTCTAAGCGCGCACGGTGGACCGTATACTGGAGGGCACCGAACTCTCCACAATATTCCTATCTCGGGACTTGTCTCTTATCTCCTTCCTTTCTGTCGTGTCAGCTTTCGCGAAGCACCCAGAAACAGTTGCGCCTAGTTCATCATCATCATCATCATCAGCCTTACTACACCCACTGCAGGGCAAAGGCCTCTCCCAAGTCTCTCCAATTAACCCTATCCTTTGCCAGCTGCATCCACCCTTTGCCTGCAAACTTCTTAATCTCATCCGCCCACCTAACCTTCTGCCGCCCCCTGCTACGCTTACTTTCTCTTGGAATCCACTCCGTTACCCTTAAGGACCAGCGGTTATCTTGCCTTCGCATTACATGCCCTGCCCAAGCCCATTTCTTTCTCTTGATTTCGACTAGGATGTCATTAACCCGTGTTTGTTCCCTCACCCACTCTGCCCGCTTCCGATCTCTTAACGTTACACCTATCATTTTTCTTTCCATGGCTCGCTGCGTTGTCCTTAACTTAAGCTGAACTCCTTTCGTTAGCCTCCACGTTTCTGCCCCGTAGGTGAGTACCGGTAAGAATATGCTGTTGTACACTTTCCTCTTGAGGGAAATTGGTAAACTGCCACTCATGATCTGCGAGAATTTGCCATATGCGCTTCACCCCATTCTTATCCTTCTAGTTATCTCCCTCTCATGATCCGGATCAGCTGTCACCACCTGCCCTAAGTAGACGTATTCCGTCAAAATTTCTAGGCTCTCGCGCCTAGTTCGTTATGGCTTTTTCGCGGTTTCTCGTCGCTTCCTCCGGTTGGGGGAATGGGAGGCCGAGGGCGTTTTAGGGTCTTTATAAGCGAGACAGCGCGTTTTGCGCGGACTGCTTCTTTTTTTTACTTTTTCGATTCCCATCTTCGTTTTCTCCTCCCCCTTTTTTCACATAGGCAATGGAAACCTAGTTTAAGAAAAATTACACCTGAGCATTAAAGGTACCCAGAAAGGGGGTCTCAATAAAGGTGCGATATGTGTGGGATGTTAAAAGACGACAGTTCATAATTATCCCCCAGCAAGAATTATTTTAATGCGTTTTGTGGAAGCTGCAGACAAAATTTGAACTTCCGCGTCTTCGCGCCTTTCGCTCTCTCGCGCGCAAAAACGGCGGCGCTCCTCCGCCGGCCCCACTCACTCGGCCGTTCCCCTACCTAGCGGGGCGCGTGGAGTGGCCGCGGCCGCTGTAGAGCGTGACGTCTGAAAGAGTTTGGCGCTGTGAACCAATGATGACCCCCGCCGCTGACGTCATTTGCAAGACGTGACGTCGTCTGCCAGGTTT
Source organism: Amblyomma americanum (assembly GCF_052857255.1). NCBI lineage: Eukaryota > Metazoa > Arthropoda > Arachnida > Ixodida > Ixodidae > Amblyomma > Amblyomma americanum. Next base: position 122,073,774 of record NC_135501.1, on the reverse strand, counting down.
TTTTGCGAAAGCCCGGCACCGCGCGTCGCCGCGAGGTGCAAAAGCGGGAATTTTTAAAAATGTATTGTAAATTTCCCGCCCGCTTCTGAGGTCTTGTACGCGGCATGGACGCTCGGTTGCCTGTACTCTACGTAGTGCAATCATTTTAAAGCCAAGCTCAAACACCCCTTTCTGTGCCCCTTTAAAACACAAAGGTTTCGAGCCTCTTATACAGAGAATTCGTTCTTTTTCAACAGGTGCTATCCCTAGGACACCCATCAGAGTGCCCATAACAGCACCACGGAACTTACCCTATGCACAAAGAAAACATGAGAATGTATTCAAAATGCTCATTTTTTCATTTGCATAAAAAAGTATGGACCGGTAGCCTTGGTATTTTCGTGATGGATATCAAGAGGACTGTAATCGTGCATCAGTTTTACTTTAATGGAAAAAATATTCCTTGATTCTCTATTTGCATAACTCATACATGTCATCAAAATGTACACATTGTTCAGACACAGCTGTGTAGATACTTAAGCTGTATATTGCTTTCAGAACAAAACATGTAGTTACAGGCATACCGTTAGTCACTTTGTTCACAAAGTTTTTAAATTGCTGATAATGCAACATATATAGAGCACTCGAGATACCAGTTGCCTCGCAGCCATGTTTACATGAATGTGACCCGCCTCGACTTTCTAGCATATCAGATGTGGGAAATGCGCACCCATCCCCTGCCACCTACACTTGATACCAGCTTCAGCTAACAAAAGCATCCTAAGCTGGACGTGGGCGCAGCTTGCCATTCCACAGCCTACACTGGGCATGGCACCACCAAGCTTGATGTGGTGCATGTAAACGATGACGCAGCAGCCGGACGAGATACATGGAGGAAATAAAATGTGCCGCAGTCGCATTTTTGTAAAATTCGCTTATGTAGCCGAGTATGAACTAATACAAAAAGCATTACTTTGCAAGGGTTGTGTCCTTTCTCCCAATGCTTCATAGAACTTTCCAAGTTCTTTAATGAACAGATTTCATGCCACCTTTAATTTCTGTGGTTGTGAGTTTGTGGTCTCTAGATAGGAAAATCTTCCGACCGCTATACGATAAACTTCACCTATGAATGCTCACTTCTGCCTGAGTATACTCATGACTTCAAAGAAAACATGACATAGCATTGCACAGTGGGCAATTAGTTGCCCTGTGATTGCACCCTAACAGAAATTTACATGGGATCTAGGCTGCTCTGTGCGATTTACAAAAAGACGTCTCTTTGTTTTCTTTCATATTTTTGTTTTCAGGTGAAGATGACCAAGTTGCCTCAGTGGTGCCTGCGCTGGGCAGGCAATGGTGACATCTGCACTGGAAGCACCAAAAAAAAAAAAAGACAGATGAGATGCGCATCTGCGCACACCGCTCAAATCCTCAAGCGGATTGAGAAACTGTGATCTCAAAGCGACAGATACAGGAAAGTACGGGGCCGAATTAGAAAAATGCATGAGAGAAGGCGAGTAACACATAAGAAGGCTCTAAAGAAAGCAGGGGCTGCATTTGCTACAAGACCTTTTTTTCAGATCAGGCTCTGCTCTTTTCTAAAATCCAAAAAGCACTGGTAAAAACAAACAATTCGCTCTCAGTTTGTTCTTTCGCTTCCAAAAATCTTATTGCTTCTTTCGAGAAATGCTTCCTTTGCCGCATGTGAGGATGCTGAGGCGCTGGCTGGCAAACATCACAATGACACTTGGTATCATTCCTGGTGCCATGAACGCAATAGAATCAGTAACAAAAGATTGGCCACTTCAAGACAAAGCACGTTGTCTTTTTTCAATGAGGTAGCCTTGAAAAAAAATTTTGATGTATGATCACTCGCAAGATATTGTTTATGGTCTATGGGGGTTTAATGTCGCAAAGTGACTCAGGCTGTGAGGGATGCTGTAATTGGCTTCGTAGATGATGGGAATACAAGGACTTCTCATATGGCAAGCAAAGCTCTTATTATCGCAGTGTCTGGCATACCAACAAGTTGGATTTAGCCAGTAGCCTTTGCGGTGGCCCACAAAGCATCATAAGCTCTTGCAATATGCAAGCTGCTATTAGACTTAAATCAGTGGCTTTACGCAAAAGGTCATTTGGTGACAGCAGTCATCTGTGCTCAAGAGTCGGAACAATGTCAGCCTGCCAATAAAGCTTATCCATCCCATCCATTAGCCATATTTGAACACACGATCTGAACATCTCAAAAGCAGATTAGTACAGAAACTAAAGAACAACACATTTGCAGGATGCCCTTCGCCGACATGAGAGTTAAGTATGCCACCGAAGTGTTCAGAAAATCTGCGCCTATGAAACTTCTCACTCTCATCACCATTCAGCGGCTTCCTGTTGATGCCAAATTTACAGCAGAGTTCGCGGAAAATGCAGATCAGTTTTTTGACAGCCTGAGCAACTCAACCCTGAAAAAGCAGGATGACGAGTTGTGGTACACATTTGTGAGGGTTGGGAACAGAATGTCTTCCTTGAGTCGCCCATGAATAGGATTGCCCACTGGCATTTTGGTTGCCTGCGGGACAAGCAACCGCGCTACATCAAACGTTGGCAGATTACAATCAAAACCTTTCTCCTCATGTGGACTATGTAAAAGAAGATTTTCAATTTCACTCATCTTTTCTCTCGCTGATTTCTGCAAGACCCTTTGCAAACTGTTTTTGAATTATTCTTAAAAAAAGACCCTACTGAGACACACAATCTGCACCAATTCGTTGCCGCTCTGAAACGTATCTGGAAGGGCAAAGTTTTCGCGCTTTCTCAAGGAGACTGTGCAGTGAGAACACATGCATTCCTCATAAACTTGGAGGGTGTTTCCGTATTGTTGTCATGAAGTAGCATGTTAACCACAAGCCACAGCAGGCCGCAAGGCTCCAATGCATCTGACGTGCAAGGGTCTTCACAGCATGCCCCTCGCATAGTATGTGGAAATGTGTACCTTATCGCAGTCACTCTAGTGAAGGGCTTTTTTGATCTGAGAACTACTGAGAGTACATGTGAGAGAACACTGCTTGCAGCAGACGGTGACTCTGTCCATGAGCGACACCAACGTTTCATACTACTCAAGGAGAATGGTGATCCTGAGCGCGCTTTCATATATTTGCTGCCGCAACATCTGAAGAATGTCTATATCATTTAAATTAGATTCCGCCTTCGGACAAAAAAATCACGTAATGGGCCAGTGCCCACATATCGAATATGTTTAAGAATCTGGTTGAAAGGATGCCAAACCGGCAAGATATGATCTGTTCAGTAGGCTGAAGTCTGAAGTTTCTTAAATTAATGTGCCACACAAGGCTACACGGGTACACCTCATTTGTCAACCCAAGCACAGATACAAAGCCGAAGCAGATGATCTCACCAGAAAGAAGCGTAAATACACTGTTTATAATAATGACGGATCGTGTTACTAAATTATTACAATATTTATTTTTTTTATGCTGCCAACTGCTTATGTACACTCTCTTTGTTGAACTATTTATTTGTCCTGTTCACAAGCGTTTTGTATTTGTTATGTAAGCTTGGGGTGTTGTGGCTCTTCTGCTGAGCCACTACATCATTTTTTTAAGTGTCTTTCACACATAGAGTTCACCGCAGTGAGTGATGTGGCTGCTATGCTAGTTTATAATTCTCCTCTGGTTGCGCATATACTGTACTTGCTTTTGTTACTGAAATGCAAGGTTGCTTTCTGGTCTCGGTTCTGGCAGTCTTGATGCCACAGGTTGCTTAAGAGGGCTCTCGCACAGTTTCCGCCCTCGTCGTTAGATGACGTTTTACGTCACGCTCGCGGTAACACAGAACGTGCTACGTCCGCCGCTATGGACGATGGTGGCGCTGGTGAACACTCTCAAGGTTCGCGTACACCAAATAAACATAAATACCCACGAGAACAGCACATTGGACAGCCGTCGCCGTAGCTCAGTTGGTAAGAGCACTGGACGCGATATTCGGAGGTCGTAGGTTCGGATCCAGCCAGCGGCATGGTTGTTTTTTCTGCTCCTTTAAAAGTAAATTTCTTTAAGCGATTTATTAATCTAAGTAATATTATCGCACTGATAAGCACAACACATTAAAAAAATAACGTTTCCATATGCAGGTTGGTTTCGGTGACTTTGGCTCCCTTCACACACACACACACACACACACACACACACACACACACACACACACACACACACACACACACACACACACACACACACACACACACACACACACACACACACACACACACACACACACACACACACACACACACACACACACACACACACACACACACACACACACACACACATATATATATATATATATATAGTTGCGAAAACATGAGGTACTTGACTGCTTAAAATAATATACATCGAAGTATACGCTTCATTTAAGGAAACATTTTTATTTTACTCGACGTTTCGATCGGAGGACCGATCTTTTTCAAGAGTGACCATACAGTGCATGGGCGCGTGTTCTTATAGCCTGGTACTTGACACACAGAAGGTTGAAAAAGAAAATAAATAAAGAAAAGTAAAGGAAAGAAAAAGGGCGGAGGGGGCGGCCGGGAAAACGGGACACAACAGACACCTATGGCATATTAGGGAAGCAAAGGAGGCGCGTCGCGTACCCGTGAACTCACTGCGCGCGCGCGCGCGCACACACACACACACACACACACACACACACACACACACACACACACACACACACACACACACACACACACACACACACACACACACACACACACACACACACACACACACACACACACACACACACACACACACACACACACACACACACGCACGCACGCACGCACGCACGCACGCACGCACGCACGCACGCACGCACGCACGCACACACACACACACACACACACACACACACACACACACACACACACACACACACACACACACACACACACGCACGCACGCACGCACGCACGAAGCGAAAGAGGGAGACCGAGCTGGGTGCGCACGCGGCTACTGCGACAAGAAAAAAGAAGAAAAGAAAAAGAGAGATACAGAAGCAAAAGCAGAGAAAAAGGGGAAAGCAAAGAAGAAACGTGGTGGGGCTTAACAAAAGAAGGGATGCGTCCGCCAATTGTGGGTTTCGGTATGCCTCTGTCCGCGTATGTGCGGCCCCGTGCGGCTCCGGAAGATGGCCCGGACGAGGCGGAACAGGTTGAGACCGCCCAAAGTGGCTCCACATGGTGACACGCGAGCCGCTAAAACCAGATGAGCTTCCCATGGGAGGACCAGATGGAAAGGCTTGTTGACAGGAATGCAACAAAACAAGAGATATAGCACAGAGAAATTTCAAAAAATAATATATATATATATATATACATAATGACAAAAAAAGAAGAAAGAAGGGGACATATCGCCCTCGCGGGACCACAGAATGAGTTGAACGGCAGATGGAAACAAGCCGAAACTGACATGCAACAGGGGTATGACCTTAGACAACTCAGTCAGTGGTGGTACTTTGTCTATTAGGGTTGAAATTTTCTTTGGTTTCTGCCATCGAAAGAGACGATAGGGTGCCATGGTTTTAATTGATGCCCTTTTGCACTGTGTTAAATTTGAAAATAAAGTATGATTCGCGTTGTTCGCGCTCCCGGGTGTTTTTAAAGCTACTCTGCAATATCGTTGCTTTAAGTTTGTCAAACTCGTGGCCTTTTTCGCGGATGTGTCTCGATAGTAGGAGGCCAGGGAGAGATTGAGTATGTGAGCGGTGGTTATTAAATCTTAATCGGAAGGAATTGTCTGTTTGGCCAATGTACTGCATCTGACATTCGCCACACTCGAGCATATAAACAACATTACTGGAATTGCAGTTTAAGCCCTCTCGGATAACATGTTTGAAATCTGAATGGGTACTTTTAGTCAGTGCTGTGGTTTGCATGTGTTTGCAAACTAGTCATTTGCTCTTTCCGCAAGGTGTGCAACCCACCGGCCTCGGTTCATTAACCGTTGAGTGCACGAGGTGATTTTGTAAATTTTTTGGCCTTCTGTATGTTACCCGGGGGACCAATGGAAAAATTTTTGAGAGCCGCTCACTTTGTTCTATGATATTGAAGTGCTTTTGAAGGATTTTGTTAATATTAGGTAGGTTGTCTGTGAATGTCAGTACTAGATTAGAGCGATGCGTTGTTGGCGGGGATTCTGCAGGGATGTGATTACGGTTAGTAACTTCCGCCCTTTTAATGGCATCGTCGATGATTGAAGGCGGCTAGCGCTGTTTCTTTAGAATTTCGCCCCTGTGTTTAGCATTTTTTTGAAAATCTTCTGATCGAGAGCAAATGCGTTTGAATCGGATAGCCTGTGAGTACGGAATTGAAGTTTTGCAATGGCGTGGGTGGCAACTGCTTAAATGAAGATATTGTTGTCTGTCTGTGAGTTTTTTATAAACGCTAGTGATTAATGCACCCCTGTCAACACGAAAAGCACATCAAGGAAGTTAATGCTATTAGTTGAGTACGTGCGTGTGAAAGAGATATTTGGATGTATGTTGCTTAATGAGGTGATAAACTGAATTAGTTTTTCCTCTGTTTCTGCCCAAATTATGAATATGTCATCAAGAAAACGTTTGTAAAAAGCCGGTTTGGTTGGATATGAGGAAAGGAAGACTGATTCAATTTTGTTCATAAATATGTTGGCGTAATTTGGTGCCATTTTTGTGCCCATAGCCGTACCACTCGTTTGAAGATAATATGAGTTATTGAATTCGAAAGTGTTAAGTTTAAGGACCAAATTTGCAAGCGTCTCGATGGCACTTGGACTGGGAGAGTCCAGGATTCTGTGTTCTTTACAGGCTCCGACCATGGCCTGTATTCCGTCGTCATGGGGGATGTTAGTGTAGAGTGACACCACGTCCAGGGTAACTAGGAAAGCGCCATGAGGGAAGGAGGTGACATCGGATAATTCTCACAGGAAGTGGTTAGTATCTCGTATGTAAGATGGATGTTTCGGAGGTATATGTTTGATGAGGGAATCGATGTAATCGGAGATCGGTTCTGTCAGTGTGCCGACACCAGAAACAATAGGTCGCCCCGGATGGTTCTCTTTGTGTATTTTCGGAAGCATGTAAAAACGTCCCGTGGAGGCATTTTTTTGGCGTCAGCGCCTTACTTATTCGCCATGGTAATTCACCTTCATCGGTTAGTTTATTCAGAGTTCTTGCTATGATCCTCTGGTGTTCAGAGGTGGGGTCTGATGATAGTTTCTTATAGAATTTTGAGTCGTTGAGTTGGCGGTTGGCCTCCTGAATATAATCATCTTTGTCCAAAATAACTATACCTCCACCCTTGTCGGCGGGCTTAATGACGATGTCGGTTCGTTTCACGAGTGAGTCTAAAGCGTTACGTTGTTTTTTTGTGAGGTTGGGTGGGCTAGATTTTCGTGTCCCGAAGGCCTGCAATATCTCCTTCTGTACAGCTTTAATATATAGGTCTAGATATTTATCTGTGCCAGTTTTGGGTGTCCACTGTTCCTGAGATTTCGGGCACCAAGCATTATTTTGGCTTGGTTTGTCGAAAAATATTCCCGTAGTCTAAGTGTTCGCGCAAAGTCATCCAGATCCTTGAGTAATCGGTATTCATTATACTGCCCATTATTCGGGCAGAATTTTAGGCCGCGTGATAAAAGGGACTTTTCATCGGGAATGAGTTGTGAGCTTGATAGGTTGATTATATTTTCCGGAAGGTGTGGCTCCCCAGTCGTTCGGTCTAATGTGGTTGTATGTTTGTTTATCGTTTCGTTGTTATTGTCGGGTGGGGATATGTGCGTTGCCAGTTGCAATACCATTGCGCGCTCCATACCTGACTCAACAACAATGCCATCCCGAGAGAATTTTTTTAAGTTTCTTCGTCCAAATTTGCTTAATTTTGCTCAACTGAAAGACCTCAAGCTCATCTGTCTCGGATGCTGAGAGTACAATGCTGCGACGCGCCCGCCTCTCCTCGAGTATTATTAATGCTAACGTCTGTCTAAAGTGCTCAATTGTTATTTTCAGGAGGTTTAAAGAAGCCTTAATTAGTTCTTTGCTCCATGCTTCTCGATGGGATTCTGAAAGGTTATTCATGGATGGCGATAGGGATACGAGAAGTTCCTTCGGTACAGTTTCTGATTTAAGATATATTTGAAGAGATTCTATGTGGAGCTCGTGCCTGATTAGCTTGTCAGCAATTTTTCTTAATTTTAAAAAAATTCCTTGAGCGTGTGACATTAGCAGAAGGAGAAATGGTGGGCGCGTGAGCCTGGTCAGCCTGTCAGTTTTGCTTTAACTTCAGCCGTTGGGCTGAGCCACAGCGTCGTCTGAAGTCATACCTTTGTTTCGGCGTGGCGACCTCGTGACCGAAGTTCTGCAGGGTGACGGAAGCTTGTTGGGAGCCCAGAGTTGGTTCTGTTGCTGTTGATATGGGAATCCTCCGTGATTCTGGGCTTGTCGGAGTGGCAACCGGTGACGTATCGCCCACCACAGCGGGTGTCGGGTGGTTTGGTGCTGAGTATGGGTTCCTGGTGCTAGTGTCTGGTGCCGGAACTCTTGATGGTTCGGTGGCGCTTGCAGACATGGTGCAGTGCGGGGATCTGTGTGATGGCGTGGGTAGAAGTGCTTGGTAAGTGGTCGTATTTTCCCTCGTGCGTCCGGCGTCACTTGAAATTCTTGACGTGTTTTTCGGGTGACACTTCTGACGGCGGCCCTGCAACCCAGCTGTCCGTTTATTTTTAATTATCTGTTCAGTTTCCGCAATGGTCGGGAAATCCGCTGTTGTGGGTGCCCCGGCTTCTTCATTGGTTTTGATTGTGACCTCAAAATAGCTGGCAGCTATTCGGGTGCTGTGCTCTATGGTGGGTCGATGAATCTTCTCTGATGGTAGGTGATCTTGCCATGGGGCCAAGTATTGCCGGCGAGCACTGAGGATAATGTTGAAGACATTCCAGGCGAGCAACGAAACTCCCCCGAAACTTGGGTGCACGCCATCAGCAGCTAGGACCCTGGTAGCAGGGAATGCCTCCAGCGAGTGAAAGATGTAGAACACATTTTGGTTCTGAGCACACAATTCAATAAGTCTGTTGTTGAACCTGGTGGCGCGCTGATGGAATTTGTCCACCATTTGCCAATATATATATATATATATATATATATATATATATATATATATATATATATATATATATATATATATATATATATATATATATATATATATATATATTCTGGCAGTTCTTGGCTCCGGCAGTCTTGATACCACAGGTAGCATAAGAGGGTTCTCGCATAGTTTCTGCCCTCGGCGTTAGATGCCGTTCCACGTCACACTCGCGGTATTACAGGACGTGCGACGTCCACCGCTATAGACGAGAGTGGCGCTGGTGAACACCCTCAAGGTTCTCTTACACGCAAAAACATAAATACCCACGAAAGGAGCAGATTCGACAGCCGTCGCCGTAGCTCAGTTGGTAAAGCACCGGACGCGATATTCGGAGGTCGTTGGTTCGGATCCCATCGGCGGCATGGTTGTTTTTCTGCTGCTTCATAAGTAATTTTCTTTAAGTGACCGATTAATCAAAGTATTATTCTCCCATTGATTGCCACTACAAAATAATAAAAAAGAAACATTCCCATATGCACATTGGTTTCGGTGACTGTTGGGTATTCATGTTTTTGCGTTAAGCGAACCTTGACAGCGTTCACCAGCACAGTTTATGCCCTTGCCGTTAGATGGTTTTCCACGTCACACTCACAGTATTACAGGACGTGCTGCGTCCACCTCAAAGGACTATGGTGGCGCTGGTGAACGCCGTCAACGTCCTCTTACACCCAATGAACATAAATACCCACGAGAGCAGCAGATTAGACAGCCGTCGCCGTAGCTCAGTTGGTAGAGCACCGGACGCGATATTCGGGGGTCGTGAGTTCGGATCCCACCGGGGCATGGTGGTTTTTTCTGCTGCTTTCGAAGTAATTTTCTTTATGTGACCGATTAATCAAAATATTATTCTCCCATTGATTGCCACTAAACAGTAGAAACATTCCCATATGCACCTTGGTTTCGGTGACTGTTGGCTTCCTTCATAAGTTTGTCAAATGAGCCCCTCCTTTTATATATATATATATATATATATATATATATATATATATATATATATATATATATATATATATATATATATATATATATATATATATACACACATATATATATATATATATATATATATATATATATATATATATATATATATATATATATATATATATATATATATATATATATATATATATATAAAGAGGGGCTCATTTGGCAAACTTATGAAGGAAGCCAACAGTCACCGAAACCAAGGTGCATATGGGAATATATATATACACTCACACGCGTTTTCGCTATCGCGAATAAGTGGACTGAAACATATGCATGCAGAAATATTTCGGAGTATATTGTGCTTTTTAGGTCAATAAAGCGCTTTCTTGAAATACGGCGGCTTTCGGACTGTATGTATTTTTGCGCTAAAGGGTGCAAATGTACCGCAGCGGTTTCGCTGGCACACAGGACCCCAAGCGCCCCCCGCTGCTTCATTCAGTCAGTAAGCGTTTCGAGTCTCTCGGCGGGTGAGGGAATCACTTGATCTAGGTTTTAATTTGGGTCTATAGTGCCCATCACCAGCTTCTTGTGAGGGCGGAAATTTTACAGCGTGCCACGCCGTCGCCGACAAGCGAAGTCTTTTTTAGACTTTGCCTGTCGGCGCAAGAAGAGTACACTTTCCATCTGGGCGACGAATAGACAAAGCTTTGGCGGACAGAAGCTTTTTAGCCGATATGTTGACAGCACTTTTTTTATTTCCAATTTGGTCAACACTGTAAGAAAAATGGTGTCAGTTGATTTTGGATCTCTGTGAAGAATGTGATTGTCGCAAGTGCCATAGGCAGTACGTGACCGGAGCGCCGTTGATGAAGTCGTCATACGTGACCGTGTAGGTGTCGACCAGAACAAGCCTCCCAACATCGCCTGCAGAAAACGAGGCGATGATAGCAGGAAACTGAAGGAACAATCGTCGCTCACGCTTCAGTATTACTTCCCGTGTCACACATCCAATGCGTCAATCTTACACGTGTCAAATCAGTGTTGAGATGGGGCAGAGGGGATTGAGAAGAAAAGGCTATACGTAAAAATCGGGATTCCAGTTTAGGACAGTGGATGCGTTCAGTTTGTTACCTGAAAAACCTCAAGAAGTTTAACGTATATAAACGGCGTATATAAAATGGCGAGGGTGTTTTTGTGTACATTCGTCGAAATGAACACGCATAAGCAGTAAGGAAGCAAGAAGAGTGAGGAACGCATCTAATTTGAAAAAGCTTGTGTTGTGTTACCTACTTCTGCAAGTGCGTCCAACTGCTGTGCAAAAATGCAAATATTCACCTGAAACATTTTTTTATCTGCCTTCAATATTTGCTTTCTGTCATGAGAACAAAGGTGCCTTGAGGACAAAATGCGATTAGCGAGCACCTCATGAGGTTTACACTACATTTGTGATTGCTTGTGATGGATGGCGTGCGCCATAATGCAAGACATGGGTGATGAGGGACGCCACAGAGGAGGGCTTCGAGAAAATTTCGTCCACTTGGAAATTTTTAAAGCGCACTATCATCGCACAGCATACCGGCGACTTGAATTACGCCTCTATTGAAACGGGGGCGCCGTGGACTAGATGACCCCGGCGCTCTGGAAGAAAACCGTTTGTTTTTTCTGGAAATTAAAAGTAGCCACTTGAAAGCTGTGTAGAGCCCATGAGGCTTAATGGTGCAAAGTTTATCAGAGACCCCAGTACCACAATGACTCTGCTTTTGCATAGACAATCTTTGCCACGAGTTTTTTCTACGTTGTTGTCGTGTGTTACAGCCACACTGTGGTTGAATTCAGGAGTGCTTTTGCCGCTACGCAATTAAGCTTGCATCAAAGTTCTTTTGGAGGTCCAGGGATGTACAGCGGGCATTCATTGGCATGTTATCTGTTATGCCCTTTATTTTCATTTTGTCGGATCTTTGGGCTCCCATCCATGGTTATCGTTTGGGGGTGCGCTTAGATCGTCATCATCATCATCATAAGCCTGACTACAACAACAGCAGGGCAAAGGCCTCTCCCATGTCTCTCCAATCAACAGCGTCCTTTGCCAGCTGCGCCCACCCTATGCCTGCAAACTTCGTAATCTCATCCGCCCACCTAATTTTCTGCCGCCCCTGCTACGCTTGCCTTCTCTTGGAATCCACGCCATGACCCTTAAGGACCAGCAGTTATTTTGCCTTCGCATTACATGCCCTGCCCAAGCCCATTTCTTTCTCTTGATTTCCACTAGGATGTCATTAACACGCGTTTTGTTCCCTCACCCACTCTGCCCGTTTCCGTTCTCTTAACGTTACGCATATCAATTTTAATTTCCATGGCTCACTGCGCTGTCCTTAATTTAAGCTGAACGCTTTTCGTTAGCCTCCACGTTTCCGCCCCGTAGGTGAGTACCGGTAAGATACCGCTGTTGTATTCTTTTCTCTTGATGGATAGTCGTAACCTGTCATTCATAATCTGAGAGAACCTGCCATATGGGCTCCATCTTTATCCTTCTAGTTATTTCCCTCTCATGATCCGGATCAGCGGTCATACCTGCCCTAAGTAGACGTATTCATTTAGCCCTTCCAATACCTCGTTGCCAATTGTGAACTGATGTTCTCTTGCTAGACTGTTGAACATTACTTTGGTTTTCTGGATGTTAATTTTTAGACCCACCGTACTGCTCTGTCTAACTAATTGATCACGATTTGTAGTTCATCTCCTGAGTGACTCATCAAGGCAATGTTGTCAGCGAATCGCAGATTATTTAGGTATTCTCCATTAACTCTCATCCCCAACTGTTCCCAATTCGGGCCTCGGAATACCTCCTGTAAACATGCGGTGAATAGCACTGGCAACACCGTGTTTCCTTGCCTGACGCCCTTCCTTATTGGTGTTTTATTGCTGACTTTATGGAGGAAAATGGTAGCTTTACAATTCCTATATACATCTTCTAGTATTTTCACACAAGGTTAATCTACACCCTGATTCCGCAATGCCTGTATAACTGCTGAAGTTTCCACTGAGTCGAATGCTTTCTCATAATCAATGAAGGTTATATATACATATATCCTTCATTCTGCGAAATTCTCTACCGTCTGATTGGTAGTGTGAATATGGTCTATTGTGGAACATCCTTTAGGAACGCCTGCCTGATCATTTGGTTGATTAAAGTCTAAGGTTGCCCTGACTCTATTAGCGATTACTTTGGTATATACCTTGTAGGCATGGACAGTAAGCTGATCGGCCTGTAATTTTTCAAGTCCTTGGCGTCTCTTTTCTTATGAATTAATATTATATTTGAGTTCTTCCAAGCTTCTGGTACGGTCGAGGTCATAAGACATTGCGTATACAGGGTGGCTAGTTTTTCTAGCAGAATCTCCCCTCTGTCTTTGAACTGATGTTCTGTTACCTGATGCTCATCAGCTGCTTTTCCCCTCTGCATTGCTCCTAAGGCTTTTTTTACTTCCTCTTTCATTACTGGCGGGATGACGCATTGCTGTGGGCTACTGTCTTTATCATTAACGTTCTTAGTACACTGGCTACTGTATAGAATTGTGTAGAACTCTTCGGCTCATTTAACTATCTTATCCATATTGCTAATGACATTGCCCTCCTTGCCTCGTAACGCATACATCTGGTTTTTACCTATGCCTAGTTTCCTCTTCACCGCTTTTAGGCTATCTTCGTTCTTTAGAGCATTCTCGATTCTCTCCATATTAAACGTCCTTATGTCGGCCACGTTGCGCTTATTTATTAACTTCGATCGCTCTGCTAGTTCTATTCTGCCTGTAGGGTTAGACGCCCTCATGCTTTGACGTTTCTTAATCAGACCTTTCGTTTACTGAGATAGCTTGCTGGTATACTGCCGAACCGTCCTACCGCCTATTGCTACTGCGCGCTCCGTAATGATAGCTGTCAGATTATCCGTCATTGCACCAAATTTAAGATCGTCTTCCTCAGTTAAAGCTGAATATCTGCTCTGCAGCGATATCCTGAATTCCTCTATTTTCGCTCTTACGGCTATCTCGCCAATGGACTTCCAGTTCACTAGCTTCTTCCGTTCCCTCTTCAAGCCTAAGGTAATTCTTGACCTTGCCGTTCTTTGGTCGCTACAAAGCACCTTTCTGAGGGCCTCCACATCCTGCACGATACCAGGGTGAGCGCATAGTATGAAGTCAGTTTCATTTTTAGTCTCCCCATTACGACTCTTCCAGGTCCACTTCCTGTTCTCTCGTTTGCGGAAGAAAGTATTTATGATGCGTGATATATTTCTATAATCAAACTCTACTAATAGCTCTCCCCTGCTATTCCCAGAACCTATCCTATAGTCCCCTACCGCCTGGTCGTCAGCCTGCTTCTTGCCCACTTTCTCATTGAAGTCGCCCATCAGTACAGTGTACTGTGTTTTTGCTTTGTTCATTGCCGATTCCATGTCTTCGTAGAAGCTTTCAACATTCTGGTCATCATGACTACATGCAGGCGCATAGGCTTGCACCACTTCGTGCTTGTACCTCTTATTAAGCCTAATTACGATAGGTGCCACATTTTCGTTAATACTATTGAGGTACTCTACGCTGCCAGCTGTATCCTGATTAATGACGAATCCCACACCTAGTTCTCGTCTATACGCTATCCTGATTAATGAGGAAGCCCACACCTAGTTCTCGTCTATCCGCTAATCCGCGATGGCACAGTATGTGTCCGTCCCTTAGTAATGCATACGCCTCATTTGTCCTCCTAACTTCACTGAGCCCTATGACAACCCATTTAGTGACCGCTGGCTCCTCGAATAGCACTGCCAGGCTAGCCTCACTAGATAAGGTTCTAAAGTTAAACGTTGCCAGGTTCAGATTCCAATGGCGGCCTGTCTGGAGCCAGAGATTCTTAGCACCCTCCACTGCGCCACAGGTGTGACCGCCGCCTTGATCAGTTGCTTCGCAGCCGCTAGGGACTGAAGGTCGAGGGTTAATGGGTTTGTTCATGGAAGGTTATGACCAAGTACTGCACCAGGGTGGCCGATCCTGTTCTAGTGAGGGAGTGCGTAGTCAGTTCTGGTCTCCGAGACCAGGCCACACCCCATTCCTCCTTATGCAATTCCATCGACACGCGGAGCTTTTTTTTCATACTCGGTGGAGAATTGCGTGGCACCGGGATTCGAGATCCGGGGATTCGAGGCAGGCGCTGTACATCTACGCCATCGCTGCAGCAGCGGTGTGTAATATCGGTGAATATCGGTGTGCAATAAAGAAATCGAATTATTTTCTTGTTTTATTGAATATGCCGAAGTTAGCGTAGTGTCGTATCACAACGAATCAAGCGTTATGGGCGAGAGAGATCTGTGCTCCGCTATGCGTTGTCAAGACAACGGTAGCACAGGCTTCGCAGCAGAACGTTCCTTTTTGTAATGCACGGTTCTATGTTTTTTTTTGTAGGATTTAAAGCAGCAAAGTTTGCAGAGTTTGCAGAGAGGAGATCCTAGTGCAGGCGCTGACTACGGGACCACCTTCTGTATATATTTATCCAAGCTGTATTTCCTTCTTGTATAAATAAACATGATTCTGAATCATGATTCTGACCTTGTTCAGGACGGTCTGTCTTCTTTATTGTTTCCTGTGTTTACTTTGTTTTTTCAGTCAACATAAGCGGAGAAAATACTGCATAGCCTCGGCTCGTAGCAAAAAAGACTGATGCACATGTTGCTGCAGTTTGTGCAATCATTAAAGCAACCACTCGAAAGAACGACATCGTGTGCCGCTGTCGCAAACTGCACATCGCGTTTCGTGGAATTATTGAGATGAACAGTGGCTCGTATTCCTTAGCAACATTTTCCGTGACAAGAGATATACGAAGAAGTCAGGACAATAAAAAAATAGTTTTTCTAATGGAGGCTATCCCGCATCTTTGAAATTGCTGAACGGAAGAACTGCGATCAGACCTCAGCAAAACACGGCCTAGAGGTGGGAACTGTGACCCCATACTGCTTGGAAAGAAAGAATTCACGCGTTCTCTGTCTGGACCATAAAATCACGCGGTTTCTTAAGTCAGACCGAAAGATTCCGAACCCTTGTAATCGAGCAAAAAGTACTCACTTCTGTTGACTACTGCTGCGTGCGTAAAAGGGGAACGCGTCATCGCTATCGTACTCTACTACTCTTAGGGGAACGGAGAGACGAGGGCAGTAAAAAAAAAAGAAATGAAACGGCTGCAATGTGCTCTCTTTTAACTTTTTTGTTAATGCGTTCCCTTTTTTTCTTTTCTTTCGGCTTCTGAAATTTCAAATGGTCGCTCCAATATTTAGCATAACTGGAATTTAAAAATACAGGATGGCTGCAATAGAGGAACTCAGCACAAGGGTAAAATTTGTACTTTACAAAGATACTCTGGTACTGAGACGTGCTTCAGAATAAAAGAGCAATTTCAACCAATATAAATGTACTACAAAACTTATTAGAAAGGTTAGAATATTGTCGGCGCAATGAAGGCAGAGAACGTATGCTTTACCGAAAAGTTGCTCGAGGTCGCTTTCTGTGGTGCTTCGTGGGTTCACTGCCAAAAGAGAAAAAGAATAGAAAAGAAAGACACACAAGGGTTAACAATCACACAACTGTGAGCTGAACGAAAGAATACTAGCAAAACTCTGCACTCGTCATCCGCAATTGCGTGATACACGGGTCTTACAGCGATGCCTGCATGAGAAACTCCCCTAAGGTGAAACGATGCAAGTCGTGGTATATCATGACCAGGCACTTTGTGAGTGATAGAGCGGGTGCTCTCAAGAGTGCAACATCTGTGGTTATGTGATTTGGGAAGGCCTCCTAAACGTAAGAACACTTAACGGGACATGCGCAGTGATGAAATGATCGCCACAGGTTAGTAGGGCCACGTTATATTAGATGAGACAGAAGCGAGGGTCGAGCTATCGGAGACTCAATCAACATGCTCTCCCGAGCACATAGATCGTGGAACCATGCCATGTGCCTTCGAAGAGAGAGTCGTTATTTTGAGGTTTCCCGGAAAATGCCTTGGGGCAGCGTTTTCTCTTGGCATTTAAAATTAATATGGGAAAACATCGGGACCACTGAACTGTTATAAAATTATAAATTTGTCATAAGTCATAAGCTTGAAATAACTATTCATGCGCAGAACTTGTTAGCAGTGGCGATCATTGTCAAATGAAGACAGGTATTTCAAACAAGGCAACATATTCGAAACAGTCAACTCTTCCGAACTAGTAATGTATGCCGCGACCAGAATATACTGCAATGCTAAACCTAATCGCTCAGTCTGTTGTCTGCGAGCTATGCATTGATCTAAATTGTAAAGGCATTAACGATCACGGGGAAAATTTTTGATAGCATGCACGTAGGAGTTCAAGGAGAAATACGAACTTGAACAAAACTGCGCCAGAATCAGATTTGACCAACGAGTATTATTTCAAATAAAAAAGACGTGAGCTCAGTAATAAACGTAATCGGGACAACAACAGGAGGCCGTTTGGTGGCGGACGTACATTTGAACCAAGGGGCGTCGTAGTACATGGTATACAAGCCGTACGAGAATCCAGGTGCCAAGAGGGACTTGATGACCTTGGCGTATCTGTCCAAAAAACAAAAGTAAAAAAAACAACTTTGTGTCACCGATATTTCTCTTCCACGAGTTACAAAATTTGTCTCCATAATTCAGTATTTACTCAGGGGAAAGGGTGTAAGTGGCGAGGAGTGCCTAAGCGAGTGTTATGTGTTATCTTTGTAACCGAGCAGTAAAGACAAAACAGCAGTTGGCAACAAAAGCGCACGTCCCAATGGTTCAGAATTACTCCGGTAAACGTGACAGCAGAAAACGGCTTCAATATTTCAACATTTAGCTTTACTATAAAAGGTCAGTGGCATCACAATTCTTAGCTAGTAATTTGGCCCTCTCATGAGATTTGTGTTTATGCAACAAGGAAAAATTTAAAAGCTATTTCGTTGTCGTGGGGGAACCCTCTGTGGTGATCTTGTATGTGAGCGGAGCTTCACTGCAGACTTAAGTCGTATCCTACTATAAATGGAACAGGGCAGCTGCGGCGCACGAGGCTGGTGCATGAGAGCACGAAGAAATCGCAAAGCCAACAGCTTGTGATCGAGCGATGGCTGGTGGTGGCTCGTGTGACATTTTGTACAAGAGGTGTGCAGCGAGAAGGGGCCCAGTCGTGCTTCGCAGGTATGCTTTGGCAGCTCGAAATTCAGCGTTGTTTACCATGTGCGCACTGACCCTTCTGTCCTGTCCAGGTGTCATCAGTTTTCATGCAGTTCTTGCATTGTCAGCTTCTCAAAGTAGACGCATGGAATGAATCATCGGAAAAAGTTATGTTCAATCTGACCGTCACAAAATACATTTAACACTGCGGTCCACGGCGGGCGTTGAGTGCGAGGGGTAGCACACATTACATTACGTACAGTTCTCAGTACTTTTGAATGACTGCATTGTACTGTTAGAGCCGCCAGTAACTCGATGCGCTGCCCAACGTCACCTAATTACTTTCTATATATGCGCCACCTAAGCTGAATTTCGTCTTACGTTGCCCTGGCCGTATAACCGATTTTTTGTTTTAAATCGACCATCTTCATCGTTCGAAAGTGTAGATGCGGTGGTTAATGAGAAATGATCTAAACTGCGCGGCAATAAAGTGCTCGCGATTTTTTTTTCGAGACTTATATAGTGAGTTTTAGGTGCCCAATGTTGTGGTGGAAGTTTACAACCAGTGCTGCTGAGCTTCTTATAAAAGGTTTGAGCGCCTCAGGTTCATTGCACGTGCCGTTGGGAAAGCGCCTGTTTGTATATGGCTACAAGGGCGGAGCTTTAGCCTTTGTTCAACCCTACGCCAAACAAAAAAATTACTCTACTGGCGCACTTTAATCAACAAAATTAACGCCATCATCACCTATAATTCGGCACAGCGCCCAGCTAATGCCGCTAAGCACAGCGGCCTACAGGGCTTCACTAGCGGCCACTCAGCCATTCGTATTCTTTCCTACTTCGCGATGGTGTCAACGTGCTATTTTTCTATGTTCAAAGCGAAGCGCCATGTTGTAGCAAAAAAAAAACAAGAAAAACTTGTCCCGAATTCCTTATTAATTAAATGAGGCACTTGTAACCTTTTTTGTAGCATTAATCTTCGGATTCAAATGTGCAGCTCAGCAAGGAATAGCTTAAGATCAAGCTTTAGAATAACAGATGACAAGCTTGAGCAGGAGGTTGAGTCGAGCTCTATTCCGTCCTAAACTCTGAACTACCTAGCAAGGAGGCGAACACTGCAGGAGGTGGGCGCTCCTGCAAATTTCGGAAAGATGACTGAACTTGCGAGCTCTACAAGATTTTTTGTTTCCTTGTCTAAAAAAAATCTGCACAACAACAGTTTTGCGGAAAAAAAGCTCAATTTTTGTCCGAAATACTCACGCAATTAGGCCACGATGTCCAGTTCAACCAGCACGAAAAGGTTGGAGCAACTGTTGCGTCTATGACTGCTAACGGAAGGGTGGTTCGTTCAGATGAAAACTAACGGTGAAAACGCGCAATAAATTATATTAAGCATAAAAATGAAAATCGCACATTTAGTTGCACCTAAGCGCTGGGAAAGTTTCTAGTGCCTTGTAACCACCTCTAATTGCACTACATTAGTTGGCCGTAGCGGCAATTAAATACGAAGCTCCCTTTTTCAAAACACTAGCAATCCACTTTAAACGGTTACAGACACCAAATTTTATAGTGTACGTCCTATTTATTTTAAAGAGGCCTGCGCGACAACTAATTATGAAAACCAGCTCAAAATAATTAGCTACAAGCGACTCTGTACCGGCATTTTCGGTGCAGCTCTTAAGGAAGCCTTGACGTCATGGTCGACCAGACTACTACAATGCTGATGACGTCGACTTCGTCGGCCAGCGCTGGTTGTCCCCGAGAATAACCACCGGGTTCGGTGACGTCACAAAAATTTGGGCAAGTGTACCTTGACGCCACTCAATGTGGCTGGAAACACCAAGCGTATCCTCGGATAATATCCAAAAATTGATTAAATTTCGCTCGACTCAGTGCCTTCAACTGAAACTTGTTCCCCTTACACCCATAAATCAAATAATATCGTTCGTTTGCGTTCGAAATTTAAGCCCTGTAGCTCATATGGCCGCCTTTCTGGCTGATGCTTTGTGTTGCCGTTGGTTCATTCTTCATTCTATTGAAGTCAGTGACCCTTTCATCGGCTCCTATTATATTTCCATTTCCCGAGTGCTTACTATCAAGCTAGATATGCATTGACCAGGCGCATCTGTAAACTCTTCTGCGAAAGTACTTTTTTTGCAAGCATATACGCTCTATACGTATTCCCTTGTTTAGTGGAATTCGCCACGCCCCGCCTTGGCGAATTCCCCTTGGCGAATTCCGCCTTGGCAAGCCCCGCCTTGGCCAAGCCCCGCCAAGGCGGGGCGTATTTGTGATACAGGTTTGAAGCCCGGACCAGGACGAATTTTTCACGTATGTAGTTTCTGTGAAAGCTGTATAGCTTTCCTTTGAAGCCGTATGGCTGCTCTTGGGGAACACAAATGAGTAATTACTTCCTTATTTCGCTCAATACCTGTTATTTCCTACCGGTCTCTAAGCTGTAATGACCCATTATGCCTCCTCCACATTGAGAAATGACATATCCAGCGCATGAAAAATGCGATGGCTGGAGTAATTTCAGGGTCATTACGGCCAAAGTTGCACTTAAATAACGATCTTTGCGGCTACAAATAAAGTAGCCAGTGTAAGGTGCTCAACAGATTTCTTGATAATTACGAAGAGTTTAATATTTTCTATGCGATACTTCGTTGCCGACGGGAATTGCCTCGTTTGTATAAACTGAGATTCCACGCAATGTTCGTAGCCCATCGTCTACGAAGCTTGTAATTGTCGTCGAAATAAATAATACAGAAAACGAAGTTCTGTGCGCATTTCACCCATGCGAATCATGGATGGAATGCACCGCCAAGGTTTATCAAGAAAAGCCCACCTAGGCCTGTCTCCTTCAGGAAGGGCCGAAAAGGAAGATCTGTCCCAGACGATGTCCATGAGCCCGGTACATTTCCTGACAAAAGAACCAAATTTATGGAAAGTTTACGAACTTGACGCACTTACACTGAAAAGCGAAACAAAATCTGGCAGGTAGTAAAGCATGCTTGCGAAGGAACAGATGGCTTCGTGTCGTAGCAACTCATGGAGAGTGGCGGCGACCGCCAGATTTGTGTCAACACAATTCCAACATTCGGTCCCTCCTGTCTTCCTCAGCAGGTTATAAAGGATTTATTCAGGATAGCATTACGTTACCAAACTAGTCCAAATTCTGTTCTATCCTTCGCACAAGTACTCTACTAGCATGCCTGCTGAGTTTTTGTGCGACGTCTGCAAAGTGTGGTTAACGACAGTGAGACGGTAACTTACAAGGGGCAGTGGGATGCCTTCCAGATGCCCGGCACTGTGGTAATGCACCTCTTGCGCTGTGCTGGCGGCGTATTCAGTGATCGACTATGCTACCGAAGTGAACCTGCGATTGCTTTATGGGTTCTCATCAAAGGCAGCTTCTGAGCAAAGTGACGCGCTCACGATTCAAAAAAGTTATATATCTTCGTGCTCGGGAGTTGCTCTATCGGGTATACATGGTGGCAAACCGTTTCGACAGAATACGAACTCTCACTTAGATACACTGAACGCGCACTGCTAGGAGCTATTTACATTCGTGAATACTCTGCTTGATGCGATCCCTAATGTAACACCTAACTGAGGGCCCAAATAGAATGTGTCAGGGAGAGTGAAAGCACGCGTTCCTGCTGTCGGCCAGTTGTTTATCCGCAGATTGGTACCGAAAGATAATTCAATCGCGTTGCGGCAGCTCATAGCGCTAAGATATTTATATGTTTAAAACTATCATCAGATAGCCAATAGTTATGAGGAAAGGGAAGGGGTAGTGACAGACTTGCACCGGATTGGCTGCAGAACAGCGGCGAAAGGCGTCGCGAAGAAAGACGCGGCGAAGACGGAAGAAGGAAGCGAAAAGTTGGCAGCGGCCCTTGGCTTTCATGGAAAGCATAATAGAGCGGCACTCCTCTCAATGCTTTCTGCTCTCAATGCTTGCTGCCCTCGACCTCTGTTCACGGCTTGTCGTTAACTCTGCACAAATTGTAAGAATGTATTTCCTCCCAAAAATCCAAAAGTCGTTCTGGAAGTGTTTCAAATCTGCGATTGAATTGACCATCGCTAAAGATATTCATAGTGTCACGGAACTTGTTCGTCTCTATCACAGTGAGAAATAAGACACACGATTATGACAGAAGTCTATACAGCAGCGTCGGCCGATCTTGCATTCATGACCATAACATGAAAAGCATATAAATAATCCGTGCGATAACAATGCTAGAGAGCACGGAAGGAGCATCCCAGAAATCAATAGGCCGACCTTCGCATGAGTCCGCTCCTTATTTACCGTTTTGAATACCTGTATTCGGAATGTCATGCCTTAATGCCGAATCGTTTTTCCTCTAGCCCGCGAGAAAAATACTTTCATCACACGTCGCAGTGGGAACGCCGCCACAATATCAGCAAGCTGGCAAAAACACAAGTGCCGCAAAGAAAGCTGTCGATTTGTAGATACAAGTGTCTAGGCTGCCAACGTGTTTCAAGGTTTATACCGGAGGAATGTATATGTTTCCGCTGGATCCCAGACGAAACATTTCAGTGTGAAAAATATTTTCCTGATAATCAAGGAGGATTTCATTTCTTTCCATAAAACTCATCTTGCTAGGAATATAACACATGAGGTAAGTGTGTTGCCCTTATCCACTACAAGCTCAGAAACTGAATGTTCAATGACTATGACTATGGATTTTTATGGCGCAAGGGCAGCTATGGCCAAAGAGCGCCATGTCACAAGGTATTTTTCTTTTTCTCAAGGTGGGGTCAAAGACCCATTTCCCAAGCATTTCACCCTAAATAAGCCGAGCACCAGACCAGGCGAAAGCTTGTACCCATTGTATCACCGGTGGGTACGCGGCGGCACTGGGGATCGAACCCCGCACCTCCCGCATACGAGGCGGATGCTCAACCACTTGGCCACCGCTGCGGTTGAGTGTTCAATCGACAGCATAAAGAACCAAATTGCATACCTGCTAAATGCGTACCAATATCTTGTAGAAGAAAGTACAATGGCTTGTGTATTTAGGAAAAAATGAAGAGGGTTTTTCCTTCTTTTTATTAAGCAGTCACAGAAATCGCTAATACTGTACTAATTATTTTCCGTTCGGTTGTTATCCTTTATATAACGTCTCTTCATAATAGCGTCAGTCATTTTATTCTCCAAGGAGTGTATTTATTTTCAAAAGCGTATTGTTTGCTACTAAACACTTGTGTAGCTGTTCTACTGCTCAAAGATTTCATTGTTCTGCTTGATACTGCTTGGAATTTTATGATTGAAACAGTCATTTCTTCGAGCCTTTAATTTAATTTTTCACTTTAATATGTGTGCCCATTTCAGAAGCGTTTTGTTGTGAATATGTTCACTCGTTTAGCCGCCGGTGCCCCGATGTGTAATGCATGGTGCAGATTTTGTTAGGAGGCTTGCTTTTTCTCCTTACTTTTGCCTCTCCCCTGGTACATATTGCATAATATGGCCAAATAAAACGCTGCTTATATAAAGCAGTACTTCGAACGCAGATCAATGCAGCTAGGCGCTGTTCATTTGACTGCTGTGCTCTTGTCTAAGACCGTTACACACTGTGGCACCGGCCGGGACTCTTTTCATCTTAAATGTCCTTCTTAGTTAAAAAATATTGGTTTCTATGTCCCGGGATGTGGTTTTGGTGCTTTATGTAGCACATTTCCCGCTTCCTTTTATTTTCGCCTACGGCTGGAGAACGATCAGTTGTCCTCACTTTGACGGATTATTTTCTTTTTTGATAGGTTTAAGCCTGTGATACCTAAGCTATGCAGGCTGGGTCGTTCATTTTACAATTTCGTAGGGCAGTCCCAAGATAACGCACGGTCTATGTCCTACACAGGTCTCGTAACGCCTTCAGTATAGGCGTTGCTGCACCGGTGTACAATTTCGGGAGCTGCCTCGATATTTCCGTAATGTCAGAATTTTTACTAAACATATGCTTACCTGTTGAAATCGAAAATGCTGCATACGAAGACACGTAGATGGCGGTTTGGAGTCTGCAAAAAGGTACACGGCATTAAACGGGCGGAATAAGCCTTGTCTAGGCACTCGGATTATTGAGTAGACGTCAGTGTTTGGGAGCGTCATCACGAAACCGGACGCCGTAATACATGCATAGCATCTCAGTAGATTAGGTTAAAATAAAATAAGACTGCAAGTTTCATTTGAGGGTTTAAGGAAAGCAACCATTTCTTTCCCAGACCCACCTCCACGATAACAGCCGTTGCCTTCTGCTTCAAACGGATGCATGGAATTCACATTAAAAACTCCTAAGCACGAAAGAACATAATATTGAGCTTATTTATATTTTTCCTGCATTTACGTGGATGAAGAGAAAAAATGATAAAAGTGGTTTTAGCTCGATGTAAGAAGTCATCCCGAAAAAGAAAACACGCCGGCATTTTTGGCTAAACCTTTACCTCTCCACCCAGAGTCATCTGGGAAATTCAGTCGTTCTTCTCCAGCTAAGAAATGAATGCGCGGTAAAACCCCACCCCTTTCCTTGCTGATTGCGCTAGTGTTGTTCTCACAAACTGTATACAGTGAATTCAATATAACCGCAATACTGACTGCCATTTATTGTGCATACATGACGATATCTCCCTACAGTCTGCAGAGCTTCTGCTCTGATAAGGATACGGTGACTCGAACAGTTTTGCGGTGACCTGGTTAACCTTATTGTTCCAAGAATACACCTGACAGCACTTCGTGTCGGAGTGCAAAAGTTCAGGCAAAAGTTCAGTGCAAAAGAAAGCAACTCTTCGGTAAGCAGAGATAAAAGATATTAAGTACGTACAAGGGTTCCGTGAAAAAGGTTGCTTTTGTATTTGTCATTACTGGGAGCGAATTCCCTTTTGAGAGCATCAGTTAAACAATAATATTATACTGTAGTGCATCACGCAATTCTGCGTGGCTTGTCAGGAGATCTGTAAAATGCACTATCTGGACGTTGAAATTATTTCATGAATGCTAACAGCGAAAGAAGTGAAAGAACCTCAGCCACCCTGATAGAAGGTGCGTGCGGAGTGTGCCAAAAGGAGACAGCGGGGAATTTGTTACAGTTAAACATTGAATGAGGCAGCCTTCGTCTCATCCTGCTGTCAAAAATCCATATATCTAATTTTCTTTTAGGTTTCAGAACATACCCAAAAGAAGCAATCACTCTGCACAAACAAATCTAATCACGATAAAAAATTCTTCGAGAGCCGAAAACACTTTGATACCGCAAATCAGTGGCCCGATCTGTTAACAAGCGATGGTGTTTTTCTAATAGTCGCTTTTTCACTGTCTTCATTCTTAACTGAGTCTAATAAATGAGCGACGGCAACCAAATAGACAAGCAAGGAGATAAAGACTTGCAAAGTAGAAAAAAGATTAAGAAGACTTTTATGTCTTCATTGCTACCCTTGGATATTGCGGTAATCTAATAATTTTTGCCCATATTTTTGGTTATAAAGCATTATAAGAGCGAAGATAATGTCGCACAGCCAACGGTTTTATCCATGCAGAAGTGCGAGAGAATTTGTCGATCTTGGTTCTACAGAATTCGACTGTATAAGAGGTCGTGAGTATGCGCTGTAAACTTAACACTGGCAGTTTTCTTGGACGTTACGAAAACATAAGTTTTCTTGTGAGAGATTCAGTGCTCGCTCTGAAGGTATTCAGTGGATTAAACCTAAACGTGGAGGGAGGAGCGCGACGTCATGGTAGCTCTACAGTGGATTTGTACACAAGGAGGCACGTTTTTGAACGTTGCGTTTTGTGATCTGTGCATTTTCTTTTTCGCAGTTGGCCACCGTCGACTTTGGCGCTGAAGCTGAGTGCTGTTGGCCTATGGATCTTGCTGTCAAGGTGGCAGTTGTCGGTTATGAAAAGGAAAAAAATGTACGGTAGGACCCTAAAAAAACATGACGATTGAGAATAGTCAATACTATAACATGGAAGGTAAGGTTGATTGAAATTGAAAAACAAACAAACAAACAAACAAACAAACAAACAAAGGAATGATTGGTGAGTACGAGCACGCAAGTCACTGTACTCTCAATACTCCTCATGGCGTGTGCACACCTGGATAATCTTGCAGTTGATCACGGGGCACATTGTCTCTTCTATCTCGAGGCCGTTTTCTTGGAAGTACTCGATGACGCACTCCTCGACGAATTCCACGCCGACAACGCTGTACCCCATGTCGTGGAACCTGAAAGAAAAAGCGGCGCATGAATTTACGGCGCAGTACTTCAGAATCGTCCTTTGTCCCGTTGCTGTTTTGCCTATAGTTTGATTACACTGAACAGAATAGGGTGTGGTGGTCATCCCGCTGATTGATGTGTTGCACTGTCAATTATATATATTTTCGCAAGAATCTACTTGTGCTACAGAGCCACCATACATCGGCCGTAGCAGCATTCGAGTTATCTGAACATTTCTGTGGGGTTCCTGGCCCTCATACACACGATGCTCTAATTTCCGTCACAGTGTACAACCACCGAGCCACGCTGAGAGTATGAATATTCTGTATGAAACTCAAGATACGGTCACGCTGATATGGCCAATGCATAGCAGGTATAATGTCATGTGTTAAATAGAAGGAATAAGCAGATCTACAGGCCGCACATGGACGACATCCGTGCTGTTATTGTATAAATAGAAGGGGCTGTAGCCGCAGGTGTTCAGTGGGTTCCGCCTCCTTGTTTAAACTTTTACATGAAATGAAAAAAAAATGAAACTTGTTCAACTTAATTGACAATGTTCAGTATTTTTTTCCCTACCAAATGGTACATCACTTCTCGGCATTGTTGCCACGAGGGGCAATGTGCTTTCAGTACAGGTAGCACCATAATACCAACATAACGGCATAGAAGTTTCAGAGCGCTCTTTGTCGGTAGGACACAAGGTGCATATCCCTCAGATGTTTCAGAGAACCGGGAAGGACACTTAGGAGAGCAGAAAGTCGGGCGAGTTGGTTGAAATGCATACTGAAGAAGTTGGCGCGGAAAAACGAGGACAAGCGAGACAAACAAAGACGAGCGCTACTCACAACTGAAGGTTTATTCCAGACAATGCTCGAATAAATAGTGAAACCAACAAGAACAAAAACAAACAAACGTCATGAACACCACAAGTTACTCCGTGAATCTCAATGATTTGGTTAGGAACAGATACTCCCTATCAGAGAAGCGGACGGAAGTCTGACTAATGCACTTATCACCACTGATGCGCATATGAAAGGCTTCCATGAGCTCCCGCGTGAGTTGCTCCCTGTGCCTGAATAGGATCGTCGTTTCTTCAAAAAGCGGTTTACACTGGATTTTCTTTTCCTTGTCGTTTGTAATGCACGTGCGGCAATGTTTAGGGAGGTTATCAAGAGAATCTCCCCCAAGCAATCTTCGGCGCTCTCCTAATCTCTCGTTGACGCATCGTCCAGTTTGGCCGATGTATAGAGCGCCACACGACAACGGCAATCTGTACACAACCCCCCTGGCACAGGTAACGAACGGGGCTTTGTGTTTGATGTTGCATTCATTTCTTGTTTTTCTTGTTTTTCGTACCGTTCTTACGCCTCCTTCTTCCTCCTTGTACTATTCAATGCCAAGTAACGAGATGATAAAAAGTGTCCAGGAATGCATTATGGAGCACAACGACGAGGCCGCATTCGTGTCCCGATGTGGTGTATCTGTTGGGTCTTTTTTGGAGATACTCACGTTTTATCTCAAATCAACGGTCATAGGGTGGAACGGGAAATTTCCCGTACAGCGAACTGGTGTTTGTATCGGGTCTCGCATAGCCCCCATCCTTAGCAACATTTTTCTGGCTCAGGTGGACAGAGTCATAGAAAAGAAATCAGGAGGGATAATTTGGAAGGCATGTAGGTATGTTGATGACTACTTAGTGTTGTCTTCTGAACCCAACCTCCAACGCACCGTCGTCAATGTGCTAAAACTTTTTAAGGAGTGCGGCCCTGGTCTCAATTTCACAGTAGAAGTACCAAGAGATGGAAGGCTCCAGTTCCTAGATCTGTCTTTGCATTTTCGCCCCAAACATGTTTGTTGGGCATACCACCCTAGGGCCAAAAAAGCGTTGCTTGATTATTCATCTTGTCACTCCAAAGTCATAAAGAACGGGATAGTCACTTCCTGTCTAAAAGCGGCCATCACCAAGTCTTGCTCACATGCTATCAAGGAAAGCGTCGAGTCCCAGGTGAAGAGGCTGAAAGAAAGCGGGTACCCTCAGCATATAATTGTGGAAGCTTGTGGAAGATTGGTAAGGTGGGTCAAGGATGGGTCGCGACCTAAACTCCGGGAAAAAGAGCGTCAAAAAATTTTTGCAGTCATACCATATGTGCACAGATTGGCGCATGGACTGAAAAATGTTGCCGGGCGTTATCAAATTCCGATTGTGTTTTCCGCCCCTCGGAAGTTGGGAGCAATCTGTTCACAGGTGCACAAACGGATGGAAGGAGGAGGCGTAAGAACGGTACGAAAAACAAGAAAAACAAGAAATGAATGCAACATCAAACACAAAGCCCCGTTCGTTACCTGTGCCAGGGGGGTTGTGTACAGATTGCCGTTGTCGTGTGGCGCTCTATACATAGGCCAAACTGGACGATGCGTCAACGAGAGATTAGGAGAGCACCGAAGATTGCTTGGGGGAGATTCTGTTGATAACCTCCCTAAACATTGCCGCACGTGCATTACAAACGACAAGGAAAAGAAAATCCAGTGTAAACCGCTTTTTGAAGAAACGACGATCCTATTCAGGCACATTGAGCAACTCACGCGGGAGCTCATGGAAGCCTTTCATATGCGCATCAGTGGCGATAAGTGCATTAGTCAGACTTCCGTCCGCTTCTCTGATAGGGAGTATCTGTTCCTAACCAAATCATTGAGATTCACGGAGTAACTTGTGGTGTTCATGACGTTTGTTTGTTTTTGTTCTTGTTGGTTTCACTATTTATTCGAGCATTGTCTGGAATAAACCTTCAGTTGTGAGTAGCGCTCGTCTTTGTTTGTCTCGCTTGTCCTCGTTTTTCCGCGCCAACTTCTTCAGTATGAACCGGGAAGGAGCCAAAAGAGTGAGTGATTGTGCGAGGTCCGAACTGTCGCTGAAAGAAGCAAAACATCGAGGAGCCTTAGTTCCGCAGTTAAGGTGAATCGCCGCTGTTGTAAACTATGTCGAATAGTGGTGGGGGCTGGGTAGAAAGGGCACACATAACTTCTATATCATTGCATCATATTTCTATCTCCGCACAGATTAAAAAAAAATGAAGCCACGAAAGCGAACTTCCTGCATACCTCTCCGACATTATGCTGAACATCGCACTGGGAAAGCCTTCGCCGAAATAGAGAACACCATGATACATAAACCAAAGGGGCAGGCTCTAGCACGCCATCAATACAGCCACCCATGCGTCAATTGTGAGGCAAACTTAAAAGAGGAAGAGCCAGTTGTGGCCTCTGACTTCTAACTCATTTGCGTACACTTTCCACTGGACCAGCGCCTCAGGTGCAACGTGAGGCGTACACTTGTGGCGTTTATGATGGGTTCTTGCCTTACCACGCACACGTGGCTGTGAAGAAATGCAATGAACCTTTTTGCGAAGATCAGCGCAACTATATTAAAAGTGCGCGCAACCTTGCGAAACACTTAGAGTGAAGACAATTCATCCGGATGCATGTTTTAATCTGTTGCTTCTAGTCGTTCTATTACCTTCGGCTGCATGATATAAAGCGCACAGTGCGTACATGAGTTGCTATAGTGCACCTGCGCTGAAGTTTGCCGTGTCGATTTCAGCGCCGTAACGCACAGCCTAGCGAGAGGAGTTAGCACTTTTTGTTGAACGCCACCTTCATGCTCTTACTGGCATGAGCTTCTGCACTCTGTCGAAGCGACATTTGTCCTTCGTCAGCTATCTTGGATACGCCGAGAGAATCTAGGAAATAGATGCCATCAGCTAAATGTGGGTCTTTAATTGCTCAGAATGTGCTCTCGTCTTTGTAGAAGCGGCTGACGGCAGCTGTTTTTAGTCGCCGAATGGAACAACTGCACTGCCGCCTGGAAAGCGCAGGTTACTGTGGCGTTCTACTGCTGAGTACAAGTTCGCGGGTACGCTCCAGCCTCGGCTGTTGGCGTTTTGGATGGCAGGGAACTGCGAATGACTGCTTGCTCTTACATTACATTCAAGTTAGTGAAATTTAGGTTTTAACCTAGGTATCAGCACGTGATATATGGCTTCCGTCAGCGCCTCCACATTGCTATGGAACATAAAAAATAACGCTCTTACTTCTTAGGTTGGAGCTTGGGTTGCGTAAGTGGTAAGATAAGTTGAACAGAAAGAAATGACATAAAACCTCAAACAGGAATTGCTCTAGTACAACGTTACCAAACAACTCACTACGTCGCCACTCTTCATTCATCCTCAAGATATGGCGCTCTACTGCGGAACGTTGGTTCGCGGGTTGATTTGCGCCTGCACTGTGGGCATTTTCATGGTGGTGAACTGCGCAAGCTTCTTTTCCTTGTGATTTCACTTAGTTTGAAAATTTCATGCTTTTGACGCCAAGCATAAGTATATCATCGGGGCGTCCCAGGCAGGCTCCTTTTAGCTATGCCACATTAAAAAAGAACAATAAACCATTATTACTTAGTTTGGGGCTTGGGTTGAGGCTGTCTGATAACTAGACCGGGAACAAGTGGCGTTAAACCTGCAACAAAAATTGGCCACTGCAGCGTTGCCAAACAACGTCAGTATATGTCGCTCGTTTTGCAACCACACCGTCTTATTCAGCAAATAAATTTATGCAAGGTGTAAGATCTGACACAGAAGCCTGTGCCGCGGACCTTCGACCTAGCATTGAGTGGCTTGTCATGTGCTGCTTTTCCCCGCGGCAGCTTTAGCCGCAGTTTGCTCCCAGTTTCACCTCGGCCGCAACATTCCATCCTTAGATGTGAAGGAGCACAGAGCTTAGTTCCCCCAGTGCGACAGCCTACTGGAGCTCGCTCATAACGTTGTTATGAAGTTATGTGACAGGTGAACAAAATGCGCTGTTCACACGTTAAGTAACTATGCAAACACGTGCCAGACTTAGAGATGTGCGCAATATGTCCATAGAACAAAGCTACCTATTTATTGTTAACAGCCGCCTTTATTTATGAAGGGCACATTGCCTGCCAGTCTCAGCTTATCTCATGTCTCGCTTGACTCCGATGTCTAATAAGTGTAATTTCAACCAACTTTTGCAGTGCAATTTTTCAATTAACTCCAGCCTCATGAAAACCATGCAGTTCTGTCCTCTGCGAAAGTCGCTTTCAGCTACAAGGAGCTCCTTTGGTTCTCATACCACGTCGTACGTCCTTCTCAACGAGGCTATTCCCTTACTGCAAAATTTTGCAGTCTTGTCATAATCCGGAAGTTTAAATTTCTTGACAGAGGTGTGCAGCGCCGAATCTTCTTCATGCATGTCCATGTGGTTTATTAACTCGACTGAAGTTATTAACTTGACTCAGTAAGCGTCGTCACTAATCTTGGCGAACTTCGTGCTTCAAAGGCACCGCTTCATCGCTCGTATAGGCACATCTAACCGTTTTTAGCTGCCACTGCTACCACTGTTGTCCCGTTTAAAGGGATCTAAATCAGTGCGAATTGCAGAACGTCTCGTTTTCCGCTCGCAATGACAAGAAATCACATAAGCGTGCTAGGAGGACGGGTGATGATGCTGGGCTGTTTCGTGCCCACCTGTTGCGTGTAATCCTAGTGTTGTGTAAGTCGTCGTAGTCGCAAGTTTAGTAGCAGAATCGCTTATCTCGTGCAACGTATTTTAGTTTCGTTTTTAAGATAGTTGACGAGGCATCAGCCGTAGAAATTGGCAGGCACAAGGAGTTCCTTGCCTTTGCTGCGTCGCGAGGTGTTTCTAAGCCAGTAAATATGGAGGACCTTTATGAACAGCTAACGAGCAGAGAGTTGTGCAGCTTTAGCGTCATTCATTACTGGGAGTCCGGGACAAGTGCTTCTAGTTCTCTTCACTGCCACAGCGTGACGCATTTCTTTGAGGATTAAAAAAGTAAAGGCGTTCAATGGAATTCATACAACAGGGTATGCGTTAGCATTAGTGTTCCCCCGGAGGGAACAGCCGCTGCCGTTGACAGGTTCAGACCGTGCGGGCGGACCGCGTGATCCAGTCCGTCAATCACTATGTGACACTTTATACCCCCTGTCTACTCTCTCCCACCGACCACCTCTCGCCTTCCGCTCCCTCCTTTCTTCTTCCTTCTCCCTCATTTCCCCTGAAAGTCTAGAGGTGATTACGCTCTCCCCACTTTTCCACCTGGCAACCTTGGCTTCCGAAGGCAGACGAAGGGAGATTTTTCCGATATGGAGGTTCTAAGGCTAACGCGGCAAAAATGGCGCGTGGACATGGTCCGTGACGCAACAAAGAAAGAAATTGTCCGAGTGGGTCCAGGCTAGAACGTAATAGGTTGGTAGTTGTAGCGGCATTGGCTGGGATCTGTCCTGAATTCCTTGTACTGTGAGTACGATCCACAGGAAGAGGTTTTGAAGCATCCTATGTCAATAGATTCGCTATCAGCGCCGTAAGTTTTGACAGGCACGGTTTTTTACATACGGCGGCCGGCAGTAACCGATGACGCAAAACTTTCAGCGTCCACGAAGTTTGCCCAGTGGGAGTTGGTGCGTCGTACTTAGAAGCAATTATTTATGATATCAAGATCATTGGTACGCGCTCTTGTAGTCATGAGCAGCTCATTACCTAAAAGGGGTACAAATATATACTCGAAAGGCTCATGTGTCTTATTTGCGCCCAGCGCTACAGGCCACAGCACAACCAGCACGACAGAGACGGCCAGGCTCTAATGTTGATAGACTTCATTAGGGTATCGCAATAACAACCGATGTCTGGTGGTGGTTTTTGCACAACGCTTGGACTGGCGACGGCATTTATCAATCACATTGTGTTCCTTGTATAACGAGGGGTTTCTAAAAGGAAAAGCGCTTATCCTTTCAATATTACGATTTGCCTTTGAAGTCTGCAGTGTGTGGGACAGTGTCCTAGTGGGAAAATAGTTTTAGGAAATCGCACGCAGTATTAGTTTTAATTTAAAAGCTGACTGCTGGTGTAAAGTTCGTGTCACGTAGTGCATTACTGCAAGAAGATATGGGGAATTAGTATCGGCATTACTTTAAGTAGCAGGGAGAAATCTAGAGATCCATAAGCATGCCTTTCGGGGAGTCCCGTTTAAGCTCAGCGCCTTGTTAAGGCATATTGAAGCGATTTGTTAAAATAGTTTGCTCATGTTACCTTTTGACGCCTTCTGGACTTATTCAAAATTTGATACAGTTGGATTAACTTGTTAGATTTCATAACAAGCACGAAATTTATCTTTTATTTCGTTTGGAGCCACTTCAACTTACACTTGCGCCAAACTGTCTATCGTTCGTTTTCTCTGCTGTTAACGAACCGTAAAATAGGCTTCCCGAAGGTAATGTTTCAGGCTTCGAGAGATCGAGAGTTTATTTGAGAATTGTTAGCACTAAACTCAAGCAACATTCCTGTCCCTTTCGACCGATAGCTCTCCTGTATGGTCTTTTTGCTCAAGAATAAGTATTCACTAGTTTTGTTGAGCGCGCGAGGTGCGGCCGCGGCCACTTTTTTTTTTTTCATGCACGTCTCCTCTCATTTATGTGTTACTCTGCCAATACCTAGTTGCTACGCCATCTGAGTACCAACTTTGCGCCTCTGAGCAGCTGTCGAAAAGGGGATTGGTCGTTTCATTCATTTACCTTGCTGCGGAAGTTCGAAGCAGTAAATCCTCACAACATTCTGTTTCGTGCAGTGCACCGGCCACGGCTGCCAGCTGTACGCTGACAACAATTTTATGCAGCTGGCTGAACCCGACTGGCCTTTGCGCGGTATTTTCACAACACCTGGAGAATTGTTTTCGCCCAACATCGTGTTTGTCACGAAGTCGTAAGCTGGGCAAAAAATAGCGGTCGCTGAGGAAAGCTGGACTAAAAATTTCAGCTCTCGGCAAGTTACAAGCGTTTGCTTGTAACCCGTGAGTTCTGTTTATTTTGTATTTAAAAAAGAACAGTATTCACGTTCTCAATCCCTCGACGTTCGCGGCATTAATTTTTGCATAAGAAATTCACATTAGGGTGTCCAATACTCGCATAATAGACGGGCTCGCATATTGAATGCGATCATTATTCGGCTATTTAAGTGACAATTTTTTTCGCTTGCATAATAAACGCACGCCGTACATTTGCGTACACGTTATAATAAAATAAAGGTGTTGATTAGCAGGCATCCGATACAGCTACGCAATACAAAAAAAATGCCATATGTCGAATATTAGGACGTCTACACCTGCCCCTACGGTAAGCACAGCCAATAAGAATGGCCTCCGAAATATCCGAGAACGCGTTGAAAACAAGCCTGATTGCAAATGGTCTTGGTTGGATCCGCCATAATAAGGATTGTTGAAACATGCTGCGGTTGAGCTTCGCTTTGAGATTATTGATTTATGCGAGAGTGAGCTCAGTTGTGCGCTCTTTGGACCCCTTTATGGGTCCATACGGGTGGTTTTACGATAAAAGCTGTGAACTGCGCTCTCGAGTGTTTTGTTTACAGGTCAGTTGTGATAAAATATTTATTCCACTGGCGCACTTCTTGCCCCTTTTTCACCATTTCAAAATTTAAAAAATTTAACCACGCGTCGGAATGCACCCAGGCGTCCTGAAAATTATCGGGGAAATTTTCGCAAAAAAATTACCTGCGGTTTAACTACGGCTGAACTTAGAGATCGAAAGCTGTCGTCAATCGGGAACGTAGACTCGGCTTCACCTGTAACGTTGAGTGCGTTCCGCACATTAGATAGGCAACGCGCCAACCCTGCCAGGTAGCGGTTAAATTAATGGCTGACCGCGAGAGGTTGGTCACCCAATGAACGCTGCGGCTTATTGCTGCAGTGGCGCGTGTCTTCCACAACGCTGTCAGCGCTACTGCATTCAGTCCGAATCTCTCCCTCCCCATTGCTGCGTTCCTCAAAGCGCGACTGAGGCGTCCACTGACCCAGTGAGTCAGTTATGCGCCCTTCGTTTCTTCTAAATCATCGGAGTCTAGAGCGTTATCAGCGCTAACGGCAATAGACACAAAGAACGCAGACGGTCCATAGCTTCAGTGCCGCGTTTCTGCAACAACGTTGTGAATGTCAACGCATGCAGCGCACATCTGTCACTACCCCACGTAGCTTAAAGCGCGACTGAGGTGTTCACCATCCCAGGGGCAAGTTATGTGCCTTTTTGTTTTCTAAAAAAATTGGATTGGTTTTTAAAATTGGTTTTGAAGAAAGGAACTGGCGCAGTAACTCTCTCACATATATCGGTGGACATCTGAACCGGTTTTGAGAAAAGGAAATGGAGTAGTAACTGTCTCACATATATCGCTGGACACGTGAACGGCGCCGTAAGGGGTTTGACCTCTGGCTCGCTTGAAAGTCAAACCCGCAAGCACCGCGAAATTGTTACGAGGTAACGTAGTGAAGCTTTCTCTTCAAAATGAAGTCGGTTCTTTATGTTGTTAAATGTGGTATTTTGGTCGGGGTAACTAGAATACATGCTTATGTTAATTGCCATGTATAGCTGTTATGGATAAATAATTTCGCCTCTTGCATCCGTACCACATACATGGCATCTGCTAAAGAGTAATTGCTCACTAATAGCGAATTTCACTCCCTACATCAATGCTGTCGGCTGGCTCGGAAGCGGCTGAAAAAGAACGGTCCCGGTTGAATTTTTAAGCTCCATGGCGTCGTTAACGTGCATTTAAATCTGAATTCAGGCGGGTTCAGTCTTCGATTGCACCAACGTGCAGCCACAGGTGGCAGTACAGAATCAGGTAATTCTAGGGAAACAAAAAATTCTTTTTGAATCTGAAGGAAGCTGACATGTGTATATGCATGTTAGCTTGTGTCATTAACCCATACAGCGGATGAGCTTTCATTCGTACAAGCGACATGTTTGCGGCGGTGTGTCCAAAGCACATTGCACTTATACAACAAACGCAGCGAAGGTAGCCGTTAAACGAGCAAAAGACTTATTTTTTTTGTTCTTTTCATTTGCGCATAAAAGAGCGCCCTAAAGAATTTTGGCAGTTCATGAAAAGAAACGGCAAGGATCAAGTATCGATTCCATCTCTTGTACATGAAGGTTCCATTATTGACGAGAGTATCGATAAAGCTGAGTGCTTCAACGAGTTTTTTTCTTCTGTATTCTCTGCTTCTTCCAACACCTCTCACGTCGAGCTCAATCTTGGTCGAGTTAATTCTGATCACATGCGTGGTGTCGAGTTTAATCAAAGAGGAATTGAGTTGATACTCAAAGGGCTGAATGCTGCCAGTGCTCCTGCTCCTGACGATCTACCAACTGCTCTTTTCCGTGCATGTGCGTGTGAGTTGTCTGCATATCTGAGAGTCATTTACACAAAATCCTTAGAGGAAGGAGCACTGCCTTCTGACTGGAAGTTAGCCAATGTAGTTCCTGTGCACAAATCTGGCCCTCGAAATGTTGTTTCCAGCTATCGTCCCATCTCTTTGACGAGTATTGCTTGTAAAGTTTTGGAACATGTGTATTTCACTAGCATTATTATTCATATGAATACGCATTCCTTACTGAGCAATCAGCAGCATGGTTTTCGTAAGTCCTTTCTTGTGTAACACAGTTGACTGAACTAATTCATGATCTGACAAGTGCACTTGATGAAGGGTTGTCTGTAGATTGCGTCTTCTTGGACTTCAAGAGGGCATTTGATGTTGTTCCTCATTCCTTTTTGCTTGAAAAGTTGTCTTGGTATAACATTGATGAGAGAATGATTGACTGGATACAAGATTACTTGCACTTAAGGAAACAAAGAGTGGTTGTTAATGGAAAATTATCAAGCGAATGCATTGTATCTTCTGGTGTACCTCAAGGATCAGTGCTCGGACCTTTGTTATTTTTGATCTTTATGAATGACATTTGCTCTAATATCTCTTCTCATATTCGTCTGTTTGCAGATGACTGCGCATTGTATAGGGTCGTTGATAGTCCGAATGACTGTGTGCAGTTACAGAATGATTTGAACAGGGTATCTGGTGTAAGAAATGGGGTATGTTTATTGACTTGCAAAAATCTGTGTATATGCGAGTCACAAAAAAGAAAAAGCCCCATGAATTCTCTTATACAATTAATGGGACACAACTTTCCTTAGTATCAGAATACAAATATCTCGGCGTATTCATAACCTCCAACCTAAGCTGGAGACGACATGTCGACTATGCAACAGGAAAGGCGTGTCGCGTTCTTGGTTTTTTAAGGCGTAACACCAAGCAATTCCCTTTAGAAACAAAAGAGTTACTTTTTATGACAAACGTTCGCTCGGTTCTCGAATATGCCTGCGCAGTATGGGACCCTTGGCATAAAACGGATATAGATAAACTTGACAGGGTACAAAACTTGGGTATCCGATATGTCTTTAACAACTATACCAGGAGCTTTAGCGTTTCACGTGCAAAAAACTCGCTGGGATGGAGCGCTTGAAGAACGTAAATATTATTTGAGGTTAAAATATTTCATAGTATTTACTATTCCAATACTGGCATAAACCGTGACCTGTACATCCATTCACCAAACTATATTTCGCTACGTCGTGACCATCGATTAAAAGTTAAGGAAATTAACTGTAAATCAGAGATGTACAAATATGCTTTTTTCCCTAGGCTATAAGAGATTGGAACCGGCTCTGTGAAGAGGTGGTATTAATTCCGTCAGGTGATTTATTCTCTTCATCTCTGTGAATGCTGCTTTTAGGCTGTATTACTGTTGCATCATGGTTGCATTGTATGTGCTGCACTTTGTTACCTTTCTTTTCGTTTGTATGATGTGTTATTCCCCCCCCCCCCCCCACACACACACACTTTAATGCCACTTGTGGCGCTGTGGGTATTACAATAAACAAAAATAAATAAGCAAATAAAGAAAAAATGAGTAAAATGGGACGTACCGTTCTAATCCCGGCCAACCGCTTAGTCAGTTGGGAGATTAATACTGGCTGACGCCCACTTGCTCTTTCAGTGAATAATGGCTGCTCTTTGAGGAGCTAATGGCTCTCGCAACAAAGTCATTCCCCAAGTCCCCGAGGTAGTAACTCCTCTCTACTTTTATCCGCTTTCAATTCATAGCGTGCATGCTTCACGGCTGGTGTTGTGGTCTCGTTATCAGCGCGTTGGAGCTTCGCCCCCGACACTGGACTAGTGAATGAAGCCCTAGGATTTCCATAGTGAAACTTGCTATTTCGTGCTTCACCACGTAGGGATACTTTTTGAGCACTGCGCCTTCGACGCTCTATGGATATGTTACTCGGTGTTAGAAGCGTGATTTTCAAGACCTAGTGCATCGCTTCATTCATGAAAAGTTCACTCACACTCTTCGCTAAATGAATATTTTGAGAATATACATTTAATTAGCTGGAAGAAAGGCGATGCAAAAAACGAGTAATCGCAAGCGGTCTCCATGTGAGGAGGCAAAACATATATATTTGAGTCCAAGGATTTTTATTCTTCAGAGTAAGTACTTACACTTATTCATTCATCCTAACCTTCTTCACAAAGGCGGACGATATGTTTCACAAGAAGAGCCTCGATGTTTTGTGTAACAGACAGGAACACGGACGTTGAAGCGGACTCACCATTTAAGCTCATGAGCTTTCCCGCACAGCGGCAGGAACACCTGTGCCCGTCGCTTTCCGGCCAGGACGACGTCTATATTCTGCTTCAAAAGCCTGCCGATAAGCATGATTGCACATAGTACAGTGTCATGTTTCTTGAAAACGAAGACACCCGGTACATATGCCCCTCAAGATTGGCAATGACGACCACATCATCGTTTCCTCGTTTGGCAAAGGGTGGAAACTAGAGACACATAGATCTGTCAAGCCTATGCCCCTTTAATATTCAATTACATCTTTGTCTGGCTCTGTTTTCGTTTGCAGACCGATAAGAAAACTTTTTTCTTTGCAAGGAAAAAAAAATTTTCGAGAAAAATTAGAAAATTCTGTTTTATAGCTGAATATGTTAATGCACATAAACGCTGGTGTTCAAGCGCTGGCTTAGTTTTCAGATCTTCTTTACAATAAGAAACAAAAGGAATCGGGATGGTGAGGATTACTATTACTGAAGCTAATGTAGACGGTTGGTCAAAAGCTCTAATCCTCATGGTTTGCCTTTAGGGGTCAATGTGCGGCATTTGCGAAAAATATCCACGGAGCCTCAAAAATACACACATGGTGAGAAGGAATCTCTTCCTTAAACCGAAGAACCATGGTAACTTTATAGGCGGTGGTTATGGCTGGCTATGATGCTGAAAAGCACAACCTCTGTTCGCGATCTTTCGACAAACCCTGTCCGTCCACCTCACAGTCCCCGACCAGCTACGGATACCGAAACACTACTTGGACACTGACGAGAGGAAGGCGCTCAGACTTTTGGGGGAGGGGGGATTTTTTATTCTGCTTCAGGAACATTTGAGTTGTACCCACTTGCGATCATTGTGTCTGAGTTTCGTCTTTCTGAATGCAGGCAAAGAGCTTAAAGTATCGGTGAAAAAAACTTCAGGCCTCTCTCTGGGATAAAGAGGGCGAGGAAAGTGTGCCCCCAGTCTCGGGCATCCCTTGATAACAGCGCCTGTGAAAATCTAGTGCCGCGTTTGCCTTGCTTGTTGCGCGCTTGTCTTATGGCCGAGCAAACCGACATTTAAAAAGTGCGCATAAAATAGACAGTGAAACAAACCATTTCGATACAGGCCGGTCGGCAAATGAAGTTATGTTACTCTAAAAGGCCCCTATGAGCTCTTTGTGAACGCGACCTTGTTGGCGAAGTAATCAACAAGAAATTATTTTTATTCTGTTCCTTACAAAACAAGTGCATCGGTGCAGACCAGCTATTATTAGTCCTGAAGAGAAAAATGAAAATTTAATGAAAAATCGTCCTGATTTTCTATGCTATAACACGTTACATGAACCTTCACAGCTGCTTAAAATTAAGTCCAGCACCGGGCAGCTTCGCCCTGGTTACCGCAGTAACTCGCGGAATGCGCCGTAGGGCAGCGGCCGTAAGCAATCACGAGGAAAGCAGAACGAATGCCGCGCTACGTTTTCACGGGTGCTGTTACCAAGGTACGTTCAAAAGTGAGGGGCATGCGTCTTCCGCCCCCTTTGTATTAGGCGCAAGCGAGTGGGAAAAGGTGCCCGTGTTTTGTGCGATGTACGTGCACGTTAAAGATCCCGAGATGGTGGAAGTTATTCTGGAAGCCATCCATTACGGTATCTCTTTGATCCCTTCTTCTCTCACTCACACCTCCTCCCTTTGCATACGACGCGATTGAGGTGTCCTCTGACATGTGAGACAGTTGCTGCGTCATTTTCTCTCTTCCAAAATCATTTATTACATCCCATTACGCACGCCGGCAGTGGCACCTCGCGAAAGCGGAGCGCTACCGCTCTTGGCAGATTCACAGCGGCCTGAAGATTTTTGAACAAGACTGTGCGTATATACACATTATTTAGGCTTTAAAACGAGACTTCCATGAAGGAGTGCCTTCGGGAAAGGTGGTAGGCGCTTAATATTTTGTAGCCGGACACTCTCCTGCTCGCCTGGCGCCCAAGGACAGCTTTGCCCAAATGGTGCGTTAGCTATAATGCTGGATTGTACAGCCATAATGTATATTGTTAATTACACAAGTCGCAAGCTGGCGACAGCGAGAACGCTGTGCTTTTTGTTCAGCCCTACTTTTTGCGCACTTTGAGTAAATGAAAGACAGAGCATAAGAAAAATCATTAACCTAAAAAAAAGGCTTATAACGGCATTTTTACTCTCAAAAGCCCCATGTGGACAAGAGCTATTAAGTGGCATTCCAATATGTTT
Source organism: Amblyomma americanum (assembly GCF_052857255.1). Taxonomy (NCBI): domain Eukaryota; kingdom Metazoa; phylum Arthropoda; class Arachnida; order Ixodida; family Ixodidae; genus Amblyomma; species Amblyomma americanum. The sequence continues at coordinate 122,032,450 of NC_135501.1, read as the reverse complement.
CGGGCAGTGCGGTAGTGCTAACTGTGAATTACTTATTCAGGTCAAATTGACAACTTCTGATATCATATAAGAGGTGCTTTTGCTACCTACCTTGCGAAAATAGTTATAATATTTCTCAAAGCAGTAATCTTAGTAGCCCGTTCTTCGACATACTGGTACAGGCATATATTCTCGCCATCATTAATATATCTGCGCTTCTGCGCATGCAAAAGAAAAAACCACGATCCCTCGAGTAAAGACTTCATAAATTAAGCTGCTTGGATGCCGCAATTTTTAGCCATTGCAAGACTTGCACGAGTATTTTTAATGGTTATAAAAAATAAGCACTTCTTTATTACGTCACAATCTCCACTAATAGATCTTCCGAAAACCTGCCATTGAATAAAGAAAAACTGGCTCACAAAAATTACACACGGGTTGTCAGAAATGATTAATTGTGCAAGTTATATGTGTACCGTTCGCAAGCTAAGCCGAAAACGTATACCATTTCTATGCATTTACTAGGGTTATTTTACATATATTACTGAAATAGGCCAACACTGCGCTTTACGAAAGCTCTATGGTGACTGTTGCCGGATGACGTGCATTACAATTATGTCTAGAGTTGCCGCAGGAAAACAAATGCCAGGGTTGAGAAACATATAGCCGCCTCGGGTCAATAAAAATGTCACTAAAAGATCCTACTCTGTACAACTTTTGATTTAAGGTTTTGCGTGAACTGTGTGAGTAGAACCAGTATTTATTGTTAAAAAAAACGAATGCCCAGTTTGGCCATTTCGTACTACAGCCTGCGTACAGCTTCCGCCTATTGACATATCCTGCCAAAAACCTTTGTAACAAGCACTCACTTTGTAATTCCTGGCTGCTGCCATGTTGCGCCTCCATTTCTCCACTGGGCGACCCAGTAGTCTTGTCCATCCCTTTCGCGAGCCCCGTACATGACTGCTGTCTCGCCTTGCTTTCAGGCTGATTGCAACTAACTGAGCCAAGCGCCTATTGATGCTGTAACCTGAATGAAGGTTTCCTGTCGGCTTGTGGATGCCAGAGAAGTGTTTGCACCTGTGGTTTCCTCATCCGCTTGCCAACGCAGCAATACAGTTTTTACGACGAAACTGTGTGTCTGCCTGTATAAACGTAACACAGCAACCATTGCCCTGATTTCGGTTCTCTGTGAGCTGTTAACGGTCTGTGGGTGATTGATGTCCTCCTAGCTCCGCTCTGTTTTATTCTGGGCTATTTATTTTCCTCAACGATAAAATGAGTTGATGCTTGCGGTTAGAGTACACTTATTTCAGACGGGATAACAAGAAATTGCGGACTGAACGGTTGTTTTTCAACAGGGCTGCATGTACAGATGGACAAGCTAACCAACGTGTGGTCTACCCAAGGCCTGATAACGTGACCTCAAAACGTCCAGCACCACTTAGTTACGGAACGTGCCATGTAATATTTTGAAACGGGACGCGTTTAGTAGTGAATGGTTAGGATAAATTTGATGGCAAGGAAGTTAACATTCGCCGTAAAGTTTTGGCGCGACAAAGACGAGACAGAAAAGAAAAACGACACGGACGCTTGTCTCGTTCTTGTCCCCCTAAAACATTAGGATCTCTTTAAACCAGCTAGCCCAATATAGGCGTACAGCTAGTACAGTTCGCTAACACTGTTCCCACTTCGAGTTATTGATCAATTCGCTCTCGCCCTACCGTAAGCTTGCCGTCGCGGTAAGCTGAGTTGGTAGAGTGACTGCTCCAGTGAAGTGGTGGTCCCGGGTTCAGACCCCGGACCAGTACGAATTTTTCTTTAACTGCGTAGTTTCTTAGAAAGCTGTACAGCTTTCCTTTGAAGTCGTATGGCTGCGCTCGGGTGGATGTCAATGAGTAATTACTTCCTTATTTCAAATCTACTCCACGTTGGGGGATTCCCCTAAACATTTGACCAACACTGTTCCCACATCGAGGTATTGATCAATTCGCTCTCGCCCTACCGTAAGCTTGCCGTCGCGGTTAGCTGAGTTGATTGATTGATTGATTGATTGATTCAATTTTATTTCTCAACATTCATACAAGGCATGCTTGTGAAAACATCTGGATCCCTAGCTAAAAGCTAGTTGGGATCCATGCAATTCATTTTCAAAGAAAATTGCAGGCATAACTAAAATAATTACATACATATAAAAGCTCATGAAATTAGAAATACATAAATGGGTACATAGAGCAACAATATTCAGAGCACCAAGCCTCTTTTACAAACGCATACAAACACACAAAAATGCATGAAAAGAAAAAATGCTGGCTTCCGTCATTGTTTATAATATTTCTTCAATGACTCAGGAAGAGTTTTACTACGTTTGAGTTCACTTGGAAGCTTGTTCCACAGCTTAATACCAACATGGGCCATCCTTCTTTCTCCATAGACATTTTTCGTTTTCGGAAGAAGGAAATTTCTATGAGTGGCGTTGCGAGTGCATAGTGGTGGGATGCAGAATAGCGATGAGTGTAACGGATAATTGTCTTTAAGGCATGTGTGTATTGTCAAGACAGTCCTGTATTCAAGTAATGATTGTAGTGGCAGTATATCCATCTGTTTAAAAAGAGGAGCAGTGTGGGCGTTGTATCCTGAATGTGAAATGAATCGAATTGCCCTTTTTTGCAAGACCCTAAGTGGTTCCAAATAAGATCGGTAGGTGTGGCCCCATGATTCAATGCAATATGATAACTGGGTTTGAAAAATTGAGAAATAAATAATTCTGAGTATGTCATTACCAAAATAATCTCGGCATTTGTACAGTGCAAAGCATGCTGCAGCTATCTTTTTACAAAGCGCCTGAATGTATGGCTTCCAGTGTAGGTTCTCATCTAGAATTATTCCAAGATAAGTGATGTTATGGACAAGTGCAATAGGTGTTCCCAGCCATTGCACGGAAGGCAGGTTTTCATGTATGATTTTTCTGGAGCTCCTAAATATTATGCATTTTGTCTTATTAACATTTACAACAAGTTTATTTGAAATAAACCAGCTGCACAAAGTTTCCAATTCTCGGTTTGTGGTTCTAATAAGTTCCGTTGTAGATACATGAGCACATAGAAGAGCAGTGTCGTCAGCATACATAAACACTTAGAAGTGTTGTGTGAAATGCGGCAGGCCATTAATATACAAGGAAAAAAAATCGGACCAAGGACTGAACCCTGAGACACACCAGCCGTAACTGTTTCAAAGTCAGATTTTACACCACTAAGTTGGATCATTTGCCGCCGATTATTGAGGTAACTTCTGAAGAATTCTAAACTGATGCCTCTAAACCCGTAATGCACCAGCTTTTTCAGTAAAATTTCGTGATCAACAGTGTCAAATGCTTTCTTAATGTCCAAGAAAATTCCTAAGACTATTTTATTATCATTTAGAAAAAGCGTTGCTCGTGTCTGTTAGCGATATGACGGCAGTACCAGTTTATCTGTTTGGTCTAAAGCCGTGTTGCTGAGGAGATAGCAAGGCTTCTTTCTCGAGAAATATTTTCACTCTCTTTGCAACGAGTTTTTCAAAAAGTGTGTTTATGCAGCTTAATATAGAAATTGGGCGGTAATTCTCAACGTGGTTACGGTCACCATTTTTGTGAATCGGTACTATTCTAGCTAGCTTAAGCAGATCGGGATAGGTGGAGGAATAGAAGGCAAAGTTGAAGATTTTTTCAAGTGGCTCGCACAAGATATCAATTCATTCCTTCAGCGCAATAGAGGCAACGCCATCACATCCAGTAGATAATTTCGATGGAAAATGAGTAGCTGTATATACAATCTCATCCACTGTAATATCATGGTATGCAAAGGTCACTACAATGTTTTGCGGAGAGGGAGGTTCTCAGTGCAGGGGCAAGTATTTCATATACTAGCGCCAATAGTGGAAAAATATACATTGTTACATATACAGAGTTAATGATCTGCCAGGTAACTTTCGTACTGTGGGCATTTTTCAAAATTAATTGGGAGTAATACTCTTTCTTGCGGGACCTTATGGCAGCAGTAACTATGTTTCTTGCTCTCCGAAACTTTACTAAGTAATATGAATTACCTCGCTTTTGTTTAGATTTGGTATGCCAGTGATCTTTTTCCTTAATAAGTTTCATAATAGCTTGTGTCATCCAGGGACAGATAGGCGTGCTATGGTATCTTTTGATTTGAGGTGTAGAAGACTGCAAAACTGCCGTGGTTAGCCTGTCATTAAATTCTTGGTATAGGTCATTTACATCAGCTGAGTTGATCAAGCTAAAATCTACCACTTGAAGACATTCCCTCAACTGAATAACATCGATGCAGCAGTGGGGGTCAGATGTTTTACCCGGGGCTGCTTGTTCCAGAGGAAAAAATATCGCAACAGGATAATGATCTGTAAGGGATGCTTTATATGTGGAGCTCAAACTAGATGATGTGTCGAAATTGCAGAGGTATATGATCCAATGACGTCGAAGAAATGGGAGTCACACGTGTAGGGCCTATAACTACATTACTGAAGCCATATGACTTTAATAAGTTAGTATATACCACACTGTTATCACTTAAACAGTCAATATTTAAATCACCACAGATTAATACTTTGACTCTTAGATTAGATAAGTTCATGAGCAGCGATTCAAACTGGATTCAAGTTGGTAGAGCGACTGCTCCAGTGAAGAGGTGGTCCCGGGTTCAGACCTCAGACCAGTACAAATTTTTCTTTAACTGCGAAGTTTCTTAGAAAGCTGTATAGCTTTCCTTTGAAGTCGTATGGCTGCGCTCAGGTGGATGTCAATGAGTAATTACTTCCTTATTTCAAATCTACTCCACGTTAAGGGATTCCCCTAAACATTTGACCAACACTGTTCCCACTTCGAGGTATTGATCAATTCGCTTTCGCCCTACCGTAAGCTTGCCGTCGCGGTTAGCTGAGTCGGTAGAGCGACTGCTCCAGTGAAGTGGGGGTCCAGGGTTCGGACCCCGGATCTGGAAGAATTTTTCTTTAACTGCGGAGTTTCTGAGAAAGCTGTATAGCTTTCCTTTGTAGCCGTATGGCTGCGCTTGAGGGGATGCAACTGAATATTTACTTTCGTATTACAGTTAGAAGGTTAATTAGCATACCTTTCAGGTATTCTAGCGGATCGGGACACGTTCTTTCAGCACGACTATCACACACGTGCCGTGCAGCATAACGACGGTGAAAGAGTTCACTTCAGTAGCAAGGGTGGGCTACTGTAGCAACCCAAACCCATATGTTTCGATTTGTATGTTTACGAAAGAGAGTTTATTCTCACGCATCATGACCCATTCTCCGTTTCCTGTGCATGCGGAGAACGTTGGTTTTCTATTTTGAACTATAATTTTAAATTTTCTGATAATGATCAAGCACAAGCATAGGTCTTAAACAATCGGCTGTGTACTATAGCAGGAGCATCAGTAAGCACATTAAAATAAACAAAATTAGTGTCCTTGAGAAAGAAAGAAAATTTTACAGGAGAAAACGGCCTGCCACAAAAGACGTTATATTTATGCTAATTACCATGTCAAATGCTCAAATTCTGATATAAATGTTTTAATAACATTAGAGTCGTTTTCAGTGCAAATAGCTAGTTCGTAGCGACGTACAAGGAAATGCCAAACGCATCTTAAACAAAGAAGAACTCGTTCCCCAGAGTCCTGCAAAGCGAGATAATCCAGCGCTTTTTTCTGCAGAAAACCGAAACTGGACACACCAAGCTCGCAAGAAGTTCATTGCAAATGGAATATGCGGCGGTGTCCAGGTTCCTAACCGGAATTCCCTGCGCTGTTGTAGTCACGCTTGGACTCCCTTTTCCTTCGGTGCTCTGCAAATGACGGCGGCGAATTTGACAATAGATATCCTGTTTCTTGAACGAAGACACGAAGTAAAAGAAAGTGTTTGCAGTGGTTCAACAGCGCAGGCAGTTCAAAGAGCCCCACGTAAGCACTTAAAACATTCCCAGCGGGCACTGAAAACATTACCTTGCACTGATGATCGTGTGTACCTCATGCATGCAGATAAGAGTGCAAATGGCGGGCAACGAGGGAAGAATGACCACAGCAACTAGTTTTCTCTCACGCTCTTAGTAAACACATTCTACCTCCCAAGAGTACAAGACATTTTTGTTTTACTTTCAGTTATGCTCTTCAGGACGACGTCCATGTTGTGCTTTAAAAGCCTGCTGACAATCATGAATGAAATATGTTATTATAGTTGATAACGATGACATGTGATACATACGGCATTGCACTTTGAGCATGGCGATAAAATAATCTTTTCTTCGGTTTACAGATGACAAAAATCAGACACCCATTGGTCTTTTGGTCTACGGAGCCTATACCGGATTATTATTTAGCCATATCTCAGTCTGGAACAGTTTTTTGCCCTAGATGAGCGACAACTTTTTGCACCACCAGAAAATATTGTCAGAGAAAAATTGAAAAAAATTCTCCTTCACAGGTAGAAACATGAATGTACAAAGACGGTGGTGTTAAAATGCTAGCTTCGTTTTCAGATCTTCGTAACGATAAGAAATGACGAGAAGGTGTATCGTGGAAATTACTGTTATTAACGCAAGGTAAGCGGTTGGTCGCAAGCAACCATAACACAGTGTCTGCCTTTGAACATTTTTTGAGGTTTATAGGCTCATGTCTCCGCCCAAAGCTTACAAAATACATGAAAGATATCAAGGACACTGATCTTCATCCCAGGAAACCTCTGAAGCGTAGCAGTCTGATAGTTCACGCTTGTGGCTGGCCAGTGGGAGCATTTAAAGAACAAGGAAAACGCGGGAAAGTTGCAGAGAAAACAACAGCACACATGAATGTTCACGTTGACCTTTGTAGCTTTATAGGCGCCGTGGCTAATTCAGAACAGCACAAACTTTGTTCTGGGGCTTTCGACCAAGCCTGTCCGTCCCGAGCATCGTTCTCGACCAGCCACATGATGCAAAGCTGAACATGGACACGGCCCCCGAAGAAGGCACTGAGACTTCAGGCAGCATTGTTTGCTCAGTTGCTGCCGTTGTCAAATTACACCCATTTGTGATTATTGTGCCGGAATTGTTACTTGCAGAATGCAGGCAAAGAGGGTATGTGAGCATTTTTATGCTTTAAAACGACAATACTATGAAGGATTCTTTTCGGGCAAGGTGCTCTGCATCATATTGTGTTGTAAACGAAAATTCTCCTCGCCTGGTATCCAATGATAGTTTTTCTCAAACTGTGCGTTAGCTACAACTCTTTCTTCCTTTATTCTTTCCCTCCCTCCTTTATCCCTTCCCTTACGGCGCGGTTCAGGTGTCCGCCGATATATGAGACAGATACTGCGCCATTTCCTTTCCCCTGTTGAAAGTGGGGATCGGGGTCGCTTCAGGACACAACCTCGGTAAAGATGACGCCCGCTCCGTCCAGGACAGGAGTGCCGCTGAGTGAAGGATTTGTTAGTGGAGGAAGAAGACTTGGTTTATTTTACATATTTACAAGCTTTTGAGTTCTGAAGTGAGCTCCTTCAACTGCATGTGCAGTCCAGTTTTATACACTGCGTCTTCCCTAGATTCCCCAGGTAGGGGACGCCCTCGCCATGGTGGGTGTGGACAAAACTTTCGCTATCACACACTAACAGACACCTCCGCACACATGGACACGCCCCTGGCATAAGTTGAGCCCGAGGGAGAGGGGTGTGCGGCCAGGACCCCGTCAGGCTGGCAGGCGACGTCAGGTGGTCGGCCCGCTCTCCGCCGGTCGGTGAACTGCGAAGAAACCGAGGCGCAGCCCCGTCGGGAGATAATCCCCAGTGGTTCTGCCATTAATCATGGCCGGCGAAGCCTGCAGACAAGCCACTGTGGCGATCTGTTCCCACGCTGGTGCTGTGCCCGGGAGGTCAGGAGTAGTTGGGTCGGTGGAGACGTCGGGGAAAATCGGAAGACAGCCCGAACAACTTCGCGGCCCGGGACAGCTTCTCCTTAAAGGGATTTTCGCAGAACCCTGCTCCCGCTTGTCGCACGCAGCAACGACCGGACGAGCGCGGTAAATGCATACCGCAGACACATGGCGAGAGATTCGGTCTTGGTGGCAATCCTCGAGACAACGACCGGGCGAGCGCGGTAAATGCATACCGCAGACACATGGCGAGAGATTCTGTCTTGGTGGCAATCCTCGAGACATGCTGGCGCCAATCCTAATACCAGCTGGCGGCCAGGAAAATCTCGTTCGGCCAGTGGTAGCATTCCCTTGCCGATAAGAGATGGGCTGGTCTTGGGAATGGGATGACCGGTTATCTTCTGCAAGCACCAAAACAACCCCCAAACCTCCCACAATGGCAAACAGCGGCCGGTTCGGTCCCAGCAACAAGGCTCCACACGACGCGAAAGCACCCAGTCTGTGCTCCTGATCCACCAGGCTTATCCCAACAGATAATTATCTGTTGGGATAAGCCTTAAGGTAATAACAACAAATTCAGATTCCGAGTGGTTCCGCCATCTAAGTCAACGTATCATAGATATTTGGGCCACAACAAAGTCAGAGCCGTGCATGAAATGGATAGAAGTAGATAACTAAACTTGAAAAAAAAAACATACATAGGTCCGCTAGTAATACACACACACACACACACCCACACACACACACACATACACACACATACACACACGCATACACACACACACACACACACGCTCATAAAAGCTGGAGGACCCTTTTCACCTTAAGCACTTCAGAATAGCCTGCTTAAACTATCGGCATTGCCATTCATTTTCCGTTTCTTATACCTCAGAGAGAAGGTGTACTCCTGAAGGATGAGGCTCCACCGCAGCAAGCGTCCGTTCTTTTGAGACATCTGCCTCAGCCACGTGAGTGGGCAGTGATCCGTCTCAAAAACGAATTTTGATCCGTATAGGTAGCATGACAGTTTTTGTGCTGCCCAGACTAAGCATGCGCATTCTTTTTCTGAGGCGCTGTAAGCTTTCTCCCTAAGCGTCAGTTTCCGGCTTGCGTACAGGATGGGATGCTCTTCGTTGTCTTTTCCGACCTGACTCAATACAACGCCCATCCCCCTATCACTCGCGTCGCACTGAACTACAAACTCTTTTGTGTAGTCAGGCGTCCGCAGTACGGGCCGTGAAATGAGTACTTTCTTGAGCTCTTGAAAGGCACTCTCCTTTGCTTCATCCCAAAAAACCCTTTCGGGCTCTCCCTTTCGTAGCGCATCTGTCAATGTACAACATGAACTGGTGGGCGAGTTGGTCAGACATAGTTCTTGTAAACCAGCGCAAGGGCTCGAAGCCAAACAGAAAGGGACATCAGCGCTGTGTTTTGTCCCTTTCTGTTTGGCTTCGAGCCGTTGCGCTGGTTTACAAGAATCTGTCAATGGACTCGATCGTTGAGAATAGCGAGGAATTTACCTCTGATAATACCGAACAAGCCCCATAAAAGAGCGGATGTCTTTCTTTGTTCGAGTCGTTGGAAAGTCCGCTATGGGCTCAATTTTAAGTTCCGAAGGCTGCCTAGTTCCACGACCTACAATGTGTCCCAGTTAGGTCACTTGTGAACAACAAAATTTACACTTTTCCGACTTCAGTGTGAGCCCAGCGTCCCGCAACCTTGCCAACACGCTTCTCAGATGCGCGATATGCTCCTCCCAGCTGTTCGAAAAAATGGCTATGTCGTCCAAGTAGGGGACTGCATAGCTCTGCATGTCTTTAAATACAATATTCATTAATTTGGAGAAACTATACGGTGCGTTATTGAGGCCCAAGCTTAAAACTAGAGGTCTGAATGTCCCAATGGGTGAAATGAAGGCGGCATAGCGGCTCGAGGTGTCTGAGAGAGGAACCTGCCAATATCCCCTCACCAGGTCTAACGTAGAGATGAACTGTGCCCCACTTACCCGCTCCACTCTCTCTTCAATATTGGGAATCGGATAGAGCTGGTCTCTGGTGATTGCATTGAGTTTTCGATAGTCCACGCATGGACGAGGCTCTTTACCTGGCACTTCGACGAGAATCATAAGGGAAGTGTAATCACTTTCAGTTGGTTCGATTACCCCGATTTCGAGCAATCGCTTAATCTCCGTCTCCAAGATCTGCCGTTGACGTGGTGACACTAGATAAGCTTTTGACCTGATTGGTTCGGAGGAGGTCAGCTCAATCTCGTGAGTGATCAGGTCAGTTTTCCCTGGCCGACTGCTAAACATCGCTTTGAATTCCCCCAAAAGACACTTAAGTTCATCTACCTGTTCCTCTTTCAGAACATCAGCCCTCGCAGAGCGCGCAAGAATGTCCTGGACGCTGCAATCCGCATCGCGGTCTGTTGCTGACTCAGGTAGATCAGCCTGTACTTCCTCGGGTGCGTTTAACATCATATTTACCACCTCGATCCTCCCTGCTTACATAAGGTTTCATCAAATTGCAGTTGTAGATGGTAACCTCATTTCTCTTGCCGGGTTTTTTCAGGACGTAGTTTGTTTCTGACAGCCTGTGCTGAATTTCCACCGGACCCTCCCCCTGCACTTCCATTTTGTTTTTCCTGGATGGTCGCAAAATCATAACCTTATCGCCCGTCTGAAATGTTCGTTGCCTTGCGTTTTGATCCTAATGGACTTTTGCCCCCTGCTGTGCCGCTTTCAAATTTTCTTCTACTAGGGTACGCGTAGAACTTAGTCGGTCGAGCAATTCTAACACGTAACTCACGACAGTTTGGATTTCTCCTGTTCCCTCCCAGAATTCTGGCAAAATCTGGAGAGGAGAACGTAGGGCTCTCCCATACACAAGTTCAGCCGGGGTGAATCCGGTCGCTTCATGGGGAACTGTTCTGAGCGCAAACAGGGTTGCCGGCAAATAGCTCTCCCAGTCTTTTTTCCGTTCATAGCACAACGCGCGCAGAACCCTTTTGAGCACGGAGTGCATTTTCTCGACACTGTTCGACTGGGGATGATATACCGAACTGTGTATTAACTTTATACCGCACCTCTTCAAAAAGGGTAGTGGTTAAGGCGCTGGTGAACACGGTTCCCTGATCCGCCTGAATCTCCGCGGGAAAACCGATTCGTGCAAAGGTGCTGAGCAAAGCGTCCACTATCTCTGTAGAGCTTAGTTCTTTGAGGGGGACTGCTTCGGGGAATTTCGTTGCTGGACACAGCATGGTAAGGAGATATTTGTATCCCGATTTAGACTGCGGTAGGGGTCCTACCGTGTCAATCACTAACCGCCGAAAAGGCTCTGTGATCAGTAGAACCAATTTCATGGGAGCCTTCCATTTGTCTCCTGGTTTCCCGACTCGTTGACATGCGTCACACGACTACACGTACCGCTCCACGTCTTTGAATCACCCTGGCCAGTAGTACTCCATTAAAAGTCGCTCTTTCGTTTTCTTGATCCCCAAGTGTCCCGACCAGCTGTTCCCATGACGCAATCTCAGAAGGTCGGCCCGGTATTTTTCCGGAATCACCAGCTGATCAAACGTCTTGCCTTTGCGATGTCTGTAGTGCCTGTACAGCAGTCCGCCTTTTTCGAGTATCGTGATGTTACGCCTCGCTATGCCCTCTTCCGCGGTAGCATGCAGGCGCCTCAAACTAGGATCATTTTTTGGCTCTGCTTTCAGCATACCCCTGTCTATTTCCAATAGCCGCGCAAAACTGCGCGAAGTCGGGGCCAATATTGACGCTCCGACGGGCTCTTTTTCCTGCGGTTCGCTTGGCGCCGCAGCTGCGTCGATGTCGCCTGATCTAGCGACAACCTCGGCCCCTTGTTCAGCCACTAGGTTTGGCTCCATGATTTCAGGTTCTGCTCCGATTTCTGCTTCTCCCTGTCCCAGGTCCTGTGTTAACTGAGCGGCGAGCTGGCGGGTTTTAGAGCCCGTTAGTGCCTGCACTTTTCCTTCTCCAAAGATCTGCCCTCGCTCACGCAACAGCCGGTCAGACCGGTTTGAGAACAGACAAGGATATTCCAGCGGAACTGTTTTCGAGGCGGCTGCTTTCGTCACCAGTTTTCCAAACGGACCTGAAATTTCAACCCTTGCCATAGGTAAGCAAACACTGTGCTCCTCCAACACCTGTTTAATCCACGTTACTCCTCCCGTGAAATCCTCAGACGTAACATAGGATAGGTGCACTACATCCATCGTAGCCGCACTGTCCCTGAGCACCTTAAAGGCTTGCCGTTTACCTCTAACTCATGAAGGTAGGGGCGAAGCAGTTCTAGGTTTTCATCACTACCGTTTACATACGAGAACACCAATCGCTGGTTTCTACATCTTGCAGCGATGTGCCCTGTTTCTTGGCCTCGAACTTCTTTTTCCCCGCCTTTTCTACCCCTTCGTGCTTCGTTTGACTGCCGCTCTTCTCTGCAGCCTTTTCGGTGACTTTTTTGTGTTACACCCTGCCCCGCGTTTCCATTTAGAGCCGGCCGTCTAGAAGACAAATACTTTCTTGAGGTAGTTCCTCGTTCTGACTGGCCTTCCTCCGCAGTCGCCTTTCTCCGCGTCGAGAATTCGTCTGCGAGTTGAGCTGCTCGCTCTACTGTCTGTACCTTTTCATTGTCCTGCACCCATAGTTTTACGGACGGTGGAATGATGCGGAAAAACTGCTCCAGACAGACACACTCAACTACCTTGTCCCTGCTTTCGTACACGCCTGTCCCCTTAAGCCACTCTACAAGGTTGCTTTTCAATGTGTAAGCAAACTCCGCATAATCCTCATTGCTTTTTTTTTGTTGCCTCCCTAAAATGCTGCCGAAATGCCTCAGCTGAAAGGCGGTATTTCCTCATTAGAGCAGATTTCACCTTTTCATAATTTCCCGCATCCTGTTCGCTGAGCCTGGCGATCACATTAGCCTCCTCGCACGGTAAAAGACCTAGCAGGCGTTGTGACCACAAATTTTCTGCGATTTTGCTCTTTTGACACGCCCTTTCATAGTTGATTAGATACAGACCGATGTCTTCGCCCATCTTGTAGGGATACATACAATTGTCTGTACGGTGAGATTCTACCCTGTTTAATCTGTCACTAATGCTTGCTCCCCGTTTTGGGCTGTCAGACGCTGGCTTTCGAGTTGGAGCTCCATCATTTTCAGTTGTATCTGATCTGCGGCTTGCTTTTCTTTTCTTTCATCCTCTGCTTTCTTTTTTTCATTCTCTGCTTTCTTTCTTCGCCGTTCCAGCTATTTCTTTGCCATTTCCCAAGCAATTTGCATCGCTTCTTCATCCGCATCGCTATTATTGATTGCTTTTATGATTGCACCTTTCCTCATTCCTTCCTCCACTTCCACATCCAACTCATCACACATCAGCAACAGCTCTTCCCTATCAACCTTCTTGAAGTCCATGAACGTTGCCCCAAATGGTGGCTTTGCCCACTCGCTAATGTTCTATGGTTCTGTGCAAACTACACTGTGCTACAGACACCCGATTACCAGCAGTTCAAACTTTTTACACAGAGTTTAAAGCCTGGTGAATCATAGAACAAAGCAAAGCGCTCACCCGTATATGCAGAACGATGTCACCTGGTCCATCCCAAGTGCTGCCAACCAGTTGTTGAAGGTGGGGACCGGGGTCGCTTCTCGACACAACCTCGGTAAAGATGACGTCCGCTCCGTCCAGGACAGGAGTGCAGCTGAGTGAAGGATTCGTTAGTGGAGGAAGAAGACTTGGTTTATTTTACATATTTACAAGCTCTTGAGTTCTGAAGTGAGCTGCTTCAACTGCATCTGCAGTCCAGTTTTATACACTGCGTCTTCCCTAGATTCCCCAGGTAGGGGACGCCCTCGCCGTGGTGGGTGTGGACAAATCTTGCGCTATCACGCACAAACAGACACCTCCGCACACATGAACACGCCCCTGGCATAAGTTGAGCCCGAGGGAGAGGGGTGTGCGGCCAGGACCCCGTCAGGCTGGCAGGCGACGTCAGGTGGTCGGCCCGCTCTCCGCCGGTCGGTGAACTTCGAAGAAACCGAGGCATAGCCCCGTCGGGAGACAATCCCCAGTGGTTCTGCCATTTGGCATGGCGAGCGAAGCCTGCAGACAAGCCACTGTGGAGATCTGTTCCCACGCTGGTGCTGTGCCCGGGAGGTCAGGAGTAGTCCGGTCGGTGGAGACGTCGGAGAAAATCGGAAGACAGCCCGAACAACTTCGCGGCCCGGGACAGCTACTCCATAAAGGGATGTTCGCAGAACCCTACTCCCGCTTGTGCCACGCAGCAACGACCGGGCGAGCGCGGTAAATGCATACCGCAGACACATGGCGAGAGATTCTGTCTTGGTGGCAATCCTCCAGACATGCTGGCGCCAATCCTAATACCTGCTGGCGGCCATTCTTAATACCCCCAATACCAATTTAAAAAAAAGCAACGGGCAAATGTACAGCGGACGCTGTATCGTACAGCCGAACGGTATAAACTTGACTGTGCACATCGGAAGCCGGCGACGGCGAGAGCACTATGCTTTTTGTTCAGGCAGTCTTTCTATGCATTTGATTCTTTAAAAAAAATGGAACGCCGAGTATGCATATAAGTAGCATCAGTAGAGTCATTAGGCTGAGAGAAATACCTGAAAACGGCACTTTTACCGTTTGAGAGACCTGGTACAAAATAGCTGTAGATTGGAATTCGCATCTTTTTCGGACAGTGTGGCAAAAATCACCATAATTTTGTATTGTTTAGGACCAATTTTTCACTCCTAATATCATAACTGAGGACCTTTTCCATCCCGCCTTGCGAAAGCATTAAATGACATTTATGAGAATAGTTATTTCCGCTCCTAAACAAAAAGATGCAGGCAGGCATTCCCGCCAATATTAATATGGTGATTTTATCAGCGCTTCTAAGCTCTGCACAAGATTAAAAAAGAAAAACAAACCCTAGTTCCTAAAGAACAGACCCCAAATTATGTTGGATGGGTGTAGAATTTCCAGATATTGCAACGCTCTGCACGAATATTTTAATCACCTGTTAAAGATAACCAGTGGTGTTTTGCGTCGCAAACTTCGATAATGGGCTTTAAAAATCCTGCATAGACTATTTAAAAAAGTCTAAAAAATTTACGAGTGGTGTTCCTAAAATGGCCTTTACGTTCGCGTTATAAGCCCCGAACGAAATCTAAGTAGTAAATGGTAATACAATTTCCATGTAAGTAGTTTTGGTTATGTTTTTACTTTTACATATATTAAAGCTAAAACATGGGAACTCTGGGTTTTCGCGAGTACAGTGGTGACTGTTTCCGGAGTTCGTACATGGCAGTTGTGCTTCTAGCTACCGTAGAAAATAAAGTCTCGGGTTGAGAAAAATATAGCCATTGGACGTTAACTAAAATTACATTGAAAGGATGCTGTACTACTACAGTTCGAGCTCTTTGTACAAGCTGTGCGATAGATATAGCATTGACTGTCCAAAGAACGAGTGCTCAGTTTGGTCATTTATGCGTACAGCCGACAATGTAGGTATTCTTGCGAAAAACTTGCAAGGCCCCACTTCCCAATTCCGTGTTGCTGCCATGTCACGCCACCATTCCTTCTCTTGGTGACCCATTAGTCTTGTCTGTCTGAGTCGCGAGTTACGTACAAGGGTTGGTAAAAAGTTCCCAGGATATAGGGCCTCCTTTGAACAGGTATAACCGGGCCCTTAACACTGCTGCGAATCTAACAAGGCTATAAGAGGCGAGAATGATGCTTCTCCTACCCCTTACAGTTATATTGAGCTCCGGTGGTGACGTAAATGCCCCTCCACACGGCTCAAAAGCAGACCCTCTGGCCTCGAAACTTTTGACGAACCCTCTACAAGATTGCTGTATCTCGCTTTTTTTTTCAGACTCAGTGTAACAAACTGACCCAAGCTCATTTGATGCTGTGTTTCCAATGAAGCGTTTCCTGTCGACATGAACACGACAGTGGAGCGCGTGCACCTGTTTGTTTTCGTATTTTGTCGCCTAAGCAGGATGAACGCGTTTATATCGAAAGTGTAGAACTGTCTCTTGGAACCTATCAAAACAACCACTGCACTTATTTTGCTCTTCGGCGAGCCCTTAACGGTCTGCGCTTGGTCAACGCCCTTCTAGCTGCGTTTCTTTTTATTCCTGCTTATTTATTTTCCTTACCGATGAAGCGAGCTAAAGCTTTCAGTGCGACATCAGTGATGTCGCACAGGATGACGGGTAATTGTAAAATGAATGATCGTTTTCAACAGCGCTGCGTGTGCAGGTAGACCAAACAAGCCATGCGTTGTCGATCCCAAACGACTGAGCACATCTGCTCAAAGGCGGCACTTTGATGTGCAACTAGCGTTGTAGTCATGTTAAACGGGACACGGGTCGCAGTGTAGTCGTGCGGTAAATTTGCTTGCAACAAGGTCAGCATTTAGCTTAAGCCTTAGCACTACAAAGACAAGACCTAGAGAAGAAATACGCACGGACGGTGTGTCTCGCCTTTGTTGCGCAAGAATGTTACGGTGAGTTTAAACAACCTATCAAAATACGGCAAACAGTTGAAAGGTTAGCAGAAAGGTTCTGCCAACATGCCATGACACCACATAGCATGAACCTTTATGACGATCAAAGTTTTCTCTGCGGGGCTAACGAATGACTTGTGACTAACTTGAGCCCGCGAAGTCTCGTTTGGTAGCTTTGTGCAACACATTCTGTTCTCTTTTGTGATAGCACACTCTCTGTTTCATGTACCTACATATTGAGTAACAAAAGTAAAAACAGCGCTAATTTTCACACAAACCACACAGAAAGACCACAAAGGACGAAACAGGACGGGCGCTGTCTTTGTGGTTTGTTTAAAAATTAGCGCTGTTTTTACTTTTCTTACGCAGTGTTGCACCAACTAGCCTAGCAAGAGGTACTGTTAAAGTACAGACTGAGTACGACGTTTTCCGTTTGGTACTACACACTCACATTTTCCGATAATGACGAAGTGGAGACACAAGCCCCAAAGCATCCATTGCATTATATATCAGGCGCGTCAGCGAACAATTTCGGAAATGATAAAAATGGTAGTTGAAATAGAAGCGAAATCTTTTCAGGAGCAGGTTTTTACCTGCTGCAAACTTGAGCAAATTGTCATGCCAAATAAATAAAACTCAATATTACTTCGAAAGCACTATTCTGATGGGGAAACCCTGCGCATGATCCAGCGATGTTTGTAAGCTTGCGGTGTTTGCGGGTTTCTGAAAAGGGAAAACGATAAAAAAATCTATATCAAATAAATGTCCGCGACTGGGTATTTGAACCAGCGGCGGCACGTACGGATCACCTTCGCTGGCCACTGTGCAAGAGCACTCGGCTATTGGCGCAGCCTAATGCGCGTTCACACTTGGACATTCGGCGGCGAGAGCGAGCGGAATCCGCTGCCGCGGCATAGATTCCGCCGAAATACCCAGCGGAAAGGCCGATCGGTCCAGGACCGAATTCTGCCGCCGGAAAAAAATCCGCCGAATCTCGTCAGCCAATAGGAAGGCGAGTACCCGCGGCGACAAACATGGCGGCGCCCTTCGATGCAGGACGCCTCGCTTCGGACTGGATTCGTCACTGTTACTGCATTTTTCAGCACGTTCACAGGCCATAAAAGAGCCAGCGGTCTTCTTCTTTGTCTTATCTCGCCCATAAGAAAACGCTTGAGCGATAAATTTGCTTTATTTTTATTTCGGGTGACGATTCTTCCCCTTTTAGGCTTAAGAGGGGCGTGGAGTTGTTGACAATAATGGTTCCTGTCCTAACCACCAGATGGCGCCACTGGGCGTTTAAAAGTTGAGCATGGTAGAAATGTCGTAACGTCCGACAAAATAGCTGCATTTAGCGTACGCAAGCGTGCATAAGGTTTTGGTATGTAGACAGCATCGATTAACCTCTTGCCACCTCTGTGAACGCCGTGAGCAGACGACAAACACACGATGACCGGCGATGCGGTGGCCGGGAAGCATGAACGAGACAGCATTTCGGCGGCCGCAGATTCCGCTTCCTCTCACCGCCGAATGTCCAAGTGTGAACGCGCCATTATGGCGCGTTTACACTTGGACATTCGGCGGCGAGAGCGAGCGCAATCCGCTGCCGCGGCAGAGATTCCGCCGAAATAACCAGCGGAAAGCCCGATCGGTCCAGGACCGAATTCTGCCGACGGAAAAAAAAATCCGCCGAATCTCGTCAGCCAATAGGAAGGCGAGTACGAAGTTCGGCGACGAACATGGCGGCACACTTCGATGCAGGATGCCTCGCTTCGGGTTGATTTTATCGCTGTTACTGCCTTTTTCAGCGCGTTAAATGCCCATAAAAGCTCCAGCTCTCTTTCGTATCGTCTCATTTCGCAAAAAAGTGTGAGTGATAAATGTTCTTTATTTTTTTTTATTTTGGGTGACGATTCCTTTCTTTTTAGGCTTGAGAGAGGCGTCGGTTTGTTTACAACAGTGGTTCCCGTCCTAACCACCAGATGACGCCACTAGGCTAATCTTTTCTTTTAAAAAGCGAGAATGCTAGAAATGGCGTAACCTCCGGCAAAATAGCTGCATGTAGCGTACCTAAGCGTGTATACGGTTATGGTACGTAAACAGCATGGATTAACCACTTGCCATACCTGTGTACGCCGTGAGCAGACAACGCACGGACGATGAGCGGAAACGCGGTGGCCGGGAAGTGTGAACGATGCAGCTTTTCGGCGGCAGCGGATTTCACTTGCTCTCGCCGCCGAATGTCCAAGTGTGAACGCGCCATAAGGGCCCGTTCACACTTGTCCAAAAATCCGGCGAGCGAAGTGGATTCGGCCGCTTTTGACGCCGAGCGAGACGAAAAGCGGCGCGGCGAGGCCGATCGGGCTAGACCCAAATTTTTCGCGTTCGCCGCCGCCGCGGCGAAAAACATGGCAGCGCTCTTCGACGCAGGACCCCTCGCCTCGGAATGAATTGGTCATTGTTACGGCCTTTTTCAGCGCATTCACTGGCCATAAATCGGGCACCGGTACATCTCTTCGTCTCACCTCACCTATAAGCAAAAGTATAAGTGAAAAATTTGCTTTATTTTTATTTAGAGTGACGATTCTGCCGCTACAAGGCCTAAGAGGAGCGCCGGTTTTGTTGAGAGCACTAGTTCCCTTCCTGGCGAGCAGATGGCGCCACTAGGCTGGGCATTTTGTGCGAGTCTGCATACGCTGAACTAAAAATTGACAGTTTTAGCTGTGCGTACGCAAAGCGCTACGGCGCTGCGTGTTTTACGCTGTCGGCTCCGAAGTATAGTTTTAGCTGGCCGTGCCCTAGCGTCCCTCAGGCGCACGTAGCGCCATCTAGTGACATGACGTCAAAGCACATCAACGCTCGGGTGAAGAAAATTTCATGCGTGATTACTAATAACTAGTGTGAGTGCACTGGGAGCCTTTTTTGATCCAAGAAGAAAAACTATGCAAACCGAAGAAAATGTAAGAACTGGCTAAAAGCTAGAAAACTGCTTTGCCAGGTGTCGTTGCTACGAGGAAAACACACTGCATTCAGTTAGGCCTAGGAGCTTGAAAGTCGCCAAATTGGCTGAAAAACAGGGGCTAGTTATCACTTATACCGCTAGGTGTGGGCAAGAGTAGGCGAAATAAAAGCGAATCGCTACCATTTGAGCGAGCTATTGCGTCGGAGAATCCAGCGGCGACATGCATTTATTCCGAAGCGGGCGAGCAGGGCGCCGCCATCTTGTCAACGTTTGCGTACGCAAGCCACGCAAGCGGCGCAACGTAAAGTCCGCTGGCTAGCGTACGCACGCAAGACGCAGGGCTTGCGCTTGCGTTCTGCGCATGCGCACTACCGTCCCCGCAAACTCCTTGCGTACGCTAAGCCGCTGCGTACGCACAGCTAAAACTGTCTAATGGGAATGTGCTTGCGTTTACGTACGCAAGCGTGCATACGGTTATTGTACACAGACAGCATCGATTTATGCTCTTTTCTAACTATATCTGTGTACGCCGCGAGCGGTGACGTGGTGACCGGGAAGTGTGTGGAAAAGCGAGAAAAAGCAGCGGCGCGGCGGTTCCGCCTCGCCCTGGCGTCAACAGATGAGAACAGGTCCTAGTTTTCCCGACGAGCGAATCCGCTTCGCTCACCGGAGTTTTGGACAAGTGTGAACGCGCCCTAACAGGCCTCGTGTTAACATGCAGCACACTCTCGCGCTGTGCATTGCACACCGTCATCTTGACCAACTAATACTGCTATCAAACTAGTATTCATGCTTTGAGCTATGAGGTGGTTGTGTCAGAGAGATATGCGCTACTTGCGTTGGCGTGGACAACGTTGTGGCGGAAACAATCCATTAGACAAATACGCGTTGGCGTTGACAACATTGCTGCATAAAGGCGGCATTGGAGCACAGGCCACCGGCGTACGTAGAGTAAACTGACATTGACGATGAAAAGTTTGAAGGCGTGCATAACTGGCTCCCTGGGTCAGTGGACACCCCAATTGCGCTTTAATGCACGTGGCGGTGGTGTACATGTGCGAAAAACCGTGCTTTCGCAACATAATTTGTGCTTAGCAATGCTAAACCACCAGCTATTTTTTAAGTTCTACCTAGTACAGCCTGGTGGTGAGCGTCCATGGTGCGCTCGCAGCGGCTAAAGAGATGATGCCATAATTTTTTGATTTGAAGAAAAAGTCCTTCTCCTAAGCGCTGCAGGATGAGGAAATCCAACGCTTTTTTGCGCCCAAAGCCGAAAGTGAGTACACGAGGCTTGCAAGAAGTTCACTGCAAACCCAACATTCGTTGGCCACGAGGAGCAATCCCCACGCCACCTGATTTGAACTATCAGCGCTATTGTACAGCGGCATGCGTTTTCTCCTGTTTCGACGCTTTCCTAATCACACCTCGTAGATCATAGCAGTTGGACACCTCCGCTTCAAAAAGTGACTGCTCTCAGTAGCTACCTTACGGGTGGATGGATTGATGGATGGATGGAAGATAGGAGCGTCCCCTTTAATACGGAGAGGTGGGGGTTATAACTATGATCGGCTTCTTTTTTCTTTACATTTCCTTAAGCAATCCGTCAAACATAAACGGTGTTATCTATTGGTTCAGCATGGTCTTTAAAATGCTTCCGGGGATTAGAGATGGTGGCGGAGTCTGGAAGCCACAAATAAAACTCTTACCGTTTGTCGCCATATTCTTCTGAGAAGCGTTTGTTTTTTTCTTTTTTGTACATCTTAACTTATCCCATGGACTATTATATCTATGAACTTTCGTTGTTGTATCTGTTGCACTAATTGTGTATTCTGCTGGTTGTGCGTTTGTAGACAACCTTTATTTTTGAAACTTCAACACAATTAACGCTATTGACCCTGAACTGCTTGGAAAATCGTAGCTACCCAAACTTCGGCCCTCTCAGACCGCCATATTTTATACATGGACTTTATGGAAAGTTTCGCAGCTGGAAATGTCAGTGAGGTCTGCTTGGTAAGGTAAGGTAAGTTATTCTGCGATATCTGTCCTGCTTACTGCACCAAGTGACAATGTAAAAGAAAGTGTTTACTGAGGTAGAGCAGCACAGGCAATTAATAGCGGCCGACGTAGGCATTGAAAAACATTTCCAGTGGGCCTTCCCTTGCACCGAACTTCCTGCGCGCCTCATGCAGGGAGGTGACAGGGCAAATGCCGGGCATTGAGGGAAGAGACCACACTGCAACAATTTTTCTCACATGTCCTTAGCACGGTGTAAGAAGTAGCTTAGGTGAGAGAGCGGCGGCGCGGGGCGCACGGCGGAAAGGCTCTGCTTCTAGAGAGCGCCTACAGATGGCGCGAGCAACTGCGCCCCTTTGGCCCGGCCTCCCGCACGCCCCGTCAATGCGAAAACTGCGCCCCGCTCATGGTGCAAGAAGCACTTTGCTGAGGGCATCGGCATTTTCCGTTTTAACACAGTGCTTTCAAAGAACTTCGAGCTGTTTGTGCTTAATATTAGGTCTGCTCGTTTAACCCTGTTCATACTTAGTTCTGGGGTGCCGACAGAGTCCGACGCCCTGATTATAAACCGCGCGCAGTAAGAAAGAAATCTGGCCGAGGAACGGTTTGGTTCAGTTTTGCGGGAGGCTGGATATAAATCATTACCTTTCCTTAACAAGAAAAGCCGAGGCCTGAGCAATTCGTTCGTATTGACAGGATGTTATAGGGTTATGGAACAGCTACTGTTGCGGCCGTGCTTGCTGTCGCAATCGCGTAATGATACAAGCTAACAGCGTTTTTTTTTTCATTACGCATGTAGTATTTTAATCAACCTTATTTGGCGTCGCTAGCTAAAAAGCCACCGGCATTATTTCTTTGCTATTCCCCGCATATGTAGCATAGCATCGCATCAAAACACTTTTTTTTCACGTCATTTATTTACTGAATTTTAGAATTTTCAGGCAACAAAGCATGTAATACAAAACGTCAATACAAATAACATGCTCGATAAAAGAAGCGAATGAAACGCGAATAAGCAAGAAAAGGCATGTTCAGTTCGTTGAAGCGGTCCTGCTTACACAAGCTTAGACATTTTGCGCAAGTCTTGGCTCCTCTTTTCATGCTTGTTCTTCAGTTGCCTGCAGTACTGACGCATGCGTAGGCATATGTAGTAATGTAGCAACTTGGCAAGCATTTCTTCTTTGTGCGTACCACAAGGAAACGTGAAGTGGAAATTCTCTAGCACGGCATCAGTAGTTTTGTCGTATGCATCCCTGTCATCTGCGTACTTAGCGAACCTTTCCTCAGTGTATTTGAACAAGTCAAAGAGGTGCATATTTGGATGCGTGAGCCAGCCCCTGGTTTTGCAGTTCACGAGATCGGCTTCGGGCACATTTGCGAGACCTTTCTGTCCTTCAAGAGCACCCTTGCAAACGGAGCAGGTTGTAACATTGCGAAGTTTTCTTGACACAAACCCTGTAACGTAGTAGACAATGCAGTCAACTACAGTTGCATCTGTGTCAGGGTCGTCGAAATCGAAGACATCGTCGCACTCCCAGTTTCCATCATCGATGAGCCCGTCAAGTCTTTGCTTCAGTTCATGCAACTTTCCCGCATGTTGCGCAGCTGAGCCCTTATATATTTCTCTGATGTCAGCCAAAGTCACAACAGCTGCTTGCCTTTTATCAAGCACCGTACAATTCCCAAACTTCGGCGGTTTTACCAAAGAATATAAGCTGAGCATGCGGTACAGCTGTAGGAAGGTGGGAAACGTCGGGTGCTCATTCTGCCCACAAGCTTGCCTGAGAAAGAGGTCCTTATGGATTTCACCGGTCACGACCTGTTGCTCCCACGAGTCCAGCCACTCGGATGCAGATTCCAGGACACCAAAATCCTTGCACTCCAGTTTTAAACCTTCTGCCGGAAAGCGCCGGTTTAAAGCGTCAAACAAGTCATTTAAAAAAAGCGTGAATTCGACCGTCGGCTCCACATTGGTTAGACGAGGCGCACCTCTCTTTGCATAAAAAAGAATTCCTTTAGCCACAGAGTTGCTGAATATCTGCGTAGCAAGCTTTACCCTCATCCTGAGCATCTTGGAAGGGTTTATGTGGCTGTATGTTATTTTGGGACATACTTTGAGCTCTGTTTTGTTCTTGTTGTCTGCAACGAACAAGGCATCATAGCAGGACCACCTTATCAGCTTCCCGTCTCTTTTGAGAACCTTCTTGTCTAGTAGCCTGTTTCTGATGCACTTGAAAAGATGAGGTGTATCAGACAGTACGTACACATTTCTAGAACTGTCCATTGGGTGCTCAAAAGAATTACGAACGTGACCCAGAGAACCAGTGATACCGAGCTGCTTCCACATCGCCCGGTTGGTGGAAGCACCGTCACACACTACTCCGTCGACGAACAAGCCGGCGTTTTCTAGGTGTACGATACATTGGATCAGGAGTTGAGAAAGCAGCGTCCCCTTAGTTGGTCCTTTCGATGAAAATACGGCTACTGGCTGTAAGCATGTTTCACCAAACGGTGCAAAAGCAAAGACGAGGCCATGATCTGCGATTTCATTGCTTTGAATATTTTTTTCTCCATGATCAACAAGACCGGTGTACGTCATTGTCTGCGAGTTGACGGCCACTTCTTTTCTTACTTGAATTTCGTCCAAGATAAGGATTCCCCTCCGCTGGAAAGCGGTCTTTGCGGCAACCTTTATCTTGAGGGCTTTGAAGAAGTTCTCATCAAAACCGCACTTCTGGCCAACCATGCTAATATATTTTCTCACGGTGGTGACGCACGGCAAAGGCAATATGTCATTGTTCCGTAAAAAAGAGTAGGTGGCCGGGCTCCGTATATGCAGCAAGAGGCACAACAGGATCCAGTCGTCCGTGTACCGTCTGCTTGATTTTGATGCGCACTTAGCCGCTGCTATACATTCTTCTAACAAAAGCAGCTGTGCTGGCGGTATATCAAGTCCCTTCAGTTTCTCCTTGATATCTTGTTCCTTCAAATCTGTTAGCTGCTTCATCGCCGCCTGCAACTGCCCCAGTAGAAGCTTGTTGCACTTTTCCAGTCGTGCTCTTGAACGCTGAAGGGCTGACCTTGCACGTCGCAAAACAGAAAGCTTCTGTTGCTGGACAGGCCCCACCGACAACCTGAAACGCTTGAAAGGTATTTGCTGCTTGGCTCGGGCAGCTCGGCGATCAGCATGTATCCTTAGGGTGTCAGCAAGGCCAGAACACAGACGACAGATGGCACCCAGAGATGTCACCAAAAGGCATTTGTTGTGTCTCCAGTTTTTTTGAGAGTCCACAAAAGCACATTCAGGGGACACATCAGGGAAGTCCTTCAAACTAGGTCCTCCCCCACAGACATCCGTGTTGTCAACAACTTTCAGCATGGTTTGAACTTCAAGGGGTGACGTGGCGACGGGACTTATGCCCACTGCAGTAGGGTCGATCAACTTGTCGAATATGTAGACTTGCACGGTCATGTCGCTTTTGATGTGCACCGCCTTCCTGTTAAACAGTACCGACGATCCGTCGCTGGTCCTATGCGCTACCGCGGCGTCAATAAACACGACGTCCGTCATTCCTGCTACATTGATGAGATGCGCTGCCCATGAAGGCTGTGGTAGGCTAATGCAAGATACTCCACTGAAAAGCTGCTCGAACGATGAGTGAGATGAGTCATTCTCACTGGATTTTGCAACACAAGCGTTGTCGTCAGAAGATGTTTCCATACTGTCCGCTGGAAAAACATCTATGTTGCTAGCTAACATCAGCGCGCTGCTGCTGTCACTGTTCCGGTCACTCACAGAAGCAGCCACAGGAAGCGCTAGCCGTTTCACATGCTTTCGAGGGCTTTTGATCTTTTTCGAGAGGTAGCTTGGAGCGCCTTCGAAAAGTGATGGCACAGCGTCTTTTGAAAGGCCCACTCTTCTTGTTCCAGACATCAACACATGACCGTCGATTTCCGCAGACCATGTCTTCAGGATAAAATGAGAAGCGAAATGCTTTTCACAAACACGGTCCGTCCTTTGGAGTATGCGGTCTTTACGAGGTATAGCCCGTCTCCATGCTTCAAGTCTTGCTTCATCGTTTGGCGGCTTGAAAAGCGAGTACTTTTCTTTGCAAGACTTGTAACCAGTGTTGCAAAACGGTACGAAGCACTTTCCCATTATGCAGGCTCATGAAACAGTCCGAAGGTTCAGACGTACCTGACGGCCAAGTGAAAAATGCGTTGAGAAAACACGGTGGGCAGCAACCACGTGGCCACGCTGCACGTGGAAGCAACACAGCGGTAACCAGCCGATGATGTAGGCGCGCGCGAAGACGGCGCGCGGGGGTCTCAGCGGGCGCAAGTTGCTAGCGCCCTCTCTTGACGCGTGGAGAAAGGAGAACTCCACGCCTTCTCCCCCACTTCGCGCCCAGCCCGCGCCGCTCAGTCACCTAAGCTACTTCTTACACCGTGCACCAGGCCCAGACAATGTGCATTACAATATGCTTGCCCATCTCTCTGATACTGCTGTACAGGCACTGTTAAAATTCTTGTCCTTAGTGACCACATTCTTTGTCGGAAGAGTAGAAGACATTTGTGCTTTATTTTTGTGGTGTTCTTCAGAACCACTTCCGTGCTACCTTTCAAAAGCCTGCCGAAAACCATGATTGTACTACAGATATAATGATTTTGAGAGAGAACACGCGAGCGTGTGGCCTCCGCGCTTCGACTACATATTACGCGACCACATCCTCAGCATGCTCGCTGACACACAGTGCGGACACAATATGTACAATTACATAAAATATTTCCTCTCCCACCGCTCCGCCCGTATCCACTACGTCGACAAACTGCCTCACCCTATCCCACTCGCTCGTGGTTCCCCGCAAGGTGCCGTCGTTTGCCCCATTCTCGGTAACCTAGACATGGAGCCGCTCGCCTGACCACCAGCCGACATTCCCGATCTTCATTCGTTTTACTTTGCAGACGATCGCACCCTGTGCGTGGCCACTAGCTCACAGACAGGTCCAAACCACACTCCAACAGGCACTCAACACCATTTCCACACACGTCTCCTAGGCGGGCCTATAACCCGCTCTGGAGAAATCTGATCTACTCATAACACGCTGTAAACATCAACGGACAATGAGCCCCTTCATCTTCTTCACCCTTGCCGAACAGCGCATCCCCTGCGCTCACTCTTGTCGCGTCCTGAAAATACCGATGGTCTCCAAAACTTTTCTATCACACCTTGCGAAAGCACTAAATAATGTTTCTCAATACAGCTGTCTTTGTGGCACATTCTTCTACACATGCTTGAAGCAAGATATTATTAATACAATACATTGCTAATACAATTTCATCTACCCTTCTGGGCGCCCAAGCACATGTAAAAAAAAAGATGATCCTCGAGTACTGTCTTCTAAGATCTGGGGCTTGGGTGTCATTTTCTTCCACTGTGTCACAATGCGCGGATATTTCCCTCGCCTGTTAATATTGACAACTGATGTTTTGCATCCAAAACTCCATTATAAGGCTTCGTTAAACCCCACATTAACTATTTAAAAAATCAAAGAAAAGTTTCACACGGCCTGTCCGAATACTAAGTCTGCCTTAACGTTCGGGTTACAAGCCCTCTCTGCAAGCTAAGCAGGAAATGCTAATATCAGTTCAGTGCAAATAGTTTGATTACACCATTAGATTGAAAGGGGTTAAACGTAGGAACATTTGAAGGCTGGGTTTTACGTAAGTTCATTGGTGATGGCTTCCGGATGTCGTTCGCGGCACTATTCTGTCGAGTTACGGCAGGAAATAAAAGCTTGGGCCCAGAAAACTATGTGCACTTGAGGTTAGTAGAAATTGCATTGAAAAGAAGCTACTCTTTAGTGCCACTGTTTGAATACTTTGTGCGAGGTGTGCGAGACGGACAGTGTTTATTGTCCAAACATGAATGCTCAGTTTCATCTTTCCGCCCGACAGCCAGCTTTGTTCCGCCACTGGGGTGTAGATTTTCTCTGCGATAGTTTTCGTGTTGTCTTCTCCCTTTGTCCTTGTTTCTTGCGCTGGTAACATGTTCCAAAATAATGCAAACAACCAACTTGCCCAGCAGTCTACCCTTAGTCCCAAAAATCATTTCGTTATACCTGGTTGCTGCCATGCTGTGCCTCCATTCCTCTCCTGTGCGATCCAACAATCTTGTCCATCCCTTTCGCGATCCGCGTACATGACGTCTGTGTCTCGCCTCGTTTTCAGGCTGATTGCAAAGTACCGAACCAAGCTCCTGCGATGCTGTATTTTAAAGAAAGCGTTTTTTGTCGTTAGAAGCGTTCGCATATGTGTTTTGGTTATTTGCTCGTCGATGCCGGATGGCCGTTTATACGAAGAAACTACAGAACTGCCTGTGGTTTTCTTTTTTGGTGAGCTGTTACTGGTCGGCTTCGGGTGGATGTACTTCAATCTGCGTTTCCTTTTACTGTTTATTGTTTTTCTCACCAATGAACCCTGGTGATCCTTCTAGTGCGACAGCACTGATTTCTCACTGAGTGCAGAACGAACGATGGTTTTTTAGCAGCCCCGCTTCTGCACGTTGACAAATTCACTTACGCGTGGTGGAGTCCAAGGACTTTACACGTGTCCGCAAAACGTGCGGGGCCACTTTATTACAGTTTGTGCCATGTAGTCATGTTCAACGGGAAGCGGTTGTCAGGGTAGGGTTACTGCTGACAATTTTGCTCACTGCTGACAATTTACTGACCGCTACGGTAGCATTTATCGTAAAGGTTGAGCGCGACAGAAGCAAGACGTAGAAAAAAAGAGATGCATAGGAGCTGCGTCGTGTCTTTGATATACGGCGTACAGTTGAAAGGTTAGCATACTTATCCCGGATTTAAGTGAAACAGGAAATCTTCTGCCAGGAAGACCGTCACAGATGTAGCGTGAACCGTCACAACAGCAAACGTGTTCGCTGCGGGACTCAGGAACGGCTAATGTGGCGAACATGAGCCGCCAATGTTTTTTTAAAAGCATTGTTGAACATATTCTGTTCGCTTTTATGATGGCACATTCTCTGTTTCTTGCAGATGCTGAGTAATAATAAGCATAATAACAACAATAATACTTTATTCAAAGCAGGGATATCGTACACGACGCGGACACGCCAAAGCCACAATGGCGCGCCGTCCATCTGGTAACATTGAGTTTACCTTTTGTATACTACACACCCACATTTGTCGATATCATTGTTACGTGACGGCTAACCGAAGAATAAGACGAGATGGATGATAGCAATGAGATGATTTAATAGCCGCTGGCCTAGCGCGAGTGTTCCGTCTCGCGCCACTGCCAGTTTCTTCGTCACACCATCCGGGGCCTCCGAGTGATCGTCCCGATCGTTGACAAACAGATGCGCAAAATTGTGATGGGCTTGAGAGGATTTTAGAACAGTAAGGAGAAAGTGGTGAAGTGCTGGCCGTCACATAAGAGAGATGAGAGAATGAGTTCTGGTAAACGAAGCTTCTGGGCCGCAGGTGGGCAGGAGCCGACGGCCGAGGCCCAACGACGCGCAGAACAGCCTGCCCAGGGGAATGGTGTTTTTACGTGTGGGCAGCGTCTCGGGTAGGTCGGGTCATAGGTTCTGCTCGCGGCAGCGTTGTCATTTCGTCCTATCTTCTGGTCAGGGTGAGGGACGGGGCTAGTGTGAACGTCGAGGTTGATTCGGGTATTAAAGGCGGGGGCACGGCCAGGCGACGCAGGCCAAGAACTCACGGCCGACGGCCATGGCTGACGCAGGACGCCGATGAATTTCCAGCACCTGCACCAAATGTTACGCGACGGCCAGCCGAAGAACGATACGAGATTACTGATGATAATGAGATGTTTAATGGCCACTAGCCTAGCGCGAGAGCTCTGTCTCGCGGCACTGCCAGATTCGCCTTCTTCTTCACAATATGCTAGCGCAGACAACCCCAACCTGTTCACTGTACTATAGGGGGAGCTTCACCAAGCAAGTTAAAATTGCAAATCAAATGTAGTTGAAATAGAAGAAATACCTGTTCAATAGCAAATTGTCAGTTGCAGCAGGCGTCATTTGCAAGAAAACTGTGCTGATTGCCGTGCAAAATAAGTGAAATTAATTGCTCAACACTTCGCCTCGGACAGCTTGGTGGTAAGTGCAAGTGGCGAGTTGTACGCGGCAAACAAGACGATGCCATAATTGTTTTATAGGAAGAAAAAATCTCTCCAAAGCCCTGCAGGAGGAGAAAATCCAGTGCTTTATGGCGCCCAAAACCGAAATTGAGCCCACGAGGCGCTTAAGAAGCTCTCTGGAAACGTAACATCCGCCGGCCACGTGGAGGAGTTACTACGACACCCAATTCAAACTACCAGCGCTATTGACCCACGGCCGCACTTTCTTTTGCTTGGACCATCTCCACAGGGCTGCAACGTATTTGGCGATCGCTATCGTGTTTCTTGCATAATGGGACGAAGCAAAAGAAAGCCACAGAACTGAAGGCGCAGTGCTCGGGAAAAGAAAACGCGATCTGCTTTGACCGCAATATATTCTGTCTAACCACCTGGTCCCTTCCAATCCTTCTACAACGACAACTGTGAGAAGCAATTTTCTCGGCTATGGGGTTCACCATGGTGTTATGTTATTGCGTGAAACTAAGGTTATGTTGACGCTAAATAACTATTCTATACACACATGCTTTGCTCGGTTACCGTGGTGGTCGAGAAGCGGGTGCTTTAGAAAATGTATCCCCTTTCGGAAAAGTTTTCATTTCAGCGTAGTGTGTGGCTGGAGTGACAACATCGTTGTACATCGACAAAGTGATCTCTGTCGCTTACTGGATTATCAGTTAAACATCGCCATCGTCATCAGAGCGGACATGTCCAACGCAGAGAATTATTTGCTGGTGATGGTCTGCAATGGCTATCCTGGCGCAGCCAAAGTCGTTTTCTCTGAGGTGGCCCCCGCGCTCTCATAGGCGGGGATTTTTTCCTCGGCACAGGCAATTCTGAGAACTGCGTCTCATGGGTTCGCATTTGTGTAACGGCGAAAAACCTGTCAGTGACTGAAACTTTGCTGCGGTAAATCGGCTGATAACGGAGCAGCAATGACAGTATTCCTATGCTAGTCGTGTCTGCAGGATTAGGCGAGTAAAATTACCTTGCGGCAAAGTGGCGATGCTGTTTCTCTGACCCCGAGATGAACGTCTAGGCGGTAAGTCTAGCCGACTAGTTGGTAACCATTACTGCGAAGTTGTGGTGCAGTGTCCTCCCGCTTCACTCCGCGGACTCACTGAAGTGTCGTAGGAAATCCGTCGACTAGGAAAGGGGGGTGACGGAAAAGCCTGTTCATGGGGTACAACCTGCTTGCACTGCGAACTGCAAAAACTCAAATTTCAGCCTGCTACGGTACGTCCTGCTGCAGTATAATAGGCTGAAATGAAGTTCTAATCTAAAATTGGGCAACTCGAGCCGCTTTGTCATTTCGAACTTTCTGAGCACGGGCTTGGCGTGCTCGTAAAACTCAGAAAAACCGCGCCTTACCTGAGCTTCTGATGCGTGGGCGGTGCTTACCTATGAGCGGATGGACGGCAGTTTACGCCAGAATCGTCGTATTGTTGTTTCCTGTTTCCTCCACCGTCACCTATTGCAAGCCTTCCATGATGATCCGACCGCTGGTCAGTTGAGTTTCCAGAAAACCTACGATCGCCTTAAATGCCGCTACTTCTGGCTGATCCTTTCGACCAGTGTTACCAAATACGTATAGTCACCGCTGTGGACCACCTCACCAGACACGCAGAAACTGCTGCTCTTCCTTCAGGCTCCGCTGTAGAGATAGCCCTTTTTTTCTGCAACCCAGTCTTATGCGCCACGGAGCATCCCGTGTTATCCTTAGCGACCGTGGCAAGGCTTTACTCTCCGCCATCTTGAAGCAAGCTCTTCATGCCTCGAATACCACACACAGAACAACGTGCGCTTGTCACTCTAAACCGATGGCCTCACAGAACGATTTCATCGGACCGTTTCGGAGATGATTTTTACCTGCATTCAACTTGACCATGCCAACTGGGACTCACTGCTCCCAGTTTTTACCTTTGTCTACAATATTGCGCTTTAACGAACAATCCGTTACTCACCCTTTTTCCTTGTCTATGGCCGGACCCCTACCTTCGTCATGGAAGCATCTTTCATTACTCACCCCGTCTCGTCTTTAGCACCATTCTGCGAACAATTTACTTCCCACCTCAGTCGATGCAGTGAACTTGCCCGATTGAACACAGAAGTTACCGAGGCCTCCTGCAGACGACGCTATGACCGTAATCATCGTGCCCTTTCTTTTTCCCTCGATGGTGAAGTTTCGCTCTGGACACTCGTGTACACTCGTGAAAATTGAAAGCCGCTACGTGAAAATTGTGTAAGCCGCTATGTTGGTCCCTATACAGTGCGTGAACAAACGTCCGCGGTTAGCTATCGTTTCGTCCCCGCTTCACCTGTTACGGACCGTCGCTGTCGTGGCATCGAGATCGTCCAGGCGTCGCACCTCAAGCCCTTTGCTCGAAGCTGGTCATGCCTCTAACTCAAAACCAGGATGGTTGCTTTCGCCCGGGGGGGGGGGGGGGGGGGTGGGCGAGGGGGAAAAAGTGTAAGCTTTGTGCGTCCCAACTTCATCTTCATTTGTCTATATTCATTGTCATCTCGCCATTCCTGCGGATGGCAATAAAGCATGCTCCGGGCGTTCTCAGGCTGACAGTATTTTTAATGCGAAAGCATTATATCTCCTATTATCACAAAAGCTGGCGTCCGTAGCCTTCAATGGCAGGAAATTCCTGAGTAATGTCACCATGCTGCCGCATAACGTCAAGAGTAGACAAGAAGCTGACAGCTACAGCAAAGAAATTGCTGCACCGTCGTCTCCAATGTCACCTATTCCTAGTGAGGCCGTTCCGCGGGTGTAGGATTAGGCCACGTTTTTTGTCTTGTGGGACTTGAGGTTTGATCATTTGCTAGCCTTTTGACCATGACTTTGGCCTTCCGAGGAGGAGGTCTGACATCCTGGCAGGAGGAAGGTAGTGAGCAAGTCTTCTTATTTAGACTGTGTGGCGGGCTTACTCCAGTGCACGTATTTCCCCAATTGCCGGTTAAACCGTTTATTCCTGAACAGCTTGCCTGCACAAAGGGTATCATTCGAGTAGTTGGTCTTTCAGATTCCGCCCAAGAGGTTCTTGAGGATTTTCAAAATGCCGGTGCTGGCATACTACCCGTCTACTGCTGTAGCAGTGAGGCTGGTGTCCTCGGCTGCCCACAGAATCAGTTATTGCGACTTTTTCAGGGTCGTCTTGTCCATATGAACTAAAGGTTTCGCCAACAGTCAATCGTGTTGACCTACCGCAACCCCGGCCATTGTTGTGTGGGAATTGCTGGCGGTTTTGCCACAACACCAAGTCATAAAAGTCGGCAATGCGCTGTCGCATTGGCGGGGACAGTCATCCATCAGGTACCTGCACTTCTGAACCTCCTAGCTGTTGCGGTTGCCTCTGTGCTCATCTAGCTGATGATCAGATTTGTCCGAAACATGCGGCTGAGCAGATTGTCCTGGAAATTATTCAACGGGACAGGTGCTCGTGGGCAGACGCGTACGCCCTGCTGGATAGGAAGAGCCAGCTGGTAATAATGTAGAAGTAGGATTGGCAAAGTCAGTTGTTGCTACTGTGGAGCAGGCTCATGCTGGTATCCTCGACTGTATGATCAGCGCGTGCGGCGATGCATTGTCCCTGGTCATGTCAGCGCAGGTTGCGTCATCTGTTGTGAGGAGCAAAGCCTCGCCAATATGTCCATCCTCCTGTTTCACTGATGACTCAGTCCGACGTTCAACCTCCCTTACATAAACGCGTATTGACGAATGCCACTTACACACCCCTATCTCTAACGTTCGCTGCTCTGACATGAAAATGTTATGTCCAACTCAGAAACGTCGCCATTCGTCCTCGCCATCAAAATATTATCGTGGTAATTAAAGACCAAAAAAGGACAATCGGTTATCACGAAGAAAACCGACGTGCTGAAAAAGGCTGTTGCCGCTTCCTTTCTAATACAAAAATCATGGCGCCATTAAAAGTCCTCCAAAGGAATTGTTGCTCAATCACATCTTCCTTCCATGGTTCACAGCGGCTCTTACTTAAGCATAGCCCAGATATTGTTTTATTGCAGGAAACCTGGCTCTCTGCTAATTGGCCCTTCGCACTTAAGAATTTCTGTGTGTGGAGTCGTTTGGGTTTAGCTGGCTTTCGCGGCTAATGAGGTTTCGATATCATCGTGGTCGCCAATTGACTTTGGTACGTCGAGTTATCACTACTCGATCGATAACTTTCATTTTAGGGCGCAGTCCCCTTAGTGTAATCGGTTACACTCAAACATTCGTTAACACTGTACAGTTTAAGAAATTGCTAGGTCAGGCGCTTTCTTCTCCTTATTGCTCGGTTAGCTCGGACCCCCCCCCCCCCCCCCCCCCCCGAGCTTTAACGTCTCTGTTAGAAGCCACTCAGCCTCAGCTTTCTGTGTTAGCTGCGAAAAACAATTCTTTTTCGTGCTGGTAGAATGAAGACCGCGAAACCGCCTATCATTGCCGAAAGGCTGCTTGGAAGAGACAGGCCCGTAACCAGTCCCCACATAATTGGACGAATTACATTTTTTTTTGCAGAATCATTTAAAAGTACTGTGCCTAAAGATAAGGAGGAATACATAATGCAAATTTAAATAACTGTCTTGCCGATAAAATAGAAAAGCATTGTATAAATTTACAGAACGCGCTAACTCCGTACGTTCTAGTCCCGTAACGCAGACTACAGTTCTATTCCCCAACATGCATTAGACAATCTTAATTGCATAGCTCAGGGGCACGCCGCGCGCCGTCATGAACTCAGAACGGTTTCTTCGATCTTACCACATCTGTGTGCCGACTTCACTGAAGTCGTTCGATCTGATTTAATGTCTGTGCTCTGATTTAATCGAAGTTTATATCTATGTCAGTGACTCCGTCAATGCCACGAGTCCCAGTTGGCACGTTGAAGGTATCTCAAGACTTTGGCCAAGATATCGAACACATTACAAATAGGTTTTTAGAAAAAGCCTGGGTTCCAATAGACTGAAAAACAGCGAAAATAATTTTATTGCTAAAAGACTCGCGAAAAGGATTTGATCTTGACAATACGCGCAGTATTCGGCAATTTCTCTTCCTTAAAATTTGGTCAAACTTGAAGAACGGGTGGTACACGGCCATCTCACGAATCATGTATCTACTCTAGGTGCCCTCAGAGCGGCTCAGATTGGTTTTCACCGTGGGTGTTTGACTTGGTCCGCACACATAAAGCTGGATAACCGAATTATGTTGCAATGAGGCAGAAGGAGCTGTCAACCCTAGTTAAATTGGATACCGCAAAGGCGTACGACAATGTTGAGCACAGTACTTTGATTCACAAACTTGCTCACGTCAAACTTCCTTGTTATCTCTTTGCATGGATAAGAGATTTCTTAAACCATAGGCGTTTCTTTTTCACTTATGGCCATTACATTTCCAACGCATACACTCAGCCGAGGGGCATGCTTCAAGTTTCGGTGCTCTCGCCGTCATTGTTTAATATACTCATGGTAGATGTTCCTGTCCACCCGGCTGAGAAGGTCTACGTGTACGTGGACGATATTGCATTCTTCGCTTGTGCGAGGACGTCCACACTTTGCATCAGATATTGAAAGCGTACCTCAACGCTCTGGAGGTCTGCCTAGACAGTCTCAGGTTAGTCTTAAACGTTAAGAAGAGTGGTTCCTTGCTTTCCCACCGACATACCCTCTTTACATTTCCTTGCTGTATTGTAATACCAAATTCGCACAAGTTGTTGCCGCAAAATATTTGGGTATTACCTACGATCCGCTGTTAGACTGGCGACTGAAAGTTCAAAGAAATGCCTTAAAGGTGAAAGCGCCCTTGGCAGGTTGGTGAAAATTAGCAACAAAAAAAATTCGTCATGCTCCGTGACACTTTGCTCTTTCTTTACAAATCTTATGTAACACCACAACTTGAATTATATTACGTTCTTTTTTTGTAGCATGAGCTATACTGGCCGAGGTTGAGCAGTTTCGCGTGGCTCCTGGAGTATACGAAGGGGTTGTTGATCGCTAGTTGGTATAACATTGCTGAAAAGGGAACAGCGCGAACACAGGACGAAGAGAGGAACGTAAGACACAGGCGCTGACTTACAACTGAAGTTTATTCCGGCCCTTTACATCACCCCGGACGTTGACTCAGCTGACAGCTTGCCGCGAGACTATTTATATGTGTGTGCACCTTTCGAATAAACTTCAGTTGTAAGTCAGCGCATAAGTCGTACGGTCCTCTCTTCGTCCTGTGTTCGCGCTGTTCCCTTTTCAGCTCCTGTAGAGCCGTGCTGCGCATGCGCGAGGAGCAGTGACGACACACGGCGCACAGCTGGCGCGCCGGAGCCACCGCCGGTCACAGCCGCGTCATAGCCGCGGCAGACGCACTGCGCCGGCGCGAGCCCAGCTGTGTTCCTCCGTTGCGCAGTAGTCAAATCTGACGCTGCGCCGGAGCCTCTTGATAGCGCCTCTCATTTTGTGCGCATGCGCAGAGGTATCATGGGGGGGGGGGGGGGGGGGGGTCCATGAGGAAGGAGAGCGAAATTGCTGCTCACCGGCTCAGCGTAGCTCACGCTACGTATATCCTGGCATAGCCGAGCTTAGCCACTGCTAATTTTTTTGGTTGTCCAAGGTACAAGCTTCTAACTTTCATTCTTTTGCAGATGCTTGCTCTTGAAGACGCGAATACCTGATTTAACCTAATTGTTTCAGATTCTCATTGTGCGAAATTTTCCTATAGCTTAAGAGCCTATTCGAGGATTGGCTAACTTCATATTTACGACATCCCCGACTCTGTTATCTGTTAACCGATATTATTTGGCCTAGGTATATGCTCCCTCAGATTGTGTTCACAAATTTTCTGCTATCAAAAATCTCAGTCACGATCAGTTCTGTACTAAAGCTTCACAACCTATTTACCGATGCTTATATTCATTTTGACAATACCCTCCCAAAAATGCAAAAAATTTGCTTTCAAATGTTTTAAATGGGCTTATATATGAGTGTCTGGACAAATTTCCAACACATACTACAATTTTCACACATGCCTCTAAGCAAAACGAAAAGGCAGCTATTGGCATTTATTATTCCTTTCGGCCCCCTGATTATACGCCTGTATCCGCTGCTGAATTTACAGCTATTAAGTTGGCCATGCATAAGGTCCCTTGAAACTTTAGTGGGGTCAATATACTTGCTTACAACCATTCTTTCCTGACTGAACTCGAATGCCCGAGAGACGTTCTTCTGGGCCGTTCCCGCAGATTTTTCATTCCACTTTATTTTAAAGAAGTCCGTTTCCACTGAATACTAGGACATTGCGGCATTGATGATGATGCGAAGGCTGATTTTTAGCAAAGTCTGCCCTTTGTGGACCTGTGGTACCATTTACTCTAAACGCTCTACAATGGACAACAGCCGTCTTCCAACGGTTCCTGCAACTGCACTCTTTGAGTCATGCACCCCTCCTTGCGGCAGCGATTTCAATATTTGGGATTCCTTTGAGTGTGTACTTATGTAGTTGACGGCCTACGCAAAAAAGGAAGGTGTGCCCATTACTCAGGTTGCCAAAGCAGATTTTTGCTTTAGCAGAAACAAAACTCCGCATGCGGGAAGCGTACTTAACTGGTGAGGGATGTTTTCTTGGCGACGAGAATAGACAATGCTCAAGAAAAGTTACATTTTCGCAGCGTGCCAACAAGTTTGTGAGCTTGGTATATGTTAGCGAATAACTATTACAGGTTTAAAACGCATTCCGTTTTAGGCGACACAATAAGCGTCGTGAAGAGTAATATGTAGTACTGATTCAGCAGCGTGTGGGAGGTGATAAATTTTTATTTCATGTTCAAGCTTGTAACGCAGTGCTGGACGAATTGCACACACTACATTATACAATCGTACGGAGGGATAAAATTTATCAGGGAAGGCAGTACTCCTTCCATAAGTTCATTACATCAGTTCCTTTGGTCTTTCTATCTATCCATGCCTTCATCGTGGCTATCTGTTCTGGAGTGAAATGGCTTTTCCAGTCACCTACAATTCCCTTGCGTGCTAAAAGTGAATCTTCACAGGGGACGTATTCCGCCAGATCGGCCTCTTTAAGCGCTTCGAAAGAACGGCAGGTTCTCTCAGGTGGAAGTTGCGTCAAAGCTTTTACTATGTCATGAGGGGTGTAACTGAAAATTGCTCGCATGCTTTCCAGGCTCGATGACTCCAGAATCCTCGTAACCAGAGCATTATCTTTCTGCAGAGCTTTACTATGCTCTTCGCCGAGAAAATCTGCGATCTTCAGGATCCATTCTTTGGTGTCTCTTTTCAGTTGCTCGTAGGTTATGAGCAAAACGTTAGGCTTGTCTCTGATGCCATACCAGGGGAGAAGATGATCAAAGAAGTCGCCGTAATTAATTTTTCCTGATATAAAATTCTCTACAAAGTCTTCGAAAGATATGACCTGAGAAGTTTTCACCGGGGCATGTTTCAAGAAATGATAACAGGAAACGCAACAGTCGTATGGATTCCTAGTTACGTAAATATACTTGGCTTCCTTGGAGAAAACGATGCGCTTTAGCGGCAGATGTGTCGTCAACGCTCCTCTCCTGTGAGGGTTGCGAGTGGCTTCAGCGCCCACCATATCGATGAAGGGAGAGAACAGCATGTATTCGGCTGGTCCCACTGGTACGTTGGCTCTGGTCAAGATGTTAGAAATGATGTACTGAGTCCACGTTGTGCCGCATTTTGGATAGGTAACAAGTAGCACATCGGTTGGCTGGGGTTTGTACTGCATGGCAGAGCGTAGATTCTCTTCGGAGCAGACGATGAGGACTGGAACGCCGTCTATATTTTTGTACGCTTCAGGATTCATTGTGCTCCGTGCTCCCGACCTGCAAAAGACGAGAACAGTGGCCATCAGCATGTGCTGGCATGTAAGGATACAACATTGAAAAGGATTGCGTAACTGGTTCTAGGGCAACTCTCCCAGCAATCCTTGCGGCTCAATGAAGGGTGTCAGCGGAAATAAACCAGCAGCGGGCACAACTACTTGGCTTGTACAACCGCGGCAGCAATCGGTACTAGAAGAACCGACGGTGAGGCAATTTCGTCAACAAATGCAAACGAGTTTTGGAAAGTGCTAACTGATAATTGCCTACGTTTTAATGAAGTCGTATGGAGGCAAACTAAATTATATTTTCTAAAAGGATGAGTTCTTAAAGTATAATTTTTGTAAGCAAAAAGGCATCGTGGATATTGGAGTCAACCGACAAAATGAAATTGTTTTAGGAATTAGGTGGACTCGAATCTTTAAGCGCCTAAAAACCTCGTGAAGACTCAGTGATGAGCGAAAGTAGCTATCTTCAGTCACGGTGGTTATAGTAAGTGTGTGCTGAAGGTGACATTCAAGCGTTCTCCATATGTAGTTCCCCATATACAAAAGTTAAGTTTTTTTTCTTGCTGCCATTTGATCTGTGCCAGCAGTCCTTCTGTTGAGTAAAGGGTTTCATAGATATGAAATGTTTTATTCACCATTTAATTTCGCAGGTAAACGAAAATGTTCAGCACTTTATCGACCATGCGTTCTGTCACCGTTAGAGAGATGAGTTCGCCTGCAGGTTCAGACATATTTCACCATGAAAGACAGAGAAAAGCCTTTCAGTTTGATTAAGAGCCTTGATAGGAAAATATCGCACACGTTGTGCCACGTATGTCTGCAGAAAGAGGGATTCGGAGCTTCATTCCGTGACTGAATTCATTACAGTGAAAGGCAACAAAACTGGAGAAATGGCTGAAAACACGATGGCAGCACACGATGATTGCGCAGACGTTCTACTACCAAGGAATGTTTTAGGATAGACAGATTGAAGCGGGTTGCGATCAGTTAGGTATTATCTTAATTGAGGGCGATTTGTGCACGCCTCTTGAGCGGAAATAACCCCTACATCAATGAACATCTTTGTCCCTCCTTGAAGCGCCTTTTTGATAAAGCGAATGCAAGGAAGAAAGAATGTAACTGAAAGTACATCTGGACGAAGAATGGAAAGATCTTTGTGCATAAATCAGAGACAGCAATTGGAGTTCGTATCACACACCTTGATGACCTGGAAAAAATTCTGTTAATAAGTCCTCTTTGACAGTTAGGAGTGCAAAGAAAAAAACATGGAAGGCTGTAAGCCATGTGAAGTCAACAATCTCGTAACAAAAAAGACACCCTTGTCGTTTTTTCATCTTAATGTTCGTTGCCTTGCTAACAAAGAAGACGTTGTGGCAATACTTCTAGAAACCATGGGCGTCCCTTTCGATGTTATAATGCTTACTGAAGCGTGGTACACACAAGAATCATGCATGTTCCATCTTTCCGAATATCAGTTATTCTTTCGCAACAGAGAATACAAGCGAGGAGGGGGCATTGCACTTCTAGTCAAAGATAGCATACAGTGCGAGATCATGGACGATTTTTGCACAGTGACACCTGATAATGAATTTTTGAGCTTGCGCAGTAAAGCCTGTATTTTCACTGTTGTGTAGGGACTGCCATCAAGACACGAAGTTCCACTCTTTCTTAGATAATATTTTTGACCATAAGTCAGAGAAAGCCCTGGACCTAATCTTGGGTCGTGACATAAACGTGAACATGTTAATGCCAATATGCTTTCAAAAAGAAATTCACTCACAGATTACATCTCATGGACTCACCGAAGTAATCACACCGACACGTGTCACACAAAATACCACTTCTTTATCAGACGTTTTCATAACAAGCATCAACGTTGATCTAACAACCGCAGGTACAGTTTACACTGACGTAAGCGATCATTTGGGCATACTTCTTTCAGTTGAAAAAGCATGCGACATCTTAAAACAGGCTACACAAGAACACTTTGTTCAGGTCATCACGTCATCATGCCTAGAACAGTCCCGCGAAGCAATCAGAAAAGCAACTTGGGCGGCCGTTTACGAAACGCGCTGTGCATAAACGGCATTTAACCATTTCATCACAATTTTTTTTATGCGTATCACTTCGATTTTTCTTTGAAAAAAACAAATAGGCCGTGTAGGGCACTTAGACCATGGATAACATACGAGCTACTGAAAATGATCAGGCACAAAAACAGCTTATACGCACAGTTCATAAACACGAAGAATCCAGTAATATTAAAAAAAAATCAAATCATTCCGCAACAAGCTTACGGCCATGTTAAAAAATCCAGAGATATGTATTACATCAATATGTTCTGCAATGACACTGTCTGCGGATCCGATATAATCTGGAAGAAGTTAAACACACTTTTGCATCCAATATGCAGAAGACATTCCCTAGTGTTATCGAAAACGCAGGCGAAAGTCTTCCAGGAAAAGCATTGGCGGAGGCATTTAATAAACTTCTCGCCATGCAGGGCTGTGAAAGTCGTGAGCCCGCTAACACCTCGACCCCTGAGGCCGATGCATATATGCCCAATAACACCAGTTTTAACATATTTTTTTCTGAGCCCAACAGACAGCGAAGAAGTGTTTTAATCTATAAACGTTATTAAAAATGGCACATCAAGATTATAATGAAATTCAAATAGCCCCTGTAAAGTATGTCTTTGATTTGATCTGCCCTGTCTTATCGCACGTGTACAATCTGATATTTTCGACTGGCGTGTTTCCAACAAAAATGCAAGAAGCTCGAGTGGTACCGATATTCAAACAAGGTGAAAGAAATAACCTTAATAATCATCGCCCTTTTTCAATATTGCCCTTATTCTCTAAAGGCATTGAGAAATTAATACACACCAGGATGGCATCATACCTACATAAAAATAATTCACTTCACGACTTTCAACACGGTTTAAGAAGGCATAGATCGACTTAAACAGCTCTTCTACCCAAGAAAGAATTATTATGAATCCTTTATTAAGAAAACACTGATATTAGGCATATATATATACACTTTTCAAAGGCATTTGATTGAGTCGATCAAAAAATCCTCCTTGCTAAGCTTCACAATACGGTTTCCGTGGGAATGCGCAAGCCCTGCCAGAATCATGTTTTCAACATCGGACGCAGTACATAGAAATAAACAATGTAAAATCATCTACCCTTCCTATTAGTTCTGGAGTGCCGCAGGGGCATTGTAGGGCCACTTTTATTTTTCGTATATATAAACAACATTATTCACTGTACAAGAAACGCACAATTTGTATCCTATGCGGATAATACATCTGTGTTCATTACAGGTACTTGTGAAAGCGACATCGAACTTTGTGAAAATAACATGTTGGCTGACATTAAATCATGGGTTGATGCAAATAATCTTAAGATAAATTCAAATAAGACAAAAATAGTGTTATACCTGCCGAAGGGAAAACACAGTTCGAAGAGACACAACATAAGCGTAGGCAAAAACGAGTTAGAAACGGTGGATACCACATAAAGCCTCGGCATCTTTTCAACTCCTTTAATATGGAATAACCATGTTGACTATCTTTATTCCAAAGTAGCTTCATCAGTGGAAGTCTTATCTAGATTGAAACGTATACTTCCCGACAAACTTAAAATCAAGCTATATAATTCACTAGTGCTGCCTTTACTTCAATATTGCAATTTCGATTGGGGACCAACAGGTTTCGCAAACTTATTGAATCTACACTTACTGCAGAAAAAATCCATGCGATGCATAGCAAACGTTCCTTCCCGTTATGCTTTCCATGACCTGTTCTTATAATATGACATTACTCCCATTTTGAAAATGTACAGTTACAGTTTACTGGTGCGCTACAAGTCCTCTGTGAAACCCAGAAATAACATTTTGGCGAAAATCGCAAAGCTGGAAAAGAACGATTCGTGTCGTCTCACCTGGCATGGTGAAAGGTGGAATGTGCCAACGCCCCGCGCAAACTACTGCAAGGAATCATTATCATATACCCCCCCCCCCCGTCATTGTTAAATCCATTAGAGCAAGAGTCATTTGACCCCTTTTGTAACTGTAATTCAAACATTAAGTTATTCTTATCACGTTTACTTACGTGAGTTGCCTATTGTTTCAGTCATTTTAGTTAGAGTGTTCGTTTCGCTAACAGCTGTATTCAAATCTATTATTTTTCATTGCCAATTTTTAAGTGGACAGGACCCAAGTCAAGCCGCTGTCGCGGTTTTTAGTCCTGTCTCCTTCTCTCAAGAAGGGAAAATAAAGAATTGAATTGAATTTAATGCCCGCTAGTTCCTGGAACAGCACTGATAAGCTAGCTTCACTAGATGAGGTTCTAGGGTTGAACGTTGTCAGGTTCACATTCCATTGGCGGCCTGTCCGGAGCCATTTCAATTTCAATTAGGTTTCAAGTTTATTTGCATCTATACATGTACAGATGACGGGAGTATAGAAAAAAGGCCAAATGAATTCGGCTTGACGGGGCCTGTACCCCCTACAGAAATGGCATTGTATACAATAAAATACAAACAAACATACAATAATCGATAAACGAAAAATAGCCTCAGTGAACATTCTATAACATAAATACATACGGGTAAAAAAAAACAACGATAGAATGCTGCAAGGAATTAAATTACAGAAAGCCTATAGTAGGAAATGATGCAAATAGTACAGCCTTGAAATTCATATCTATAAATAATCAGTTATTTACAAGCAAAGAAAATTGGTTTAGAATTCCCGGCGTCAGTGCATAACAAAGCAAGAAAAAAAAGGAATGCACAATGGGCCCATTAAAAGTGTCTATTGGTAGGTGTCTATTGAGTTTCTAATGAGTTTAACAAAGATGGCAGTGTGTGGCGTAACATTTGTGGACCGTAATAAATGCGCTCTTTAGGAACGTACCGTGTTTCTCTGTGACGTGTGTTGTAAATGTTAGAATTCAATATCAACGGAGGCTGCGTATGAGATTCATATGAAGAATTCACGATAGTGCGCACTGCTTTCTTCTGTAATAGAAAAAGTTTTGTGATGTTAGACATCATGGTGCTTCGCCAGACTAAATGACAGTAATTCAGATGGGACAGGA
Source organism: Amblyomma americanum (assembly GCF_052857255.1). Lineage (NCBI taxonomy): Eukaryota > Metazoa > Arthropoda > Arachnida > Ixodida > Ixodidae > Amblyomma > Amblyomma americanum. Next base: position 121,988,920 of record NC_135501.1, on the reverse strand, counting down.
AGAGAGAGTTTTAAAGCAGTTTATTCGCGCTCAAGGGAAGAAAAAATGAAAGTTTCGTTAGTATTCCCCCAACACGAGCGATTTTGTTAGCAACTGAGTCTGTATAAAGATTGAAAATTAAGTTTTCTTCAAATACGACCCCGAGGCATTTAATGGATGGCACAAAGCTGATAATCGAGGAACCCATTTGCAAATGGCCGTCAATGTGGACATTTTTGTTTTTAGGTTGAAAAAGTACCGCCTTTGTCTTGCTTTTATTTATAGACAGTGAATTCGTTGAACTCCATCGATTAAGTTCACTTAAAGCAGCGTTCGCAAGAGCCAACAGGTCCCTTGCACAACTGGATGTAAAAAAGAGACTAGTGTCATCAGCGTATATGATGAATTGGGCAGTGGTGTCAATATTTATTACGTAATTAACGTAAATATTATATAACAAAGGTTCAACAATGCCTCCTGGAGGTACACCAGAATGAATGAGTACGTTATCGGAAATACACTTACTTATTAAATCCTATGACACCTGAATATCAGAAAGGTTTTGATAAGTCAAGGAATGGGCCCCTGAAACCGTAGATTTCAAGCTTTGTTAGCGGAGTGGTGTGGTTAATTGCCAGAGATTCTTAGCAACCTCCGCTGCGTCACAGCTCTGACAGCCGCCTTGGCCAGTTGCTTCGCAACTTGGGGACTGAGGGCAGAGGATTAATTGGTTTGTTCATGGAAGGTTGTGGCCAAGTGCTACACTAGGGTTGCCAAATCCTGCTCTGGTGAGAGAGTGCGTTGTCGGTTCTCGACACTGAGATCAGACCGCACCCCAGGCCACGTTATGCAATTTAATCGACACGCGGTTTTTTTTTCCAAACCTGGTGGAGAATTGCGCGGCACCGTGATTCAAACCCCGGTCCTCTTGCGCGCTAGGCGGAAGCTCTACCTCTGCGCCATCGCTGCTACCTAGCATCGTTCAGGACGTCGAAGTCCTCGGAAAGGTGCGCTGTAGCGACCACAAAATGGTAAGGTCTCGAATTAGCTTAGACTTGAAGAGGGAACGGAAAAAGCTAGTGAAGAGGAAGTCCATTAGCGAGTTAGCGGTAAGAGGGAAAGCGGAGGAATTCAGGATATCGCTGCAGAACAGATATTCAGCTTTAATTGAGGAAGATGATCTTGATGTTCAAACAATTAACAATAATCTGACAGCTATCATTACAGAGTACGCAGTAGAAATAGGCGGTAGGACGGTTCGACAGGATACCGGCAAGCTATCTCAGGAGACGAAATATCTGATTAAGAAATGCGAAAGCATGAGGGTGTTTAATAGTACAAACAGAATAGAACTAGCAGAGCTATCGAAGTTATTAAATAAGCGCAAGATAGCTGAGATAAGGAAGTTCAGTATGAAGAAAATCGAGCATGCTCTAAAGAACGGAGGTAGCCCAAAAGCGGTAAAGAGGAAGCTAGGCTTAGGTAAAAATCAGAGGTATGCGTTAAGAGACTCGGAGATACAAGGCGCAAGAGTAGACAAGATGAACGAAGAACGAACTCCGACAAGGCGCTTACTGCAACTGTAGCTTATCGCACGAGCTCGCCTTTTATAGTAATGTTCAAGGAAAAAAGCAAACAAACAAAATACACGCATGACTGTGACGATATCAGTGTCGATATCAATACATATACTCTGGGCCAAATATCCGAGCTCTTTTTTTTTCTCAAAGATACAGAGGGGGTACTCACACATACCTCACCTGCGTTTTTGATTAGGAAGGCTTGAACTATTTTTCTGGTGTCCTTTACTTTATGTTTTCTAACTACACATGAATTGGAAAACTTGGGAGTACAATCTTTGCACCACCTGCAGTGCGCAGCAAGACGGCCTTTTATGCCTACTTTTAGTACGTCGTTATGATGCCCAAGCAGGCGTTCGGTAGAAAATTTTCCAGTTTGTCCCACACATTTTTTGCTGCAAGACAAAAGGATACTATACAAAACTCCTACCTCACACGCTACAAAGGGTTTACGGTGTTTTATGGGGCAGCAGATGCCTCCTCAGAATTTACCTTCGCGTACAGTCTACCAAGCGTTTCAAGTGCAGAGAACAACAAAACTTTCACGCCAATCCTGCTTGCAATTTTCTTCAGATTGTGTTTAACACCATGGATGCACGGAAGGACGACTGTCTTCTAATTGTTGTTGTCTGGTTGATGGGACTCCATTCGCTGACGCTTCTTCTTCGACATACTGTAGGCCAAGGCGGACAACTGTTTTTCTTGGTATTCAGCAGCTACAAGGCATGAGACTTGACTTCCAAAACTATGGGTTTGAAAGTGATGGCATGACTTCTTAATGGAATTCAAAAAGCACAGTTTGATGATGCCCCTTTTCACTACCTAGGAATGAGGAGAATCATTCGGGAGGAGGGTTTTTTTTGGCTCTGGTCTCATAGCCCCAGCAGACATGTTGTGTAGAGCAACGAAAAGTGAGGTCTAGGAAGCATATACTATCATTTTCTGGAGGTTCAAGTGTTAAAACAAGAGGTTGAAGGCATTCTTTAAACGCAGAAACAACAGCAGCAGTGGAAGCAAAGCAGTAATTGTAGCCATTCAGCAAGACAAGTGATTGTCAACGTAGCTAAAAATTTTTGCGGCTCCAAAACCTGCTAGGCTGATAGAAAGTTTTCTACTCGGTCTACTCTTGCGCCTTGTATCTATGAGTCATGCACCAACTCGCCCAACAGTCGATTGTTCTGAAATTTGTTTTGAGAAAAGGAGGGCAATGTCATTAGCAATGTGCATAAGATAGTTGAAGTAGCCGAAGAGTTATACACAAATCTATAGAGTAGCAAATGTAATCAGTATGTTAATGAGAGAGACAGTCGCGCACAGCAAAGCGTCATCGTGCCAGTAACGAAAGAGGAAGTAAAGAAACCCTTAGGAGCAACGCAAAATGGAAAAGCAGCTGGTGAGGATCAGGTAAAAGCAGATCTGTTGAAGGACAGAGGGGAGATTGTGCTAGAAAAACTAGCCACCCTGTATACGCAATGCCTTATAACCTCGACCGTAGCAGAAGATTGTATGAACGCGGATATTATATTTAATATTACTTTCCGTTGCCTACAAGATATTTACTAAGGTTATCGCTAATAGAGTCAGGGCAACCGCAGACTTTAATAGACCAAATAATCAGGCAGGCTTTAACAAACGATATTCCGCAGTAGATCATATTCACATTATCAATCAGGTGATAGAGAAATGCGCAGAATATTACCAACCCAATTATATAGCCTTCATTTATTACGTGAAAGCATTCAACTCAGTGAGAACTTCAGCAGTCATACAGTAATGGCGGAATCAGGGTGTAGGAGAGCGTGAAGTCAAAATATTGGAAGATATATATAGGAACTGCGCTGCTACCATAGTACTCCATAAAGTCAGCAATAAAATTCTAATAAGGTAGGGCGTCAGGCAAGGAGACACGACCTCACCAATGCTATTCACCGCCTGTTTACAGGTTGTATTTCGAGGCCTGAATTAGGAACAGTTGGGGATAAGAGTTAATGGAGATTACCTAAATAAATTGCGATTCGCTAATGAGATTGCCTCGGCTAGTCACTCATGAGGGGGACTGCAGATCGCGATCAATGATTTAGACAGGCTGAGTAGAACGGTGGGTCTAAAAATTAACATGCAGAAAACCAAAGTAATGTTCAACAGTCTAGCAAAGGAACCGCAGTTCACAATTGGCTGCCAGGTGCTGTAAGTCGTAAAAGAATACGTTTACTCAAGGCAGGTAGTGACAGCTGATCCGGTTCATGAGAAGGAAATAACTAGAAGGGTAAGAATGGGGTGGAGCGCATATGGCAGGTTGTCTGAAATCATGAATGGCAGTTTAACAATATCCCTCAAAAGGTAAGTGTACAACAGCTGTATCTTACCGGTACTTACCTACGGGGCAGGAACGTGGAAGCTAACGAAAATGGTTCAGCTTAAGTTAAGGACAACGCAGCGAGCCACGGAAAGAAAAATGACAGGTGTAACGTTAAGAGACCAGAAGCGGGCAGAGTGGGTGAGGGAACAAACTCGGGCTAATGACATCCCCGTAGAAATCAAAAGGAAGAAATGGGCTTTGGCAGGTCATGTAATGCGAAGGCAAGATAACCGCTGGCTCTGGAAGGGAAGCTGAAACGGTTTTTTAAATTGCATGAAACGCTGTGGTAGGGAAGAAAGGACGTTGGAAATCATGTGTGTATATGTTTTCTCGATTCTGTCCGCAAAAACAGCTGCAATCACTTCCAAAAACCCGCCGCCGGCACGCGCTCGTCGCTTGCGGATGCGCCTGGGGAGGGGGGGGGGGGGCAAAAAGGGAGAACTGGCGGAAGTGACGCTATTCACGGAGAGTCGGCCGGTCGTCCTGTTTTTCTTGCTTCGCTCCATCCCGCGCTATGATGAACAACGCTATCTACTGCCAGTGCCGTTTGCTTTGTCTTGTTCAGGCGTTATGTGTAATGCTTGAAGCCTGTATATAAACTAGTTTTGGCATGGTACTTTATCCGTACGGTGCTCAGCACACAGCTTGGTAGAATCCGGCGGTTGCTCTTCTCCAGCCTCATACACGTTATCCAGGCAAACTGGCAGTACACATGATACCAAAACTGTGCATAAAATGCGTTTTGTGCATCAATATTTCTCTTTTCGTTACATAACATTCTTGTCTGTTTTTGCCTTTTCCTGTCGGTTCACATTCATGCTGAGCCAAAGCCACTTCCAGCACTGCCATACTGAGTCCCAGAGTCTTAAACTCTTTTGAGCTCCTTACCCAGTGTGCGCCTTTTTGCTTTTCCCTGATTTCTAGCACCTACCGGCAGCACAAGCAATCGTCTTAATCTTTCATCAGCGCGCAGCACATGAAGCTGTACCTAATTAAAAAAAACTGATTGTATTAACCTTCAGCAATGCAAACATTTGCATTCACGAACGCCTGGTCATGGCTGACGATCAAGAATGGTGTCAGAATTCATGGAAATTTGTCCTTGAGTCAGAACGGCAAAGTCGCCGAGCCGCGGTACGCATACATCTGCCACAAGTTAATCTTCTGGCTATCTCGACACGCAACAGCAGCAACTATATACCGGGTGTTCCAGCGAACACTTTCAAAAAATTTTCAAAAACAGGCTCTTTAGGATAAATGTATATTTTGCGGCATAGTATTAGCAGTGTTGGCGGGCACCAGAAAACCGGTGAATCGTCTTAAGTAGTAAGCTGGTTAACTAGTTTTTTATAAGTAACTTTTTAACTAGTAGAATTGGGCGCCTAGTTGCAATTAGAGATTTGTAGCCGGTCGTCAGTAATAACCGTATCAGACTTTAGAGCTTCGAAAACGCGATTACCCTTGGCGCCGTGGCTCGACAAATTTTTGCTTTTTCGACTAGTTACCTGACATCGCACAGCACACGCGCGCCTTAGCGTTTTGCCTCTATAAAAACGCAGCCCCCGACCGCGGCGGCTGCGTTTTTATGGAGGCAAAACGCAAAGGCGCCCGTGTGCTGTGCGATGTCAGTGCACGTTAAAGATCCCCAGGTGGTCGAAATTGTTCCGGAGCCCTCCACTACGGCACCTCTCTCTTCCTTTCTTCTTTCACTCCCTCCTTCATCCCTTCCCTTACGGCGTGGTTCAGGTGTCCGATGATATATGAGACAGACCCAAAACCAATTATTATTATTATTATTATTATTATTATTATTATTATTATTATTATTATTATTATTATTATTATTATTATTATTATTACCTGTACTGTAGAGGTTGCTTTGCCTGCATGCTTTCAAAAGCGCATGTATTTTCGCACGATGCAGCCAGATATTGTGGAGCCACAGCGGGGAGGATAATCGCGTTTTCTAAATTCTAAAAACTGATGTGGGTGTTACTAACGAACGGCTACGAATCACTAAATGCTACTAGGTGCCTAACTCTAGTAGTTAGAAAGTTAATTATTAAAAAATTAGTTGAGCAGCTTATTAAAGATGATTAACCGGTTTTCTAGTGTCCGTCAACACTGGTAATACTATGATGCAAAACGGATATTTTTACCACAAAAAGCCTATTTATGAAAATTTCTAAAAGTGTTCGCTCAAACACCAGGTATATCTCGCAGCAGACTAGTTTTGATGAGAAGCACTGCGAGCTGCAAAACGCAGCCATAATTATTGTTCAAAAGCGTGTTCAGCATGCAAAGAAACAAAAACGAACGGGAGTAAGTGCAGAAGTTTTATGGTTAAACCACAGCTCAAACATGCGACAGAAGGAATAGCGCACACGAGAGCTTCCTCCGTAGTCTTGTCTCTTCGCGCTGCAGTACAGAAGTGAATTCGCTCCAACTCATTCAGTTTGGCAATCTTTCGTAGTTATAAAAGACCTTCAGGTATAATTAAGTACGTCGCTATAAAGAAATGAACAAACAAAGGCTTTACCTCGAGCGACTTGTGTAAGCATGCCGGCTATTCGAACTCGATCGTGTTTACAGGCGTTACGAAAAGTTGCTTGTCCGGATTTTATGCAGCAGCGAGTACACAACAACGTTTCCACTCGATTTCCTTTTTTTTTGTTGTTGCCGCTTGCACATGCACCTGCGCAAAAGATATGCACGTGCATACATCTACGAAAAACATACGTATCAGTCGAGATTTCCAGCACGTGGAAATCTCCGACGGCTCCGTCGTTCTCTGAATGTGCTGATCGATGGCTCGAACATGTACGGTGAGAGTAAAAACTATTAAACACCGTTTGAATTATCCACATATCCCAAAACGTAGTTCTTAAGCCAACCGAAGCAACGCGCTCGGCAGCAGCGCCGTCGGTGATGGCCGGAGATACCCGTGGATTATGTCATTCGCTCGCGGCATTCGATAGGCGTCCTGAGGCGATAGGGCGCGTTTCCTTCTAAAAAAACAAATTTTTACGTTGATTTCTGCTCTTTTTGAATGCAATATTTTTTTTCAGCGGGCTAAAAACTATAAAATGCCGCAAGGAACTGATTTTTTTCGAAAAGTGCCCCAGGTTCCCTTCAAGGGTAAAGGAGTGGATTCCAAGAGAAGGCAAACGTAGTAGGAGGCGGCAGAAGGTTAGGTGGGCGGATGAGATTAGGAAGTTTGCAGGCATAGGGTGGGCGCAGCTGGCAAAGGACAGGGCTAATTGGAGAGACATGGGAGAGGCCTTTGCCCTGCAGTGGGTGTACTTAGGCTCATGATGATCGTGATGTCTTCGAGTACGTTCCTTTTCTAGAAGAAAAACGGCTGCAAATGAAGGCTCGCCAAGTTTCCAATGCAGGGTGGGGGAAAAAGCACGCTGCGAGCTCGAACGACAGAACCTAAAGAAGAGATCAGCACATACAGGAGAGAACTGATCTGGCCGCTACCTGAATGCCGCTACAGCAACCTATGAGCAGCACTCGAATGGCCTACGTTTTTGCTGCAGCGCATTGCAAACTTACTTAAACCCTCCGCGGTTCAATAAATTGCAATTTTTATTGGCTTGCTTAAGGCGCCTAATTTGTCCAGTATGTGTTTTGAAAGCTCCAAAGGAGACAACGTGCGCCTTTCAATTCATCTTTGACATTTTACGTACTTAATGAATATTGGAGAATGGGTGAGCCCGGTTCCGAAGCCGGCAGCGGTGGCCGCCTTTCGATGCAGACGAAACGCAAAAAGGCGCCCACGTGCTGTGAGATGGCAGTGCATGTTAGATATCCCCAGTTGGTCGAAATTATTCCGGAGACCTCCACTGCGGCACCTCTTTGTTCCTTTCCTCTTTCACTCCCTCCTTTATCTCTTCCCATACGGCGCAGTTCGGATGTCCGCCGAAATACGTGGGAGTGTGACTGCGCAATTTCCATTCCTCAGAATCAATTTTCAATTTTTTTCAATGCAACTAGCTGAACGGGTTCCATTACGTTGGAAGAAATAGTAATGAAAAATTTAATTATAGCAAGCAAATTATTTTTCAGTCTGGTCAGCGCTTACACACCGATGATGCAAGCACAGCGAAATAAAACTTTTCTTTTTTTGGTATTTACGGGTTTCATGTTATCTGATGTTGGGGCGTAGATTTAGGCTAGCTATTAAATCGCTGCTCCTGCTATTCACTGGAAGGCCGAGACTATTTACAGACCGACTGGGTGGGCTGAGAAAACACTCGCGGTACTCCTATTAAATAAAATTCTCTGAGCAAGCTTGCCACGCTCTGTGCTCTGAAGCTTTGAGTGTTCTCTCTGGCCTGTGCAAAAACAGCCATCCTCTCCCTCCAAGATATGAGGGCTAGCCCGCTAGCCAACTTCCTCAATAACACGGCACCGTGTTTACTTCCGCCACCGGCTGTATATAATCTGCCTAGAAATTTTGTTAGGACTCACGTTGCAATTTCACGTTGTCGCCACGTCTCGTCGCAGTTATCTCGCCTGAGCGACTGCGGGGATCTTTTTGGTTCTCTCGAGAGCGCTATATGTACTGATAGCGGTGCATCATTAATTTGTGGCATGATGCTATTTCCCGCAGGTGGTGCTATTGCTCTGCCACTTTCATGGAAACATTTCCGGCTGTCATCTAGGATATGGCGAAACTTTCATATCGATGCGTTTATAACTTCCCCGCACATCGGCACGGGCTTTATGGGGTGAAAGTACTAAACTACAATTGGAGGCCGTGAGCAGAAATTTATGTGTTATGGCACATAAGCAGCTAATGCAACGATATAAAATATAGCATTATAAAAAAGCAACAGCCGAACTATAAAAATGTAGCGAATGATCCCTTAATTTGATTTAGTTTGGGTGAAGGAACTCTATGCAGTGACACGTGGATTCCGCCATGCCGTGTCTTTTCGGTTAGATGGTTGGTTGGTTGGCCTCAAAAAATGGTGGCACATGCTCAATACGGGTGAGTGGCCAAGACATTGGCGGTTAATTGCTGGAAACAGGAACCTTTGACGGGAAAAGGAGTAGTAATAGTAAATAGGCTGATAGTTTGCAAGACTCAAAGACAGCGGTCCTGTTAACTTGGAGATAGAAAATGGCACCATGGCTTAATGTGCATAATAGTATGCAATGACTTTAATGTTTCAATTTCGCACTGACTGAGAGTTGAAAAAAATAAGAATGGGAGCCGCTGCGTTTCTTGAAGGAAATTTTGCACAGCAGAGCGCGCACTCCTGTCGATTGATCCAAGCATAGAAGCGCCTTTAGAAATAACAACCGCAGAGGAAAAAAGGGAAACCCAGCTCGTGAAAAAGAATTTGCAAAAGACGCCTCCTCATATGAGAGAAGCGGCGGCAAAACAGCAAGAACCGATCTATTGCCTCAGGTTCGGCACAAAAAGGGCAAAATGGGGAAACCGCCGGGCCAGATCTGTGAAGGTAGAAATTTATAAGGGGAACCCGGCAACGCAAACGCGTCAAAGAGACCTCTAGTCTGCGTGAGCGCCAGTCTTTGCTATTACAAGGATGCAGAAGATGCTGATATTCTGGAGGTGAAGTAAGAGCCGAGGCAGCAAATTCCTGAAATAATGTGTAGCTCCGAAACCTCACCGCAGCTTTATATGCTCAGGTTGGCAGGACAGCAATAATTGGGCCGCAGAGAGAGGCCCTTGCTAAGGAATCTGCAGCCTCATTTAAGCGAAAGCCCTTGTGATCTGTTACCCAAAGCAACCTTACAGAATTTAGATGGAGCGGGATCAGGAACTTAAAGAGGAGTAATGCCCGAGAGTCAGTGGGTGAGGATAATGAAGAGCAAACGGACAGCATCCACCATAGCCACGACTTCGTAAGGCTAAGATTACTGCTAATAAATCAGCCAGATAAATTGGAGTGAAGCCAGGAAGACGGAGAGAAAAAGACCAACCCAGTAAAGGTGAAAAAATTCCCACACCTGCCTTTTCGCGATCCTGCGAGGCATCGGTTTCAATAGGAATATTAGAGGGAAAGGACCTTAGGTCCTTAGGTCCTTTCCCTCTTTTTGTTTCTTGATTTATTCGACTTTCTTCACTTGCTTCTCATTCTCATTACATTACGCTCAGAGATGAGCTCAGAAGGACGGATTCTATGCAAAGACAAATAATGCAGAGTAGAACATTTGGCGAGGGTGGGGTGAATGTTTGTTTTGCGCTGTGGCCTGCGCGCATATTTATTATTGCTTCGTGTCCTCAAGGCATGGCCGAGAGCTGTTGATGTAAGCGCACCCAGGCTCACGAGAAATTGTGGTTTGCAGCGTTCTGGAAAAAGCTTGATATTGTCATGATTAATGGGCCGACATGAAGACCTCATGTTAGTCAATAAAAAAATGATACAGCTTGAGCAACAGGGTCTGCTGTATTGCAAATTATTGGTGTATGATCGTAACGGCAGGACAACTTTGATCAAACCCCAAGAAGGAGAAGACGTTTCCTGGATATGCGTTGCCTTCATCTCCGATTTTACACTTTCCCGTACTTAGTCTTAGACGTCGGCCATGTCTTCACAATACTACTGTTCCTGTGGGAAGAGGACGCTAGCTCCACCATCGACATCTCGCAGGGGACCCAGGGAACTTGAAAGTAGCGAAAGTAGGAAGACGTCGCTTACATGGAAGGGTATTTTCCAACTGCAGCCTGAGCAGCCACAAGGCTTGAAGCTCTATTTAAAATAGACCACAACAACCGAAGAGTGTCACTGTGGCTTGCTTAGAAGGAATAAGAAGCCCCCGACGATACGTAAAAGAGATTTCAGACCGGTAATTTTACCTTAAAACTCAAAATTAATAGCTAACCGAGTGACCAATTTGTAAGAAAAGACAGCAGAAAAAGCTGACCTCAGACAACTAAACGAAGTGGCAAGCCACTAAATGATTTGCCAGCTAGAAGGCTGAACGAACCAAGGAGTAGTTATGAGGGGAAAAAGGGACAAAAATTCTCACGAAAGAATGCGAACTTGAACTGCTCTCCCCAAAACCTAGAACACGGCTCTAATCCACTGCTGCACAGCGTCGAAGCCAAGGCAGCGTTTTTAATCTGCTATTGCAGCCACAGTCTTGATATGACTGCCACCCGCCGCTGGGAGGTGCTGCCATCACTGGCAGTACCAGTGGTACAAGCCAAACAGGCTCCCAAGGGCATGGAGCTGCCACACTATAGCGCATAAAGCATGTAAACGTTAAAAAATGTAATTTTTTGTTTCTTATAAAATTTTAATATTTCCACACTGCCCACATTCTGCTGGCGCCGCCATGCGACCAAGCGGCATGACTTGGCTCGTGATGGAGCGAGGAAGACGATGCTTCCGCGCAGGCGCGCGCCGCTGGGCTGTTTGCCCGTTCGATTAGAAGCCCTATTTTGAGTCGCGCTGCGTTTGTTGAAGGCATTTTGATGGAGGTGCTGGGTTTCGTACTATGCAAGCTCACCCCGAAGACAGTTTTGACGCTGATTACCGACGCTTGGAAACAATACCCGTCCACAAGCCGAGCCGCCGCCTACGAGGCTTTGAACTGGAGTTTCAGCCACTGACGAAGCCGTTGCGTACTATGACATCTACTACTGGCAGTCAGACAGGTCAGCCTTCCGGCACTGTCCCGCCGCTTCTACTCCTTACACCTCGGTCACCGCTATCCTTCCACGGTGACAGATTCGAGGATGCCGAGGACTGGTTGGCGAGCTTTGACCGCGTGGCACTTTCAACCAGTGGGATGACGGGCGAAAGCTAAGAAGCTTCTATTTCGCGTTTCCAGACGCGGCAAAGACATGGTTCGAGAACCATGAGGTTTCCTTTACCAACTGGGTAGCGTTCCGCCGTGAGTTGCTCACCACTTTCAGCTGAAACGATCGGAAATAAAACGCCGACATCGACCTTCGCCCAGGTCGCAGCAGTCAAATGAAAGCGTCGCCATGTTTATAGAAGATACGAAGCACGTCTTCGATCGTGCTGGCCCTGCCATGCTTGAGGCAACGAAGGTACGCCACCTCATAAATGGTGTTAAGGAGCAGCTCTTTGCTGGCCTCATACGCGGCCCTGCAAAAACCGTCGCTGACTTCGCCTAAGAAGCCACAGCTATGGAACATTCCTTGCAGGAACGCAGTGCGCAGTAAGGTCGTCAGGGAGGTGTTGCAGACACAAAATACTGTGCGTCAGCGCCAGTCGGCGGGGATGAGGTGCACCGGGAGCTTGTGTGGAGTGTAGTCCGCGAATAACTGCGCAACCTTCGCATAGATGCTCCACCTGCGAATGTTGCAGCTCTAGCCGATGCCGTGCGTGACGAAATTCGGTGAGTGGTGCAGCCACCGCCGGCACCACAGCCGGAGCCGTACACAATGAGCTACAGCGAGACCCTACAGACACCACAGCCGGAGCCGTACATCAGAGCTACAGGGAAGCCCTACGAAAACCTGGGTCGGTTCAGCATGCCTTCCGTCCTGCTGCTGAGGCAATGCAGGGGTACCTTCTCCCGTCGAGCTGCGTGACCCGCGCCTGGTTCTAAGAAAAGCGGACGTGTGGCGCACTCCCAAGAACCGGCCGCTATACTACCACTGCGGGGAGCCAGGTCATGTCTTCCGCAACTGCCCTTACCGTCGAATGGGCTTAAGAGGATTTCCACCGGGTGCACCTCGACCGTGATATGATGTAAGACGGCGGCACATTGAACACTACCTGGCCCATCATGTGCTGCCCTCAACGCCTCCACGACTTCAGGCTATGTCGCCGTCATTAAAACGGTTTCTATCGCCCAGTCCTGCATCATCCTCTGTTCATTTCAGAGGCACGATCCCCGGCCGGGAAAAGTGAAGACGGCGCCCTCCGGGGGTAGGACCGCCCTTGCCGCAGAGAGTGAACAGCCTCTATCCGACGATTTGATGCGACAACCCCAAACGCCAACGCACTCACTGGCCGACCTCAAAGCCGGTCTCACCGCCGACGACCACATCGACCACCTCACGACGACTACAGCGACGACCTCATCGACGATGCCACAGAAGACCTCACCGATGAGTTGTAAAAGTGTTGTTTCCGCTGCCGAAATTCTAGTTGCCACCGGCAGCTATGACGTGACAGCATTCGTGGATACCGGGGCGGGCTTTTCTGTCATAAGCACCCAGGTAGCCACGACCCCCAGAATGGTTCGAACACCTTGGCCTGATCTGCAGACATGCACAGCTGGTTGCCATATGGTAACGCCAGTTGGCGTCTGCACCTGTCGCATAAAGATCCGCGGTAGCACTTTCTTTGGCTGCTTTGCCGAGCTACGAGAGTAACGCAAAGATCTGATTCTCGGCATTGACTTCCTTAAACAGTATGGGGCGGACATCAACTTCAGGAGCAATTAGTATCGATTTCGACACAGCGAGCCGTTGACGCCAACCTCGAGCCGCACAGAGCAGCACTACGCATCTCTTAAGACCACATAACGATACCGCTGAGAGCAAGCAAGTTTGTCAAGGTCCAGTGTGATACCAGCTTCGGTACTCGGGGCATTGCCGAAGCGAAGATGTCGCGGCTACTGTCTCGGCAAGTTTGCGCTGCTCGTGCCCTTGTCGACCTTGTTCACGGGCGTGGAGAGCTCTTAGCGACCAAGTTTAGTTGCCAGCCCCAACATTTGTCGAAAAAAAAACAATTGCCCATTTTTAAGAACTTGGCGAGCATGCCAGCCAATGTGCCTTATCCACAACGGACCCCGGAACAGCGGAAAACGGCACGCAAACAGCCAGTAAGACAACAGCCTTTAAGACAGACGTGAAGCCTGACCAATCAGAAACGCGGTGTGGAAAGCCTTATTGACTCTTTCCGCGACAGTTTCGTCAGACGCCAAGGTTCGTCAGACTCCAATAAATACGCACCGCATTACCATCGATAGCGACCCGAGACCGTTATATCAGCGTCCTTATCGTATATCGGCGAAGGAACGTGATGCCATCCCCCGCCAAGTTGACGAAATGCTCCGCGACGACGTCATACAAGCATCGACGAGCCCCTGGGCATCACCTGTTAGTTCTCGTCGCAAAGAAAGACGGCAGCCTACAGTTCTGCGTAGAAAGCAGACGCCTCAAAAACGTTACCAAAAAGGATGTTTATCCACTGCCGCCCATTATTGACTCATTAGACCGCCTCCGCCATGCCACCTACTTTTCGTCACTCGACTTGCGTAGCGCTTATTGGAAAATCGAGGTCTACGAACATGGCCTAGAAAAGACCGCGGTCGTTACTCCCGACGGAACGTACGAATTAAAGGTGCTCACTTTCGGCTTGTGTTCAGCCCCTGCAACATTCCAACCTATGATGGACACCGTGCCAATTTACCTGAAGTGGCAGTCCTGCCTTGTGTATTTCGATGACGTCGTGATTTTCCATGACACGTTTGAGGAGCACCTGAAGCATTTGCACGCTGTTTTCGAGAGAATTCGTTCCGCGGGTCTGTCTCTCTAGTCTGAAAACAGCCACTTCGCATTTAGGGAGCTCAAGTTTCTTGACCGCATTGTGAGCGCTCAGGGCGTTAGCCCCGACCCTGAAAAGACGGCCACCGTTGGTGCATTCCCCCACCTAACAGATAAACGAAGCTTGCGTCGTTTTCTGGGGCTCTGCGCCTGTTATCAGAGATTCGTTGAAAACTTCTATAAGTTCGCAGAGCCACTACCTCGTCTGACCAAAGACGCTTAACGCTTGTTCTGGGGCATGGATCAGGAAAAGCATTCACAGAACTTAAAGCCCGCGTCCAATCTACGCCTATAATTTGCCACTTCGGCGAGGAGGCCGACACAGAACTGCACACAGACTCCAGCAATGTTGGCCTCGGTGCGGTGATTGTGCAGTGGCAATTCGGTGTAGAACGCGCGATCGTATACTCAAGTCGCACTTTGTCCCGTTCCGAAGTGAATTATTCCGCCACGGAAAAGGAGTGTCTGGTTATTGTGGGAAGTCACGCAATTTCGTCCGTACCTATACGGCCGCGCGTTCCAAGTCGGGAGCGATCATCACTCCTTTTGTTGGCTCGCGAACCTGAAAGAACCATCAGGGCGGCTTGCATGGTGGAGCCTTCGGCTGCAAGAGTTCGACATCAGAATCGTGTATTGGTTAGGTTAGAAACATAGCGATGCTGACTGCCTCTCCCGAGCTCCTCTTCCGTGTGAGTCCGAATGAGTCTGAAGATGATCCTGCTTTCCTTGGCGCTGCCACCTCATCCGCCCTTTCTCAACACCAGAGGGCCGACTGTGAACTGCTGCCTGTCATTGAGTACCTCGAAGGAACCACTCTGCCTTCACCCCGACTCTTCTCGTGTGTACTCTCGTCGTTTTGCTTACGAGATGGAGGCCTTTACAGGAAAAACTGCGGCCTGACCGGGACTGCGCATCTCATTGTAGTCCCATCCACACTTCGTCAGGAAGTTCTCACTGCCTGCCATGACGACCTTTCTTCTGGCCACCTCGGTTTTTCCAGAACATTGGGACGCCTCTGCCAGAAGTACTACTGGCCTCGACTTGCTGAGGTTGTCCAACCTGTCGTGAGTGTCAACGCCGAAATATACGACCGAAAAAACCGGCCGGCCCTCTGAAGCCAATTTATCCACCGCGAATTCCATTTCAACAGGTAAGCATGAACGTAATAGGCCCATTCCCGATGTCCTCCATGGGTTGCCGGCATATTGTTTTTGCACTGATTACTTCAGCCGCTACTGTGAGATCAAGGTTCTTCTCCGTGACACCGCGGATGAAATTGCACAGCTCTTTGTTCACCACATTGTGCTTCGCCATGGCGTCGCCACGGTCGTATTAACTGACCAGGGAACTGTGTTTAGGTCGGCTCTTACTCATGAGGCCCTGCGTCTCAGTGGCACCAGTCATAGAAACACGACTGCTTACCAATCTCAAGCGAATGTACTAACTGAGAGGCTGAACAAGACCATTGCAGATACGATGTCTATGTATGTAGACGATGACCATCGCAACTGGGACGAAATACTTTTTACATCACGTTTGAATATAGCACCATTTTCAAAGAAACGACATGCTTCACTCAGTTCCGTTTGGTGCATGGCCGTGACGCGCTGACGATTCTGGACGCCATGCTGCTTCTCGGTTGTGCCCCCTCGTCTGTCGTGGGCGCTGACCAATTCATTCGTGACGCAGAAGCCGCTCACCATCTTGCTAGACACCGAATTTCACATCAGTAGGAAACTGACGCCCGGCGCTACAACCTCCGTCACATTAAGGTGATTTACAAGCCCGCGAGCACGTCTGGGTAAGGAGCCCATAACGTTTGCTCGGCGCTCTGAACAACTTATGCGCCGCTACTTCGGCGTTTACGAGATTGCTACGTCAACTCAGGTAGGCGAAATATGAAGTGTTCCCGCAAAGAACTGTCCGCTCTTTTCGACCGCCCAAGTCTGAAGTCGTCCACGTGTCACGCATGAAACCGTATTACGCCCGTTAGCGCCTTGCGGGATTCACATTCAGTCCCGACGCCACACGCTCCTTTGCACTTCCGGTGCCTCTATACTGTTTCCTTCTTGACGGTAGCCTCGAGGCGATGCCTCTTGAAAGAAGGGGGGCTATGCCACACTGCTCACATTCTGCTGGCGCTGCCATGCGGCCGAGCGGCATGACTTCGCCCGTGAGGGAGCGAGGAAGACGAAGCTTCCGCTTGGTTACAGCTGCTGGTCAGCTTCGTCGCTCGATTAAAAGCCCCATTTTGAGTCGTGCTACGTTTGTCGGCCACAGTATGTATCGCTAATACCATTTTTTATGTTACTGAAACGTCAGAAGTAAGTGTTCAAATAAACATGCCCTATGCTTAATAATCATCGAAACAACAATAATGCAACTTGTGAAAGTACACAACGTAATCTAAGCTTCGCAAGCAGCAATAACGAGGGCGTCACGAATTATGAGCTACACTACAACAGGCATTTCTCGCAGCTTCGAACGGATACCGAGGAGAGAATCCTATGTAGCGATTATCGAAAAATTCCCATGAGTGATAGTTCAGAATCGACATCAACCTCCACGTATGTCTCTTTCGCGTCTGTCCCACTAGTTCCCCATGCCCACTACATCATTACTCCAGCCCTTGAAGCGCCCATTACACTGAGTGTTGCCCTTGCGTACGCAGTACTCACTATATCTGCACAACAACGTCCCTTCCGGTCTTAACTATGCATCGTACGTTCAACCACTCCCCCAACGTATCTCGCACGCCACGCTCATATAAGCGGTGACAAGCCGTGTACCGTCGTCGTATAAGTGCAGCTTGTCTGACGTCCCAGCACCTGAAGAATACTTAAAAAAAAGATCGCTTCTGACCTGCCACTAAATGCAGCTTATTATCTTAGATGGTTATGTCCTTTTATAGCGATATCGTTGGCTTTGATGACCACCCTTTGACTCGAACCTCCGTGGTTAAGCATCACCTGCATAGCGGTGACGGCGCTGTTCTTCGCAGACTGCCTTATAGAGCGCCCAGTACCGAACGCAACGTCATGTCGCAAGAGTTGGAGAAGATGCTCACTAAATATATCACAGAGCCTTCGTCGATCCCTCGTGCCTCCCCAGTTGTACTTTTTTAAAAAGCAGGAAGTAAGCTGGCTCTATTTCGCTGATTACAGGCACCTCAATGACATCACGAAAAAGGATATCAATTATCTACCTAGAATAAATGATTCTTTGGACCGCCTTCACGGAGACAAATACTTCTCTTCTATTGATCTTTATTCCGGGAATTGGCAAATTGTTGTTGATGGCAAAAAGAGTGAAAGGACCGCGCTCGTCCCATCGGACTGCTTATATAACTTTAAAGTCATGCTGTTCGCAATCTTCAATACGCCAGCTACCTTCAAACGAATGATAGACTCTTTGTTTCATGGCTTGTCTTCCATAAAGCAGCAGACGAGCCGAATTCGACCAAATGCCAATTTTGTCGCCATCGACTCACATTTCATGGGCACCTGGTCGACGCTTCTGCTGCTCGCCTGTACCCTGTCAAAGTTCAATCTGTCATCAGCATCATCATCATCTTGACTATGCCCACAAGGACCTCTCCAAATAACCCTGTCCTGTACCACCCGTTCCCACCTTATCCCTGCAAATTTCTTACTCGTAACCGTCCAACTAAATTTCTGCCGCCCCCTGCTACGTTTGGTTTCTCTTGTAATCCAGTCCGTTTCCTTTCACTACCATCCGTAATGTAGCCTTCGCATTACATGCCGTGGCCAAGGCGATTTTTTCGTCTTAATTTTCAGTAGGATATCATTAATCCGTGTTTTTTCCCTGATCCACTCTGCTGTCGTCCTGTCTCTTAACGTTACACCATTTGTAGAGCGGGATTTAAGACACTGGTAGCCGTCAGAAATAGAACAGTGGTTTACTGGTTTGGCAACAGGTAATCTGTTGTTGCGGTGGTCAGCCTTTCAAAAGAAGCACATAGTGACACTGCAGTATCGGCCAAGAATAGGAAAGTAACGGTTGCTATTCACCTGTCCATAATAAAGCCGGGCTGCCACACTTCTAGTTTTCGTCTGCTTCTAGCCGTTAGGCTGAAATTCATCGCTACACAGTCAGTTTCCTTTCTATAGCTCGCGGGGTTGTCCCAAATTTGGGTTGAACCATTCCTCTAACCTCCACGTTTCTGTCCCTTACATGAGTATTGGTACGATACAAGTTTGACACTTTTCTCTTGAAGAATATTGGTAAACTATCACGCATGATCTGAGGTCACTTGCCAAATGCGCTCCGCACAATTCTTATTATTTTAGTTAACTCACGCTCATGATCCGGATCGGCGGTCACTATCTGTCCTAAGTAGACGTATTAATTTATGACTTCCAGCACCTCGCTCCCAACTGTAAACAGCTGCTACCCTCTCAGGCTATTGAACAATACTTTGGTTTTCTGCTTGATAACTTTTAGAATCACTGTTCTTCTCTGCCTGGCAATGCGGCTGACTGCGGTTGCTGTATTGATTTGTGTAGAACTCTTCGGCTAATTTGGCCGTCTTATATATATTAGTAACGACATTGCCTTACTTCTATCTTAGCGCATAGATGGTAATTTTGCTTATTCCTAAATTCTTCTTGACCACTTTTAGGCTGCCACCATTTTTAAGAGGATGCTGGATTGTATCCATATTGTATATTATACTTCCTTATGTCGATTATCTTGCAGCTATTATCTTTAATAGCTCTGCCAGTTCTATTCTGCCTTTTGGCTGGGAGGCTTTCATCCAATGGCGCTTCTTAATGAGCTGTTTCATTTCCTGTGAGAACGTGTCTGTATCCTGTCCAAAGATCTTACCGCCTGCAGCGATGGCGTGGAAGTAGAGAATGCGTCTCGCATGCAAGAGGACCGCAGTTAGAATCCCGGTGCCACGTAATTTTCCGCCGTGCGAAAATACGCATATCAATGTAATTGCATAGCCAGGACTGCGGTGCGGCCTGACGTCGGTGACCGGAGCCGACAAAGCAATCCCTCACCAAAACAAGACTTTTGAACCATGCTGGAGTACTCGGCCACAACCTCCAGCAATTAACCGTCAACCCTCCGTCCCCGGCGTCTGTGGAGCAACTGACCAAGGTGGCTCCGGGCAGGCCGCCATTGGAAACTGAACCTGCCAACGTTTAACGCTAAAACCTTATCCAGTGGGGCTAGTCTAAGAGCTCTGTTTCAGAAAGAAGCAAATATTAAATGGGATATTATGGGGCTAAGTGAGCTTAGGTTGACAGCTGGGACGTATACAGTGCTAAAGGGTGGGCACGTACTGTGCTATCATGGATTGGCGGACAGAGGAGAACTAAGTGTGGGATTAGTCATCCATCAGGATATTGCTGGGAACATAAAGGAATTTTATAGTATGAACGAGAGGGTGGCAGTGGTTGTAATTAAGCTTAGGAGATGCAAGCTGAAGTTGATACAGGCCTACACTCCTGCATTCAGCCGTGATGACGAGATCACCGAAAGCTTCTGTGAAGACATAGATTCAGCAATGAGTAAAGTACAGGTGCAGTAGACTGTACTGGTGGGTGACTTCATTACCAGAACAAGCAAGCTGGCTGGAGACCAGGGAGTTGGTGACTATGGCATAGGCTCTAGGAATAGCAGGGACAATTATTAGTAGAGTTTTCAGAGGATAATTTGTGGATCATCAGTACCTTGTTCAGCGAATGAGATGACAGGAAGTGGACATGAAAAAGCCCCAATGGCGAGACTAAAAATGAAATAGACTTCACACTGTGGGCTCACCAGAACGTGTAGGTTGTGGTGGTTCTCGTAAAGGTGGGAAGTAGCGACCACTGGATGGTGAGGGCTAAATTTAGACGAGACTTGAAAAGGGAACGAAAGAAACCAGTGAGGAAGAAGCCAATCAAGACGATAGCGGTAAGAGAAAATGCAGAAGAATTCAGGATCTCGTTGAAGGTCAGTCTGCCAACCGAATAAAACCTAAATGTGATGATGAACAGCAATCTCAGAGTTATCAAGCTGTCAAGCACTTCTCTATAATCCAGTTGTCTATGGATGAGCGCAGCTTTTTCAGTCTGTGCTCGTATTTCTGCCGTTTCATAAAAAATTTGCCGGCATCTCTCGTGCCCTCAAAGAGGTCTTGAAAAAAGACTTGTCGTTTTACCTGGGGCCCTGCCGACGGGGATGGCTATTATTCGGTGACCAACCTGTTCACTTCCCCACTTATTCTGATGGCTTTCGACCTGTCGGCTCCGAGTGAAGTTCGTAGACACCCACGCGGATATGGGATCAGCTTTTTGGTTGCCCGACTTCACCAAGGCCAAGACTAGGTTATTGCATATGCCGGCAGCCTTCCTTTTACAGCCTAGCGCCATTACACAGCTACATATAGTAGAGTGGCCTATGAAAATTATTTAAAATAATAGTGCCATCCCGCACCGCCCATTACACAGCTACAGAGCCAAAGGTCTATAATCCTGTTTTCGGCCGTAGCTAAATTCAGACCCAACCTGTTTGGCCTTACTTTCTCAGTTGTGACTCACCTTCACACTCTTTGTTGGCTTTCTTCACTGAGCCACCTCACAGGCCGGCTTGGGGGTTGCGGGTTGGACCTCCAAGAGTATTCTTACGGCGTTGTCTACAACTGAAGGTATCTCTATAAAGAAGCTGAGTGCCTCTCTCGTCACGCTGGGCAGCCACCTGATCCTGTAGACAATGATGTAGGTCCTTGCCTCTCCGCTAACTCCGATCTGCTTAATATTGCGAACGAGCAGCGCCAGGACTCCTCCTTCCACCCACTCATTAATCGCTTTAACTGTGTCAGTCCTAATCGTTCATTCCATCTGTTTGTTATTTAAGACGGAATCCTATACTGCTGCAGTCTTCCTCTATACGGACGTCCACTGTTACTTGTCGTTCCGCAGTGTATCCGCTCATCAGTCCTTGTGGAACATTGCCCGCCAACGGCGGGCAACCTAGGTGTCTGCCGCATGTATATTATCTCGTCCTACGCCGCTCCTACTGCCTGGTCTGTACCGTAATGCTCGGCGTGACGCTGCCATTTGGACTTAGATCATTATCAATGTATAAAGAGGCCATAAGCCTCGCTGTATCGATGCACCTCTGGAGTCCTTACATTACGTTGGACTAGACTTCCGTAGATGTTTTACAATGCCTCGCGGCGGAAAGCGTTGAATCACTGTCGCATCTGACTATGCGAAAAGGAACACTATTATACTTGCGTCGCCAGTAAGCTGCGCCACTGATGTCACCGATTTCCTGTTGCAAAATATCGTCATACACCACGGCGGTCTACACCAATTTCTGATGCACTGCGGTCGCTAGTTTTTGTCCACGGTAGTTGAAGACATACTCCTGTCCTCTCTAACGCAGCATATTCTCACTACAGGCGAACATTCCCATACAGCCTGAAAAAATGGGCTTACCGAGCAACTCAACAAGACTGAGTGAAGCGCTATCTATGTATGTATTAGCCGACCCCCGACCACATCGCCGCGCCTTGTAACGTTTGCCTATAATTTCCCACGGCATGGCAGCACGGACTATTCTTCCTTCTGTCTTGTGTTTGGTTTGCATGCCGCACAGAGCTACCGCGTTCTGCGGCCGCGGCCAGTGAGTGCACGCTTGACGCCATCGTCAAAGCTACACTGGCGCATCAAATCACCCGTGACCAATATGCCACCTCACAGATGAACCAGAATTTCTTTTGCGACCGAATCAACTCGTCCTCGTTTGGGCCTCCTCAGCTAGTCGGATTGTCCGAGAAATTTCTTCGTGATTACAATAGCCGTTAGAGCGTGCTCCTTCGAGTGATCGACTTAACGTACGAAACTGCCGTCCACCCGCCCCAAGACCGACATCGTTCATGTAGTTACCTCGAACCACACCATAATGCCGCGAATCTTTGCAGTGCTTGCTTGTTCACTCTTCAAAGCTGCCGCCACGCAGCTTTATCGCTTTGTTTGCGATGCAAGACGCCACCAGATTTATCTCGATTGATCGCATCCAGGCAGAGCTGATTCTACCTTGTTCCAGAATGTTCTAGTAACTTTGTACCCTTTATTTCGAAAGTTCTTTATCACGTTTAAATTGAGCACAGCCGACAGCGCCAGAGATTCTGTTCGACGACCGCCGAGCACGCTTGTTGCTACGCCGCCGCCGAGCGATTCAGTCCATTGTGGCCGCAAGGCGGCACAAATAAGGAGTTTTGTTTAGACATCATTTTCGCAGCCTTTCTGCTCTCCGAACTGCAGTCACCACTTCGTGACAATAAAAATTCTACGGCCTCTACTTAGCACTGGGAGGGGATTTCACTATTGAAAGTAGTGTCATATGGCCGTAGACGTGGACAAATTAAATGCTGCGCATCTGTGAGCAAGACGACGAGGAAAAAATGTGTGTTCTAGCGCTAGGCAGGTTGCCCCTTCGCTGTTCGTGTCTTCGGCTTTCTCTCTCTGTAGATACCGCCGTCCGGCTTTTGTAAATATATTTCTTTCCTTTAGAATATAATGTTATCTGTTCATTTTTAGCAGTAGAGTAGCGTTATATTGTGACATGTAACACTGTTGCAGCCTACAGAAGAATTTTATAACGTTATATTATTCTTTGCTGCCAGCTAGAAGGGACGACCCCCAGACCAGCGAGCCCTCATCGATGAGTGACGATGAGTAAACGACCGGGGAGAGCGAAGACGTAGTGGCGATATGACCGACGTGTACATCATGGATTTCCAATTTGCCGACTCATCACAAGCCACGAACAGAGGGGAGTCCATATTGTGGACCAGCGCAAAACGGACAACAGGCTTAGGAAAGAGAAGACACAGGCGTTGTCTAGCAAGTGAATTTTATTGAAAAATCACCTGAAATATATGAGGTTAAAAACGCACGAAACCAAAAACCAAACAAAAAGCAGAAACACATCGATGATTACACAGCGGATGGAAGGCTCTATTCGAGGAAGGCTATCTCATTTTCCTGTAATGCCAAGAATGGTCTCGCCACACACGTGTCCGTGTTGTTAGCGATGCAATAAGCTTCGAAGACTTCCCTGCTTGCCTGATTGCTCTGTTAGTATTAGATCTCTGAGTTATGCAATTCAGGCAGGCAAGGTTTGTTATTGCTTTTTCAAGCGATGCTTATTGCCTCAGGGCATAAAGGTCATGAAATGAAAGATCATTAAGATGCTTAAATAAATGAAAAAAGTGAGCTGATCTAATGAAATAAAGTAGTGAACGATGATATGGACCCTGTGTCTCCCAAGGGTGGTCATTTTGATCTTTGAAATCGCGGCAACGATGCTGTAGCTTTGAAGAAGGGGATATTTTTATTCATGTCCAGCGAGCTCTCGTGCGCTTTCTGCCTGATGTTAATGCACTTTTCCGTCTGGCCATAATATATTTTTCTGCAAGGCAAATGAACCTATACACGACGCTTTTTTTGCAGTTCATGAATTTTCTGCCTGGACGCTGTGCACTGCGAAAATCTTTTCTGGAAAAGCCTGGCTCCAGCTTCTTGTGCACTGCAGCGCACACCTTCGCAACCTTATGTTCGTTGGAGAACAGCAGCTGCACATTCTGCCGCGCCACGATCTTCTTCAGACGTAATGAGACACCGTGCAGATACGGGATGCACACGACCTTACTTCGTGGCTCTTCCTCAAGCCCCTGAGGATGAGGTGCCGCCTTTACTTTCAGCTTGCACAAGATTCTTTCCGCTAACTGTGCAAGGTTCCTTTCTTGATAGCCTGCTTCACGTAGTCTGGCCACCTACTCAAGGAAACCATCTTCGATCCGGTGACGATTTGACATTTCATGGGCTGTCGACAGGCATGACATCGCTATCCCGTCTTTCACCAGTCTGGAATGTTGCGAACTGAAGGAGAGAAGGGGCTTACAGGCAGTTGGTGAATACATCCAACAAACATGATGGTTGGCCAGCTTCAACTCAAGGTCCAAAGATCGTAAGCACCCATCCGTCGGCAACTCAAAAGTAAATTTAAGCCCTTGTCCCCTTTACTTAAATATCTTTAATACGTCAGGCGCCGTCTTAATGCTCTCGACTCTCTACTTAACACAAGGTAATCGTCGACGTACCTGGAAACAACTGCGGTGAAATCTGCCTAATCCGCTTTCAGACACCAATCCACCTTCGAGAGAAAGATGTCACTAAGATAGGTGCAATAGGAGAACCGATGAAAAATTCATATTTTTGTACGAAGACATTTTTATCACAGGACACGATAGTTGTAAAAATATAACGGGGGACAGCCTTCCGCCCCTGCCGCACTGTAATCCGCGGATGCAGCGTTCCCGCTCGCAAGCCGCGGATGGTTTCGTGATCGAGGGACAAAGGGAAGGGGTGATAAAGCGTGAACACTCATATGCTCTTTATTACCCTTGCAATCATTACACAGAGCGGGCCAGCTGGCTACAAAACATCAACGAGGCATTCCTCGGAAATAGAAGGCTACGTAAGAAGGGCTTCCGACTTACCGGCTGGGGCAGGGGTGCGACTTCGGAAGTACCGCTGGCGAACATTTGTATGCGTCGACAATGGCGGCCGGGTTTTCCTGTGCGCGCTGCATTCTTGGGGCAAAGCCATCCCCGAACAGTTGCTGGGGAAGGCGACCAGAGCGCGCGTTTGCTGCGCTCGCTTCGCAGCCTGGAACGAGAAGTCCTGCGGCAAAGCACAACGGATCCCCGTGCGCCTGCCGCGGAAGGTGACGAGAGCGTGCGGCTCCAACCGCTCGTGACGCTGGCCGGATCCCGAAAAGACTCTGTCCGGTCCCGCAGAATTCCACGTAACCTACGAGGCGGCGCTCCTGTCACCGCTCCCTTTCCCTCAAGATGGAGACATCCCTCCTCGCCCAGCCGGTGCTGTGCCGACGGCCGGCGATGAAGATGGGCCGCATCGGAATGGAGCGGGGAAACAGGTTTCCACATAGTGGAAGAGAGATACGGCGAAAGAAGATCGAGGAAGCACTCCACTGAAATGCCGCAAGCACTCCTGACTACGACATCATCGTTTTGCTCGGTGACGTAGTTCATAATATTGCCGTGCGGAAGGGAATAGAACAGATCCTAGATGTCTAGGCTAAGCGCTGACCATTATCCGGGATTCTGATTCGTCAAATACTTCACCGCTGACGCTGAGCTTTGGATTAGAAAGGGGTCTTCGAACTTCAAAGTTTTCAGGGGCTTTTGCAGGCAGCCTGGTACTTTGTATGGCTATGTGTTTCGTTCAGAGACCACAGCCCGGAACGGAATGTCCGGCTCGTGTGTCTCGGCAGTTAAAAACAAGTCCAGGTGAAGCCCCTTCGCATTGTTCACTCCTGCACACAACGTATCTAGTTTTTTGTCCTTTAGCCAAGCAACCGCTTTCCACTTCGACGGCACAAGCTTGACTTTCACTACTTTGAAGTTTTTTGAGCACGGCCGCCGTAGCATTTTCTCGAAAAAGATCTTCAGGAAGTATCACAAAGAAGCCTTTCTTGTTGGACAGGAGAGGCCGCAACCTATTATCGACCAGGTAGTCCACGGCCCATCTCACCGTTCCCTGGGACTCTACCGCTGCCTTTCCTTTACTGATGAAAATCTCAGAGCACTACTTTTCTATTCTGGCCTTTTCTTCCTCTGGCACCTGGCGGGCTATCACTAGGGGCAGCGTCAGCAGCTCGACGTGCTTCATTTGAGGTTTAAGGCGCCGAGTTTTAGTCCGAGCTCCAAAATTCGCCGGTGCTTCTCGTCTATAGTAGTGGAGCCAAGTGTCAAGAGCTTACCCGGACGTTTACAGGTATCCCGTCTCTTAGGAAGCGTGGTCAGAACCAACCTCCATAGATACTTCGTGAGGAAATCGCCGGTCTTAGTCCACTCAGACCACAGCTCCAGCCTACGCTGCTTTCCGTGGATACCGCATGATACCCGTAGGTGGTCCTTGCGGAGGCGCACTTGCTGCCACAACTCCGACGAAGCAATATGGCAGATCCTAGAAGCACGGCCGGAAGAAGGTTGCAGTCACCCACAGGGGGACTGGACGTCGGCAGATAGATAAAGAGGAGGAGGGAATGACAGGGATGTTAACCAGAAAGGGGTTCCGGTTGGCTACCCTGCACTGGGGAAGAGGGATGAGGGGGCTAAAAGGAGGAAGAGAGAAGGCAGGACACAGGTTATGTCTGGCGTCTGCATCTTTTGTGGACATTTTGAAGGAATGGGTTACTCAAAACCGGAAGGTATAAAGCGGGGTTTGTGAAGCGTTTTGCTGTAGGCTCTGCGTTCGAGTGTCCCTGGGATACCACCTGGCACTTGGATAAATTTCGTTCAGATAGTGCTTTCCTGCCAGTATGTTATTACCGCTTTCACAGAGAAATTTCTTGTGCTCTAATATGGCTCGTGTTGAACCACGCGAAACTCAGCGCCCCCAGAAGTGCCCTTCATAATAATATGGAACTGTGCTAGAAATATTAGTACACTGGCTGAACTGAATTGTTTCTTCAAAAAATTTTGCTTCAGTACTGGCCCCTTTCGGAATCTTTGTCTCGGTATGTCGTGCATAAAAACTGCAGCATAAGTTCATTATCTGTCCGAAGTGGCGCGCTATTGCTACGCCGGGAAACGCCGCAAGGTTGTTTGTGCGTAACAAACTTTTTCTCGGACCCCATTGATGTAGCGGCTGTAAAGCTGGCTCTCCATGTCTGTCTCATTCGTGTACGTGCAACCACGGAAGAAGAGGGTGTCGCAGGGATTTTTGCAGCAGCTGTGTAGCCGAAACTCAGCTCCTCGAATTATCGGCGGTGTGTTCAACGGCTATCGCTCTGCGTGTGGCGACAGTAACATGGATGCTCGCGGACTAGTGTGACACTGTTAGCAATTTGGATCTGTGAATTACCAGTGATGGATGCCCCACTTTCTTTAGGCCAACAGACTCAACCACAGCTATGGACCTGACATTGCATCCAACAGACGTCCGGATAAAGTGGTCAAATATATGGGATGTTTTATGTTTGCTGATCACTTCGTCGTTCAAACACCAGCCCCTACAAATACAAGGAGTGCCTAGGATGCGTTTCTGGAGATGTTAGCAGCAAGAAGCTTTGTAGTAAATTGCAGGAACTTCATCGGTTAAGGTACTCGACCATTTTTCGTTCGTGCACTTAAGTGCGAGAAATTGTTGTTGAACGCAAGGGAGTGCGGAGCGGCAAGTTATGAGGATGAAATATAATAAGGTCCTGCAGACGATACTCTGTAGGCTTCAATCTGCTATTCAACAGCACACACAAAAAATCTGCATGTCTAAATTGGCTTCCTTTTTCGGAAGCGTGACTTTTTTTTCCCGATGACAGGCATATGGTGCGTCCTGGGTAGTCTTGGTGATCACTCCTGTCCTCCGAAGCCTTTTTGACACTTCGCGCATGCAGAAGCCTGTTCGCTGCTTGGCTGAAGAGTTTGAACATGCCTTTGTATTTGCTAACTATGGAACTTTGCCTTGCCTTCCTCCAGCTTCGTGCATAACTGTCAGGGATGCCCTATTCGCGCTTCGAGAATTGCAGATGGCCCTATGCGCTCTGCGACATTGCTGTTCACCTGGTCCCATCAGCAATCAAATGCTGCACAAACTCTTTCCTGACTACAAGAAGACGCTACTACGATACTTTTATCATGTTTGTTTGAGCGTTTACGTTCCGCCATCTTCGAACGCAACTTACGTAGTTCCGGTATTGAAACGTAGCAGAAAGATGACTGACGGGCCCTCGTATCATTCTTTATCACTCACATACTGTGTGGCTCAGCTGAGAGAAAAGCCGGCAAGTGCTCGTTTAACAATGCAGCTAGATTGAAGTAAGGCGCTTCCGTTAAGCATGACCGAATTCTTCCTAGGCTTAAGGCCGAAAACGTGACATTAACTTCTGCGCTATTTCCTATCTTCACCAAGTTGTGTCATACCGCATGCAGGTAGTGTAGCACCGATTGCTTCCTTCGAAGGCCAGAGGGGGATTTCACGGACCACTCAGGACCTAATAGTCAAAAACCTGTAAAAGTTAATGTTGAACACCGTGTAATCATATAGTTAGCTTTCATGCGTGGAGCAGAATGAGATACTTTATGAACGCAGTGTACCGCCTGGGACTAATATATGGCCTCCGCCCTCATGGCGATGTCTTTGTGCGACGAAAAGTGACCGAAATACAAAACTATCATGAGGTACCGAAACCGACAAAATTTGACCGTGTATGCGATTTACCGTTACCTTCAGTGTTTTTGCGCCTCGCGCAATTTAGTACGCTTGGACTGATGCGATAGGTATATTCTGCAGCGTTGCCTTCCAATTATTTGTTTATGTAAGGTGGGTTTATTCTGAGAAGCTTCCTAACGGGAGCAGGGCCAACAGCGGGTCAGCTAGTCCAGGCGAGAGCGTGTGTCAGGCGATGACAATGCAGCTCGCGCATATGCTCGTCGTCTTCTTTACAATGGAGCCAGGAGCATGCACCAGGCGATGACCATGCGGATTGCGCATATGCTCGTCGTCTTCTTTACAATGGCCCCCGGACAGAAGAGGAGCCATCCTGGCGACTTAAGGGGCGGACAAGACAGCGGGGTCGTAGTATCTCTTGAGGCGCTGGACATGTACAGTCTCACGGCCGCGGCGTCTCAGATCGGGTGACGGCGTGAGAGGCTCAACAATGTAGTTGAATGGAGATGTTTGTTCCAGGACATGATAGGGCCCTTGACATTTAGCCAGCAATTTCCGGGAGAAGCCCGGAGTACTGGAAGGTGTCCATAGCCAGACAAGAGAGCCGGGCGAGAAATGTTGGGGACGTTGATCTTCATCGTGGCGCGTTTTTTGAAGGGACTGGGTAGCTGTTGTGAGCGACCGGGCGATCTGGCGGCAGTCTTCGGCGTTTCCGGCGGCTTCGGAAACGGTGGTGCACTCAGATTCGTCACGCTGGTAGGGGAGAACAGTATCAATGGGAACGGAGGGATGGCAGCCATAAAGGAGGAAGAATGGAGAAAATCCTGTCATAGATTGCGTAGCGGTATTGTACGCGAACGTAATATACGGGAGCATAAGGTCCCAGGTCGTGTGGTTCGAACGGACGTACATAGCCAGCATGTCCCCAGAGTGCGGTTAAAGCGTTCAGTGAGGCCGTTGGTCTGAGTGTGGTAAGCGGTGGAAGTCCGATGGATGACGTTGCACTCACGGAGTCGAGATTTGATGACATCAGATAGGAAGACACGGCCTCTGTCGGTGAGGAGTTCTCGAGGCGCACCGTGTCGAGGGATGAACCGACGCAGAAGAAAGGATGCCACATCCTGTGCCGTGGCAGCAGAGATCGCGGTGGTTTCAGCATACCGCGTGAGGTGATGGACGGCAAAAAGGATCCATCGTTTGCCAGAAGCAGTATAGGGGAGGGGCCCAAATATATCTATGCCAGCGCGATCGAAAGGGCGAGGCGGACAAGATAGCGGCTGCAACTCACCAGCAGTACGTGTAGTGGGTGTCTTGCGGCGTTGGCAGTCGAGGCACGAGCGTACGTATTTCAAAACGAAATAGTACATGCCACGTTAGTAGTAGCGGAGGCGGAGGCGCGCGTAAGTCTTGAAAAGGCCTGCGTGACCGCATTGCAAGTCAGTCTGAGAACATGAGCAGATATAGGACCGTAGGTGGTGAGGAATGACGAGGAGCCATTTTCGTCCTTCAGAATGATAATTACGGCGATAAAGCAGGTTATCTCGGATCTCAAAATGGGAAGTTTGACGGCGCAGCGCGCGGGATGGTTTAACCGCCGATGGGTCGGAAAGAAAGTCCAGAAGAGCACGAATCCATGGATCCTTGCGCTGTTCAGAAGGCATGTCACTGACGGCGGGATATTGCTCAGGGGCTCCGATTTCGCAGAGGCTGGCAAGTAAGCGGGGAGCGGGGAGCGAGACAAGGCGTCGGCGCCCTGATGTTTGCGGCCCGACCGATACACGACTCGGATGTTGTGTTCTTGAAGACGCAGCGCCCATCGCGCCAGGCGGCCCGAAGGATCTTTCAAAGAGGAAAGCCAACAAAGGGCGTGATGTTCCGTAACGACGTCGAAAGGGCGGCCGTGCACGTAAGGGCGAAACTTGCCTAAGGCCCACACAATGGCGAGGCACTCTTTTTCAGTCACAGAGTAGTGAGACTCAGCCTTTGTAAGTGTGCGGCTGGCATAGGCAGCGACATATTCGTCGTATCCATATTTGCGCTGAGCGAGCACTGCACCGAGACCAATACCACTGGCATCCGTGTGAACTTCAGTCGGGGCCGCCGGGTCGAAATGACGCAAAATGGGTGGTGCCGTGAGGAGACGACGTAAGGTGTTGTAGGCGTCGTCGCAGGCGGGTGACCAAGCCGAAAAATCGACATTGGCGCCGAGGAGCTGAGTCAAAGGGGCAGCAATTGAGGCAAAGCTGCGAATGAAACGCCTAAATTAAGAGCAGAGCCCTAGGAAGCTGCGAAGCTCCTTAGTGGTGGAAGGTTTAGGAAATTCAGTCACGGTACGATGTTTCGCTGGTCAGGGCGTACACCGTCTTTCGACACAACATGACCTAAGATTCTCAGTTCACGGGCAGCAAAGGTGCATTTTTTAAAGTTTAGCTACAGGCCTGCGTTTTTGAGGCATGTCAAGACGTCCTGCAGGCGAGATTGATGCGTTTTGAAGTTAGGTGAAAAGATAACGATATCGTCCAGGTAGCACAGGCACGTCTTCCACTTGAGGCCACGCAAAACGGTATCCATCATTCGCTCGAAAGTAGCAGGAGCGTTACACAGGCCGAAAGGCATGACGGTAAACTCGTAGAGGCTGTCAGGGGTCACGAATACGGTTTTGGCACGATCTGCAGCTGCCATTGGGACCTGCCAATAACCAGAGCGCAAATAAAGGGAAGAAAAGAGCTCCGCGCCTTGTAGACAGTCCAGGGCATCATCAATACGGACCAGAGGGTAGACGTCTTTGCGTGTGATCTTATTAATGCGGCGGTAATCGACGCAAAACCGAACGGAGCCATCCTTCTTCTTGACAAGGACAACCGGGGAGGCCCAGGGGCTGGTGGAAGGCTGAATAACGCCGCTCTGAAGCATGGTGTCTAACTGTTCTTCAATAACTCTTCGTTCAGCGGCAGAAACACGATATGGGCTCGGTCGCAGAGGGGATAGGCGCCGGTTTCAATGTGATGCTCGACAGTCGACGTGCGCCCCAAACCGCTTTTGTGGCAATCGAAGGACGAGCGAAACTCCTCAAGTAGCGCAAGAAGCTTGGTTCGCTGAGTTGGAGGTAGAGTGGCGTCGATAGAGCGAATTAATAGGTCGGTAAACAATGGGGCGGGCGCAGGAGTAGGTGAGCTGAGGGCGTCCATGGCGACCGCGGTGATTCTGCGGCAGCGTCGGGATGGTTGAAAACAGAATCAAAGAGCTGCACGGTGCCGACGCATTCTCCACGGGGCTAGAAAACGAGTTGAAGACCCACAGTGCGGTGAGTCCGGTGGAGAACGTGAGCAGGGCATAAGGCAGCGGCAGGCAATGGCGACGCTGAAAAGTAGGAGACGGCGTGAAGAGGACACTGGCATCGGGAACACAAGCACAGGAGAGAGGCACAATCACGGAAGAGCACGCAGGAATATCGTCAATGTCGGCGACAAAAGCTTTAGCAGGAACAGGGGCACCGCAAATTTCAGTCTCTGGCACGGGATTCGGCAACGTGGAGAGCGCTACCTGAGCCCGAGACAGTCGATGACCACGTCATGAAGCGATAGGAAGTCCCAGCCCAACATGCTCGAATGCGAACATGACGGCAGAACGATGAACTCAACCAAATATAGAATGCCTGCTATGACTACTCGAGCAGTGCACGCTGCTAACGGCTGGATGAAGTGCGCACTTGTAGTCCGTAACGACAGGCCATAAAGGGGCGTCTTCACTTTCTTCAAAGATCGGCAAAGCGCAGCATCCATGACAGAAACCGCAGTGCCGGTGTCCACAAGCCCCACCACAGATACGTCCTCTACAAAAAACTTCAATTAAATTGGCGGCAGACAGACGAGGCCTTTCAAATTTCGACGACTGCGCAGTTCTCGCCCCAGGAACTGCGGCACCTAGTTTTCCTCTTGAGTGGTCTAGGGACACCGTCGCATCGGAGAGATGGAGCGCCGACGTGGAGAAGATTCGTCTTCTTTACTGTTTACATTATATTTCACAGGTAAAGACATTGCCAACTGTAGCCCAAATTGCAACATAGGAACACGCTGAAAACGTTTTCTCAGTGGGGAAAAGAATGTCATCGAACCATAGCCAGATATCTGCTCACTATCTGCCTTCCTGCGGGTAGGCCGCACACTAAGGACTCCGCTGGTCATTTGACAAAATTTCAGTGGTAGTAGCTCATTTATTTCTCATTACTTAGTTTACCGTAAGAGTTGCTTTTGTTTACTTTAAAGGCATGGTATGTTTTGATAATAAACAGAAAGGAGTCTTCATATTCCTATTTTCAGTGGCTCAATAGCTGCGTAAAATCATCAAAGATGCAGGCTACAGAAGCCCCACATCGACAAGAAGCAGCAAAGCAGGCCACATCAGGGCCAGCCTGGGTTCACATACTCAATGAAGCTGAACTTTGCAGCGCTGTAGGCTCTCGATTTGCCGCAGCGGAAATCTGTGAACCAGCTGTTTCAGTGGGGAGATTAGAAGACCTGCAAGTGGAGTTTAATTTTTGAGTTCATGAGCACCATCAGAATGTGGGCAGGAATGACATTTTTTTCGCGGAAAACAAACATTCCAGGCACCTGACACTGAAGAGTTCCGCTTTTTCATGGGCAATTTTTATGGTAGTGCTCATAAATGAGGGGGGGTCACATTGCCTATTTGAGAACATAGTCATTGTTAATCGCCACAGGCTTTTCATTTTATTACCAGCTCTTCCGCTTCATGCTAGAGGACAACAAGTTTTTAAGAGTCAAGCATCTGGTTTTCACAATGCGATTTGTAGATTTTCTCGTCCTAAAGCTGCCTATCAGTCAGGAAGAGATCGCATTGAAACTCTTCGCAATAATTTTGACCATCTGGGGTTATTCAACTCTTTAATGCTCCACGTATCATCTGTTAAAGAGGGCGTAAACATGTGAATAATCTCCAGTTGTGCCCAGAGAATTATTTCAACTGCTGACATTATAGTGGGACAGATCACTTGAAAGCTACTTATTAGAAACCGGTGAAAGAGAGAATAGGAATACAAGAAGGCTACCAAAAGAAGAGTACATGGAAAAGCTAATCCTAATCGCAAGTTGTGCTAAAAGTAACGCTCGTAATGCTGCATTGTGAGAGCGACGAAGCAGTTCTGACTTTTTTTTATTTACTTTGTGAGCATGACCATTTGCACACTGTTTCGTGGTCCTTAACCATTTAGAAGGCATCAATATTAGCCGTATTTTTCTGTGCTGTAATACTTCTCTCAATACATCAGACGGCGTTTAGTAGTTTTCAATGAATAAACCAATAATTACGGTAATTTGTAAATTCACAACTCTTCTTGAATGCCTGTAAATTTCAGGGATAATCGCGATTGAAATCACGTTGAAAATAGCCATTCTTGCGTTTGGCTTCTGCCGAAATGTGCCCACCGTGGCCAGAGGTCGAACTCACGACATTGCGCGCAGCCTACGAAGAAGACAGCCACCGCGGTAGGTCAGTGAAAATCAGTACTCATTTGGAAAGTAAATGTGATATACTCATGATGGCTTGAAGTAGTAATGATCGAAGAGAAAAAAAATTAAGGGGTTAACTTCCTGCGCTTAGCTTTGGCAGCTTGCTGCCTTCACGTTGCCACGCTTCATACCAGTAAATGATGTTTTTAATGCGTTAGCGGTTAGGATGCTGGCTTGCAAAAAAATAGCGGGTTTCTACGCAATAAAGTTCCGTGACTGGCTGAAAATGTCGTGACATCAGCAGCGCCGCCAAATTTGAAAATGTGAGGACTAGAATGTTCGAGTACCTTCCAAAGGATTATGATATGGGATTATACTAACCCTTATTTTCCACCTTAATGCATCCACATTTCCCCACTAACCCACCGTATGAAATCTACTAATCTCAACCAGTCCACATTATTCACCTATTATTACGCATTAATCCACCTTATGCCACGCACTAATCCACTTTAAAGCATGTTTGGGTGGGCCTATGTCCAAAGTTTTGGGGTCCTTTGAAAAACTTTGGGGCGGACCAACTTCAAAGTGCCTGTCGCATTGTCTTCATTCGCATTTCACGAGTTGTTGTTCCTCAAATGCTTAAGAGTATTCGCGGACTTCGATTTGCTTAAATGACAAGATGAGCTTGAACCAATGCTCTTAAATTTTTTTGTTTTGTACTATCAGTTGATGTGCCTATATAATATTGTTATGTATTACAGCTTTCTCCCACGGAAGTGCTACACTGTGTTCTTATTGTGTTTATTTTGTCCTAAGTTTGAAATGCACACATTCTTACCGTTCTGATTGCATCCCGCCGTTGTCACCGCGTACGCCTTGTACAGGGGGCGCATTCCTCGTCAAGCCTTCTCTTGTCTTTTTGAGGGTCCCCGTCAAAATCACAGCGTAGAAATAACGAATGATAGATTGAATAACGAATGGGGTTAAAATGGCCCCACGTTTTTACCTGAGCGTATGACGGCCGGAGAAAGAGGCTTTTTCCAGACTACCGGCCTTTAATCCCGCCAACGGCGACATATTTTTTTCCTACATCTAACACCTGTCTGGTACAGCCTGCAAGATACACATTGCTTTTTTATTTATTCAATGGCTAATAAAGACCATTAAAACCGCATAAGAAGCAAGACTAAAGGTTATTATAATTGATTACTGTATTTTTATTATGATACCTTTTGGCGTGACTATTATCTTCACAATTTGGCCTTCTATGTTTTGTTTGCTCAGGAAGTTCACACAGCACACCCAAGAGAAGACAGTGGCTGTTTTGTGTGTACTCAGATAAAGCGTCACGAGACCCATGGCTAGGTCAGGACACGGGACGATGCTCGCACAAACTATTTCGCTTGAAAATGCAAGATAAAAAACTAATAAAATCTTCTTGATGGCAGCGATGTGGCTTATGCATTGTTACACGATATCGTAAAGAGCTCGTTCCGCTGAAAACCCGTCGTCGCTCTTCGTCCGGCGTCAGTCAAGAAAAATTCCAGAATTCCCGAAATGAAAAATACAAAAATAAAGCAGTCGGCATTGGGTTTTGAACCCTGGATCTCTGCAGGCCAAGGGAACATTCAACGCTAGGCCACCAATATGTTTTTATTTATTGCGCGGCATAGGCCACGAAGAGTAGCTGGTTCACGCGTGTTAGATGTTTGGGTATCTAGTAAACGCGATGTGGTGTGTATGAATTGGTAACGTGTATTTGGGACATGTACTGACGTTACAGTAACTTAAGAGAGCAAATATAAATATGCTAACTACATACCGTAAGAAATTGCGCGTAATGAAACGGCGATAGTATGGTGCCTCATTGCGATTAAACAAATGGTGTGTATCTGGAAAGTGTAATTGGTAATGTGATCAGTAATTTTAATAGCAAGCAATGGCCGTGATCAATAATTTGACTGTAGATTCTTAAACGGTGCGAAGTGAGAATTAAATTGAATAAAAGGAGAAAAAAGGAGAAGGATGCGCTGTCACGTCTACATTTAGGGCGATGCTTGAGCGTCCTCCTAATTTCTTTTTCACATACGCTGTGTGACGTTTCGAATGAATGGAAAGCTTGCCGGTTGGCAATGGTTACCCGTTTGGACGATTTTAGGTCAGTTGTTGCGTCCTGGACCTCTTTCGCTCTGTTTAAAATCATTTAAAAAATGGGGTCCAGATGCTAAAAATGGCTAAGTTAGAATTGTTTGCTGAGGTCGTTTCTTTTAACATAATAAATGAATTAAGTTAGCACTCCAGATGGGTCTTAAAACCTCTGCATTTGCTTTAAGGCAATGAATTTTTCGTCCACTGACCAAGAAAATTCCATCTGCAAACCTTCTTGCATCAATTCGCGTTATCCAGGCTGCACTATTATCACTCGCTGGGCAGGTGTTCGCAATGATCCGTCACACAGAGTTAAGGAACAGAAAACGTGGTATTTTATCGATGTTTTTTTTAAACATCTATAAATATTTCTTTAAGAAGCCGTGAAAAATACTACAGTGTGTCTGTGAATACGGCATGGCGAATATATTGTCCGCAGTTGTAGATTAAAAAAAGTGGGAAACTGTAGAATTCATGTCTCGATCCAGAGAACTTGAATTGTCTTGAAATAGAAATACAAGATCACACAGGATGCAGTAAAATTGTAGATAAAACACTGGGCTAGCAGAATCGGTTGAAGCCCCCAATAAAAGGAAGCGGAAGGGACGGGAGCGGGGAGGGGTTAATGATTGGGCCATCGAAGGAATCGCTAATAAAAAAAAACAGCGAGGGCACTCACTGTACGGCAAAACACAACGGTCATACACAAAAGTACCCCAACTTTATTAACAGCGTGAACTGCGGAGGAACATGTGGATCCTGTGAAAGGCATGAAAAGCTGATTTTATCACAGCTTGTGGAGCTGCAGTCGTGTCTTGCGAGTTGCAGTGCTTTCAATACGGCCGCCAGTGCTCAGTAAACTTCCGTTCATATGCCCAAGAATTCTGGACAAAAGCATTTTTAGTGGGAGACAGTTTATGAAGGAACGCAATTTTTGCATACAATGGGAGAGTTCCCTATAACAATGAATATATCCGCAGATCACCCGACAGCATTCTTGTATTTTTTTGTGTTAACTTTTTTGCTAATGTAAAAAGCGTTCCCCATCGTTTTTTTGTGGCTGTCTTAACTGTTCGATGCGATCACTGGAAACACTTTAAAAGAAAGATTTTGCTACATATCATAATAATAAACCATTACGTTCAATATTTTCATAAGAGTGTCTTACAATTTCTTAATTTTTAAAACTACTGTGTGAGAGCGTTGGATATGTTGATGCTGTGACAAAAATAACAAGTTCGCGGGTTCTAGAGTATCGATACTTCCATTTTCCTGCTGCGATGCGAAGCGTGAGTGGGGCAATAGGATGGTCGTTTACGCATGCACCACTATAATTAAAACAAAAACGTCAACGCAAAGTTGGCAAAAGATAATTATTTCCAAAAGATAATTATATAGGACAATCGATACCTCCAGAGGTTTCTTAGATTGATATTTTGTCTTTATAGAGGAGTTTATACCGAAGTGACAAAAATCCCTCCCTCTTTTTCTCCAAAAAAAAGCTTAGCCTGTTATTTATTGATGGGCGCTTCTCTGCAGAGAACTATTCCGGGCTCTTGGATTATATGAAGTACTCATCGCTCAAGCGGTTAGCAGCTTTTCCTATAAACTTATATTTTGGTTTATGCAATAAAGCAAGCTAATTCGCTTTCTTGTTTTCAACACTGTATTGGCATGTTTGGAGTTGTATCCCTCCAGAACTCGTTGACAGTGTCCAGTTGTAATTATTTAGTATTTCCAAGATATTACCTTCGGTGTAGTTTTATTCAGTACGGTGGGCAACCTTTCATTTCGAAAAATGGGGCATGCGTACGCTTCTGAACCGTCCCTATGCTTGGTGATTCATTCTTAGCCCAACGGCACTGAATATAGTCCTTAGCCACCGCTTTGCACGCTTTAAAGTAACAATGTAATCAACATGATGCTGAATTTTAATGGCACAAAGGAATCTGGCCAAAGTGCGTGATGGAACAAGGTTTTTTCCTTCTTCTCAAGGTGGAGCCAAGGATCCATTTCCCAAGCACCATCATCATCATGAGCCTGACTACGCCCGCTGCAAAGCAAGGGCCTCTCCCGTGTCTCTCCAATTAACATTGTCTTTTGCCAGCTATGGTCACCGTATCCCACAAACTTCTTAATCTCATCCCCCCACCCAACTCTCTGCCGTCCCCTGCTAGGTTTGCCATCTCTTGAAATCTACTCCCTTACCCTTAAAGACCCTGTATATCATCGCTGCTGCCACGTGAGTGCTTAGAAGTGGCGCAACCAAAAGAGTGTATAAAGTTTTCTCTGTTGACAAATTTCCTCGCGTTGTTGCTTGTGGACGGATGAATTGAAATTTTGAAGAGCACGCATGCGTTCGTGCAATGGGCAATCTGGATAAAGAACTTATTAGAGCGCAAATGTATTGAAGAACTTATGTTTTATGCCAGTAAGTGCAGGATGTGCCTGTAAAAAATTATTATGAGATCATTTTGATGAAGACGGCAGATTATTGCAGGGCTGAGGAAAAAATGTTGTCATCAATTCGTTTGTGTAACCTTGTGCTGTGTGCTTTTTGTCTGTTTGCTTCAGTGCGTGCATGCAGTTTGCACGCTGTGTAAACATTACGCATGATCGGGAAAACTGCACATGCCATTTTTATTTCCTGCTGAAGATGACAACAGGTCCTTTCTTCATTCTGTAACACCGATAGCTGTTTTATTCAGAAGCTGCATGTTATGGTAGGCATAGAGGCTATATCCGAAACGAAATATCAGGCAGTCTGTAACAGACTGACGCGTGAGTCACAATGCACAGAATCAAAAGCGCTTTATTCCAAGAACACGACTGCTTAAATAGCTGCGGCGGTGGCCCGTTATCAGCACAACCGGTGATAGCAACACAGGCACAGAACTGGCGCATGCTCTCTTGTGGCACACCTACGTCGCAGTGCGTGACTGCACAATCTACCACATCCCTTCCCCCTTAGTCATCGATGCCGTAACGTCGCACTGGGTTACGTTGGCGAGTGGAACGCCGGAGCGGCTGAGACGTCTCGGGCTCCGGAGGTCCCAGTGCGCGGCTTGACATAGACGGCAGAGCGAACGAGGGACAGGTTTGCTGGTCTGTTGTCCGGGGATCAGAGCACCATGCTCTGCGAACGTGGTTGCGGTGGCGTCGCTGCACAGCTCCGTCTGCCGTACTCAGCTCGTACATGACGTGGCCTATCGGTCGCGACACGCGTGCAAACAACCACTTGGGCCCTGGCCGGAAGTTCCGCGCGTACACGGCGTCCCCAGACTGGAAACCTCGTGGTGGCGGCTGCCGAAGGCAGCTTGCGTCACTCTCATCCGGGCGAAGGCTGGATAGGGCGGTCCTGAACTTCCGGCCCAGCATGACTTCGGCTGGAGATTTCCCGGTCTCGGCGTGCGGCGTAGAGTGCTGTTTGAATAGAAATCGTGCAACCTTGCATAATACGGTGCCCTGTCTCTGTTTCCGTAACGCACACTTCAGTTCTCGGACCATCCGCTCCGCCCTTCCGTTGCTCGCCGGGTGGTACGGCGCCGCATACATATAGCGTATACCATTCAGTTTCAGGAAAGCCTGAGTTTCTCTGCTTGCAAAAGCGGTGCCATTATCCGACACAACCAAGTCGGGCAAACCATGTGTTGCAAACATTTTGCGAAACTTTTCAATTACTGCAGATGACTGGAGAGACGGCATCACTTCAATTTCGGCCCAGTTTGACAGGGCGTCTACGACCACCAAAAAAAACACGCCCTGGACGGGTCCTGCGAAATCCACGTGTATTCTACTCCACGGTCGTTCAGGCTTAGTCCAGAAATGCGTTGGTGTCCTTGGTTCACTCTGCCTGTTTTCCTGGCATGGCGTGCAGTGCCTCACAAACTCGACGATCTTTTCGTCCATCTTCGGCCACCACACGTACGACCTAGCGATTGCCTTCATGGCCGTCACTCCTGGATGGTTAGCATGCATAAGGCTTAGAACTTGCTTCTGCAGTGCCTCTGGAATAACTACGCGGCTCCCCCAGAGTACACAGTCACGATGTACGGACAACTCGTTTTGTCTTACCCAATATGCAGAATACTTCAGGGCTACCCGTTCTCGCGGCCAGCCCTCCAGGATCCATTGCTTCACCTGGTACAGCAGGGGATCACCCCTGGTGAAAGCTGCCACTTCCATTGCGCTCACTGGAGGGTACTCCACAGCTTCCAGAAGGAGTATGTCGCCTGGCGCCTCGGTCTCTTGGCGGGTTAAGGGGCCCGGTAACCTGCTTAGGCAGTCGGCGTTTCCATGGTCCTTGGTTTTCCTGTACTCGATGACGTAATCGTATGCCGACAGCATTAGCGTCCACCGTAACATGCGGGGAGAAATAACCGCCGGAATTTGCTTCTGCCTCTGGAAAATTCCTAGCAAGGGTTTGTGATCCGTGATAATGAGGAAATCTCGCCCACAAAGGTATTGGTGAAAATGTCGAACCCCAAAAACCACGGCAAGGGCCTCACGGTCAATCTGAGCATAATTGCGCTCCGCCCTAGATAGCGTTCTGGACGCATACGCCACAGGCTGCTCATTTCCTTTGCTGTCGCGATGAGCCAAAACGGCTCCTACACCCACAGATGATGCGTCGCATGACAACACTAACGGGACATCCGTCTTAAAATGCACCAGCAATGAGTTAGACGTTAGCAACTTCTTCAGGTTCTGAAACGCTTCCATATGCTCTGCACCCCAGTTCCATGCTACGTGGCTATCCAACAAACGATACAGCTTTTCCGCTACTTCGGTTCTTCCCTTCAAGAACCTATTATAGAAATTTATCATACCCAAAAAGGCTTGCAGTTCCTTTTTGTTCTTGGGTGCAGGAGCTTGGTGGATGGCCTCGACCTTGACCTTGGAGGGGTAGATGCCCTTTGCGTCAATCCGATGCCCTAGAAACTCAAGACTCTCCTTGAAAAATTCGCACTTTTCCGCTTGAACTCTGAGACCCGATTTGGCCAAGCGGCTGAGGACTTCAGCCAACATCCTTTCATGCTCCTCAATCGACTCGCTGGCAATCAGGATGTCGTCTAGGTATGTCGCTACGTGCGGCATTCAGCCAACACGGTGTCCATGGTTCTTTGAAAAACACCAGGAGCAACGGACACGCCGAACGGCAGACGACAAACCTTGTATAGCCCCTGCACGGTGTTAATCGTGAGCAACTCTGCCGTTTCTTCATCTACCAACAGTTGCTGATAGGCCTGCGTCAGATCCAGCTTGGAAAAAACACGCCCCCTTCCTAACCTCGCAAAAAGTTCTTTGCTTGTCGGAAGTGGGTACACATTGCTTTTGACGGCCTGGTTCACAGTGCTTCGATAATCCCCGCATATTCTGAGGGAGCCGTTTTTTTTCCGCACCACGACGATTGGCGTTGCCCAGTCGGAATACTGAGTGGGTTGTAGAATTCCCAGCTCCACCAAGCGGTTAAGCTCTGCCACGACTTCCTCCCTCATCGCAAACGGAATGCTACGACATTTCAGGAACCTGGCTTGGGCGCCCTCCTTGAGTTCGATGTGGATGCGGGGTAGGGCAGCCCCTGGAAACGTGTCACTGAACACCTCTGGAAACCTTTCCAAAATGCCTTCTGCTCTGGCGTGGACGCTGTAAAGGCCAGCTATGCTGATTTCCAGTGGCTGGAACCAATCCCGGCCTAGAAGAGTGTTTCCCTCTTTTTTCACTACAAGTAGTGGCAACTTAAATTCTCTGCCTTTGAACTTCACGGGCACGGACGCTTTTCCCAGCACGTCGAGACCTTCCCTCGTCCTGGTAACGAGTTGCGTGTTGCAATCTTCCAGCTTGATCTGTTTCGCCACTTGCAGCTTTTGAAATTTGTTCACACTAATAATAGACCTGGCAGCTCCAGAATCTACTTCCATAGGCACGCTTTCCTTCCCAATCTCTACAGCGATGACGTACTTTGGCGTCCCACTTTTTACTTGGCTGATACTGAACGACTCGTCGTACTCGCTCTTCACAGCATGTTCCATATCATCCAGCTGCATTTCCACTTCTGCTTGCTTTTTTCGGCATGCTTTTGATAAGTGTCCCTTTCCACCGCAGCTGAAGCACACAGAATCTTTGTATCTGCACCGCCATCCTGAATGGGCTGCCAAACAGCGAAAACAACGCCGCTGTCTTTCTGGTTTCTTCATGCTCGCCACCCTTCCTACTTCCGCCGTCAACTCCTGCTGGAACTCGGGTTCTTGTGCATTGCTCCTCATTGCTTTTTGCTGCTTGGCAGTCGTTTCCGCCGTTACTGCTAACTCGTATGCCGTCTCAAACGTCAGATCCTTTTCCGCCAACAAACGCTGTTGAACCACACTGTCCGAAATTCCAAAAACCAGACGGTCACGCAACATTTCCTCTAACGGAATTTTTGTACCGCCAAATCCGCAGTTCTCGGATAACTTGCGCAAAGCAGTGACATAGTCAGCCACGCCCTCTCCGTCTTGTTGGTCGCGCTTCGAAAAGACGTACCTCGAGTATAGTTCAGATGGCTTCGGGTTGATATGCTTCTTCACTGCGTCGACGATGACTTGATAGCCCACGTTGGGTGGCCGCGAAGGCTTGACGAGGGTTGCTATGAGGGAGTACGTCTCTGGCCCACAGCAACTGAGCAACACAGCTCGTTTGTCGTCATCCGTTGTGAGCTTGTTAGCTGCGCACGATAACTCAATGCGCTCGACATAATCTACCCACGATGAATTTTCACTGAGGTCGAACTCTCCAATACGACTGCCGAAAGCCATGTCGCCGACCAACAGGCCCTTGCACGGGTTCGACCGTGCCTCGTCGCCACTGTAACAGACTGACGCGTGAGTCACAATGCACAGAATCAAAAGCGCTTTATTCCAAGAACACGACTGCTTAAATAGCTGCGGCGGTGGCCCGTTATCAGCACAACCGGTGATAGCAACACAGGCACAGAACTGGCGCATGCTCTCTTGTGGAACACCTACGTCACAGTGCGTGACTGCACAATCTACCACACAGTCAATTCAAAAACGATAATTGAAAAAATTGGTGCAACATATTACTAGGTTTCACAATCGGCTCCTCCTGCACCAATAAATCTCTTCAGCGAGATTTTCAGGCAATGAAGGCGTCACGATAGCCCTCCTCCTCCGGAATGTCCTCGAGAGCCTTGGAGCAAGCGTCTTTGACTTTGTGAACTGTGCCAAATTATGTTTTTTCATGGTAGGTTTTAAGCATGAAAGTAAAACAAAGGCTCGGGGAGCAACGTCGGGACTCTAGTGTGGATCGGGAACCGTTGCCACCTTTTAATTGGCCAGAAAATGGGCCACGAGGCAGGCGGCGTGGTCTGGCGGACTATCATGATGAACTTTTCGATCGCCAGCAATGTCAGGCCGGACACGATTAACTCTTCGTGTGAGTCTCTTGAGCACTCACAAGTAGAATTTGGCGTTAAAAGTTGTATCATGTGGTACAACCTCATGATGGTTGAGCACCCTGATGTGATCGAACACTATGAGCTTGGTGTTGATCCATGATTTGCTCATTCTGGCTTTCCTAGAGTGGAAGGACGCCGGGGTGTTCCACTGGAAACTTTGCGTGTTTGTTTCGGGGTTGTATTCGAACACTCAAGACTAGCCATCTGTGATCACTTCGTCTACAAAGTGGGGGCCATTTTGAGGCAAGTTCCAAAGTTACTAGCACGTTTAAAATCGGACTATTTTTGGATGTCCGTTAATACATCTGGTACAATCTTCTCGTACATCTTTCGCATGTGCAAATTATTCGTCATAAACTCGCGGACGGTACTTTTTGGAATATTTAATGCCTGT
This sequence comes from Amblyomma americanum, assembly GCF_052857255.1. NCBI lineage: Eukaryota > Metazoa > Arthropoda > Arachnida > Ixodida > Ixodidae > Amblyomma > Amblyomma americanum. The sequence goes on along the minus strand of NC_135501.1, from coordinate 121,944,804 downwards.
ACCACTAAACGGATACTCTAACGACAGTTTGAGCTGAAAATGTCTCTCACACGCGTCACATTTTCATCGCTGACGGTCACTTATGGCCGTCCAGTTTGGGCTTAATCGCTGACCTCTTCGTGACCTTATAAGAAGGACTTGTGCCACCAGTAGACTTGACGTACAGGGCAGCAATTATCACCAAAGGCCGTATTTATTATAGGAAAAGTTTCCGCTTAGGAATTGCAGAGTCTCGCCAAAAAACTTGATGTTAACCCTTCGTTCCAGAGAGCTCTGGATTACGGCTTGTATGGGCGATGACAACGATTTTTACGGAAAATCTATCCCTACTCTCGAGATATACGCAGATTACTGAGCGACCGCGCGTGCGTAAGCTAGCTCCTCCTCCTACCAATACGAAACGGTCTTAGCGCGTTGCGATGTGGGGTCTGTTAACAACAGAATCACGGCTCTTACGTTTCGAACAAATTCTGTAGAGCCCATTCAGATCGGGACTTTAATGGTACACTCTTTTTGAAATATGGGTGAATCCGGAGGTAAAGATTGACTTGAAGCAACAACTTGAAGTTGGTTACTTAAGTGAGCAAGCATTTAATGCATCGTTGGTTCGTCTGTGTGTTTAGTAGCGAGCAAATGAGGGGCAGGTGCATTATGAATTCGTTAATTAGAGCTCAGTGGCCTCTGTATAGAACTCATAATATATTGCTATGAACTTTAAGTGTTACGTAGCAGAGTTCTCTTTTCAGGAGCTAATCCTGCAGCGTTCTGAGCAACCATCGTTATGTGGAAGTTTTGGCCTTTTGTATTCAGTCTGGAAAACATTTTAGTCTCAGACTAATTGCCCACATAAATTTGAAGACATGGGTGTCCTTAAGACGTGAAACTGCTGTTATGGTACTTGAATTCCGGAAAAAAGTCTCTTTCTCCGCCCATCTTACAATCGGGAAAACATAATTCAGTGTATTAAAACGTCTATAAAGAAAGGAAGCTGCTGAAGGCAAAGTGGAGGAAAGTTTTGCTTTAGAACTGTTATTTTTGTTTGATAATTAAAACTTAACAACCATAATGTGTGTGTTCACATGAACTCCCCAAGTAGTTATCCATTTTCTTTAGTCCTCGGGGTCTCTTCTTGAGTATTGCGTTCGGCTGCTGTGCCCAAGGTCGCTTCATCAATCTCGTTAAACCTGTAATGCCAAGGTGTTCAAGAAGTTTGATAAAAGTAATCCACTTCGGTGATTTCAGCACTAACATTTCAGTGGAAAAAGTGTTAAAATTGTCAGAATTGTTAGGAAAGAGATGAGTACAGCCTAAATTAATGAAGATAATTTGATTCATATCTGACCGTTCAAGGATGACAAAACTGCTGCGAAATACGGACGCGCACAACTGAAATATCAACAGAAAGCTAGAACTGTCGCCTCAAAGTGCAGTATTACGAACGGGCAGATGTTAGGGCTAGCTTTCGGATTTACTAAGTTGTCGGCAAAGCTCTTGCATCTCTGCAGCTAACACTTTGTTATTTCTTCGAATGTTTGTAGAAACAGAGTAATACAGTTCAGCACACAGAAATGAAATTATAGCAGTTTTTATGCTTTGTGCAGGTATGAAATATGATAGGTGGAGCAATACACAGGTAATAAACTCCAGGTTGTTGAAGTTATTCTAGAATGATATACTTCGTGTCTTAATTACCCACGTGCTGCTTTCGGACTTCCAGCTACAAATACAATACCAAATCCAATTTCTGCGTCAGCTGCTCCACTCTCGACACATATGCCTTTTTGTATGCTGCCGATCCACTGGCAATAAAACCAAAAGCATGTGACCCTCGAATGGCAATTCGCTCAAAAAAAAGGAAGTTGCATTGCGACCTACATGTTTATGAGCACAACCCTAAAAAGTGCTCCGGTACAAGAGGAACTGTTCAGGACGTGACGTCAAAAATATTGTTTTTGTGAAAAGAACGTATCTATGTTCTAGAAAGCTTGAGCTGTTGTTCGACTGTATAAAGCTTGACATGTTTTCCACTGTAGAATTGCAGATTGGGCTAGTTGAGGATGCATAGTGGTGATTCACAGCGCAAAAACGCACACAGACCAAGTAGGAGACGAGACACACAAACCAGCGCTGAACTTACAACTGATTTTTTTAGGAAGAAGCACGTCATATATACATTCACGAAAAAAAACCTACTCCTACTTGGTCTCCTACTCCTACTTGGTCCGTCTCCTACTTGGTCTGTATGTTTTTTCGCTGTTGAACCACCACTATGTTTTTGACGGCCAGCACTCAAATTGCTGCTCCACAGATTTCAGCAGCTGCACATAGCGAGTCTAGATCATTCAAATGTTGAGCTTCAACGCATGTGTAAAACTCAGCTGGGACCCATGGGGCGAGACGCCATGGCAAAAGCGCCATGCCGCAGTTGCTTGTTTATGTAAGGTTGTTGTAGCTTACACCGGAGTGCTTTTCATACACCTGCAAAGCCGCTGAAAATGTAGATATGAGGAGATCAATCTGCACAATGCGAATAATATTTGGAATATTTTGCATATGCGCCTATATGCGCACGCACGCACGCACGCACGCACGCACACACACACACACACACACACACACACACACACACACACACACACACACACACACACACACACACACACACACACACACACACACACACACACACACACACACACACACACACACACACACACACACACACACACACACACACACACACACACACACACACACTCGCGTGCGCGCGCGCACACACACACACACACACACGCACACACACACACGCACTCGCGTGCGCGCGCGCACACACACACACACACGCACACACGCACACACACACACGCACGCACACGCACGCACACACACACACACACACACACACACACGCGCGCGCGCGCGCGCACACACACACACACACAGACACACACACACACACACGCAAGCAGGGGGTGAATACCGGATGGGTCCGGTACAACATCTACGGAATAGAGTTGACACACGGTGGAAAAAGTAAGGGTCGTTATTCTGACGTTTCGACAAGGGTCTGGTCTTCGTCAGAGTTCGTCAGAGAGAGACGAAGGCCAGAACGAAGGCCAGACCTTGGTCGAAACGTTAGAATAAAAATAGCTACTTTTTCAATGATTCCTCAAAACAAATGTTGGTGTGTATGTGTAGCGCCATCTTTTCCAGCTGACCTGAGATATTTATGTTAATCCTTGTGGCAGCCGCTAGATAGCACTACATGTAGAAAAATACGCTGTCACTAGTCGTCTGCGCATTCTACCGTGAGTGAATGTGGAGAGATGGACGTCCACCTCGAACAGCGTGTAAACAAAATGTTGTGTGAAGCGTGGAAAGACGGCTACACAGACCTATAAGCTCCTTCGTTACGCTTGCGGCAACAAGACATTATCGCTGGCGCGAGTTTTTTTTTGCTGATCGTTGCCATCGAAAGAGACGATGGCAGAGACCTGCAAAAATTCCTCCCCTTCTAGACAAAACACCACCACTGATTGAGTCGTCTTAGGTCATACCCGTTTTGCATGTCAGTTTTGGCTAGTTATTTCCATCTGGCGTTCAACTCATTTTTTGGTCCCGCGAAGATATTCTTTCCCAGATACCTTCTGCTCAAGGATGCTACAACCGTGACATATTTGTGCGTGTTGGGAAGAAGACGACGAAGTGCATCCTTGTGGAACGCTTTTAGTCTCCAGCTTTTTTCTGTGTTTTTGCGTGTATACTGCGGGGACGCTGTCCCCCATCATACGGCGATGGATCTGAACCCTCCGGGGCATCCGAATGGCCTGGCGGCCTCCACCTGGAGCTCGTCGAGGAAGCGGTGCAGCCGTCCGAGCGACCCCGACAGCGATGACACCATCGAGTACCTCAGCGAGGCCAGCAGTGAGGACGGCTTTGAGGCTTACTTCAGCCGGAGGACCAAGAGAAGATTTCTCTGAGCCGGATCGTCATTCGATGAGTCCACTGTAAAAACAAGTGGCAACACACCGGCACACACCATCCTCATCCATCCTGTGCAACCAGCCGTCAACATGAGGCAGCTTAACAGGCAAGTCGTCTCTGTAGAACTAGAGGCCCTCGTGCCTATCGAAATCAAAGACGTTCGAGTGAATGCACAGAAAAACATTGTAGCCGTTGATGTCCACCATGCGGCAGCGTTGTAACCACTGCGGGCCATAACCCAGCTCGGCTGATTATCAGTACGTACTTTTATCCCCCTCGGCGGGAACGAGTCTTCTTCCGGCGTAATTTATGATGTCGACGATGCTATCACGCGAGATGATTTGCCCATACTCGTGAAGCCGGCAAATGATGACACCGTAATTCTGCAGGTGTCACGTCTGGGCAATTCCCGTTGTGTGAAGATTTTGTTCCAAGGCGACTGCCTTCCATCACACGTGAAGGTGGGCCATTTCCGTCATGCCGTGCGGCCATTAATTCCGAAACCCCTGCAGTGCCACAAATGTTTGAAACTGGGTCATGTGAGCGGGGTCTGCGACAACACGAGAGTGTGCCCTCGTTGTGCCGGAGCTCACAGTGCTGAGTCATGTAATGCACAAGTGCTTAAGTGTGCCAACTGCAACGGGCCTCATGACGCCTCATTTAAGAATTGTCCGCGCTTAAAAACGAGCGTGCCGTTCTAAAGCAAATGGTTCGGGACAATTCTACGCACCGTGAAGCTGCCGCGACAGTTCGGAAAAGGCGTTCTCGCCGCAAGAAGAACTCAAGAAAGTGTATTGCAAAAAGCAACCACATCGACGCGCTCACGGCACCTCCTTCTCAACCTCTTCCGTTGCCGCCACGTACAAGTGTGTCCCGTCCGCGAAATATCGCCAAGGATAATCAGACCTCTTCGTGTGCGGATGCATGGCCAGCGCTTCCACCGTTACGTCCTGCTGAGCCTCCTCAGCGCAAGATCCCATCGCCAAGCTAACCTCTCGTTAGAGAAGGGCTCCCAGATCAAGATCACCAAGCCCTCGTGATCCTCAGGACGATGGTCAACGCCATTCGCCCTCTGATACAGGCCCTGCAGTCGTCAACCGCCCGAAGCGTCTTACTGGTGCTGGTGCTGGACTCTCTGGTTCCAGCACCACAAGATCTTTCATACATAATGGCTGGCCAGCTTCTCACGTTTCGTGAGGAAGTCAGGGGCGCTGCGGTCTTCCAGTGGACCGTAAGAGGAATAAAGCCACGAATCGCAAGTTTTCGGCAATGTGTTTTCAACAACCACTTCCCGATATTAGTCATCGGTGAACCTAACTTATTCCAACCCATCAGGCTTTCCGGGTACGAGCCCTTTTTTGCTCCGACATGCGGGGAGCGCAGCAAAGTTCTGGTCCACATCCGCACTGACATAACGTACGTTTGCTGCTCAGTTCAACTCCACAATGACAATCAGTACGTGTGCTTCATAGTGAAAAAAGGATCCATAGAGTTCACATTGATTGCAGCGTATGTCTCCCCTTCTCTCAATTGGACTGCGAGAGGTTGAAGACAAATATGGAGGCAACGTGGGCTTTTTGGATTATTAGCGGAGATTTCAACGCCCACCACCAAATGTGGGGATGTCCTATAGTCAACGCCAGAGTGCGGAATCTGGCCTTATTTGCTCCAGAAAACCAACTTTCCGTAATGACTGAAGGTAGCCCGGCATACCTGCGAGGCAGCTCATGCAGCAGTTGCCTAGACCTGACGCTAGTTTCGCGGTCTCTGCGGCGGCGTGTCCAGTGGTTTTGTGATGTGGAGACCCACGGGAGTGACCACATACCCACGTACCTCAAGATTCCAGGTCCTTGGGCGTCCTGTCCAGCTAAACACGCGCACTTCGATTGGACGGCATTTAAAACTCGAATGGAAGAGGCGTGTAAAGAAGCCCTCACTTCCAGTTTGGAGGACATTATTAGCAACAGCAATGAAGGCTGCTAGATGCTTCCTCACGTGAACTAGAATGCGCACCGATTTTCATGTCGAATTATACCACCTGCGCGCTATTCGTCGGCGTGCAGAAAGACGTTACAGTGGGACCAAATGCGTAAGGGACCTCAGAGAGGTGCGTCTTGTGCAGAGGAAAATCCAACGACGATTGAACACGCTGGCGGAAATGCGCTGGGAGTCCTTCTCCCAATCTCTGGATCCTCGAAAGCCTATTTCCCTCATACGGCGGACAGTGCGGGGGCTTTGAACGCTTCCACAGCAAAGACAGTCTTTCTATGCGTTACCTCTACATCAAAACAGTCATCAGATTGAAGTTGCAAATGACTTCTGCAGGGTGATCGCGGGTGCAGTGACTACCACGGGTTCCCAGCGTGTTCCTCCTGCATCACAGGATTCATGGATGGATGTTGTCTTTACTCGTGATGAACTTGATGCTGCCCTAGCACAATGTAAGCGTTCGTCTGCACCAGGTCCAGATGGCATTACATATGCTGCGCTGTGCCACCTTGGCCACGACGCACGTAGAGAGCTACTCAGCCTTTACAACCACTCCTGGCAAGAGGGAGTTGTCCCTCCCCAGTGGAAATCCAGTTGCATGATACCATTACTAAAACCAGGGAAATCCCCGCTCAACCTGTCATCATACAGGCCAATAGCTGTGGCCAGTTCCGTGGGAAAAGTCATGTAAACAATGCTTCTGGCGCGTCTTCAGTGATAACTTGAGCACAATAACGTGTATCCTAATGCCATGGCGGGTTGCCGACATGGTCGCTCCGCTATAGACAACGTCATTGATCTCGTGTCCACAGTACAGCAACAGAAACGCCAGAAGCCCATGTGCGCGGCACTTTTCTTAGCATCAAATGTGCATACGATAACGTGACACATGAGGCCATCCTTGATGCGCTAGAGGCTGTTGGAATCGGTGCACGAATGTATAGGTGGATCCAAAGCTATCTGACCAAAAGAACATTTTTTATTATGTGTGAAGATGGCTCCACACCCGTACATTACACCTACCGGGGCGTGCCCCAGGGCGTAGTGCTCAGTCCTACATTGTTTAATCTAACACTTATAAGACTCCAGGAGTACCTACCTAATATCGTCCATATCTCTATGTATGCCGATGACATCTGCATCTGGGCCTCCTCTGTGACGCGTCTCCAGGTGCGAGCAAGGCTTCAGAGGGCAGAAACCATAACTTCTTCCTATCTCTGAGAGCAAGGTCTTAGCGTGTCAGCCGAGAAGTGCGCTATAGTGGCATTCACGCGCAAAAGTATGACTCGTTATCCGCTAACTATTGACGGCCATGTCATTGCCAATCGTGCATCTCAACGTTTTTTAGGAATTGTTATAGATCGTAATTTATCATGGAGCTCGATTGTAAAGAAAAAACTAATCTCTATCACACACCTGCTCAGATTTCTTGACGGCAAATCATGGGGATTGTCGATTCTGTCAATGCTGCAACTCTACAGAGCACTCTTTTTAGGATTTTTGCGGTATAGTGCATCAGTGCTTTCAAGCACATACAAGAAAAATTTAATTTGCGTGCCCTGCAAGCTATACAAGGTAAGGCACTTCACACATGCCCGGGTCTCCCTCGCAGCACATCAACAGGTGCTACCATTGCAATCGCCCAGGACTACCCACTCTCGACGAATATAACCCTTAAAACCCTGCGGATCCACATACGGCATCTAACAAGGATTCCACAGCACCAGCTTGTGTCAGTGGCGAATCAAAGACCACAAGCAGCGTTTTTAAAGGCTTTAGCAGCCCACCAGTCGTCCATCCCATCGCAGTTCACCCTGGCAGCACGGCCTTCCTCTGCGCGGTGGTGTCTGCGGGAACCATGCGTGCGCCTTACAAGTCCGGGCATAACAAAAAAATCGAACTTATCGACACCGGCCATTAAACATTTGACACTCTGCCTACTCCACGCCGCATATAGTGACCGCGCTCATGTGTATACAGATGGTTCGGTCTCAGCTACAAGTTCAACCTACGCCATGGTCATTCCTGCGAGACAGACCAGTATTATTCAGCAAAATTAGCATCGGACAATCTCCACCGGGTCAGAATTGGCCGCTCTTCATGCGGCTGTGCAGTACATCGGTGCACAAGCACCCCACAAATGGGCTGTGTTCTGTGACTCAAAAGCAGCCTTACAGTGTCTTAATTCTGCTTTACGCCATGGTGATCACGATCAACTCGTAGCTGAATTAAGACATCTCCAACACCAGGCGCAGGAAGAGGGTCATGACGTCGTCTTCCAGAGGATACCGGGACACTCTGGCATTGTTGGAAATGACGCAGCTGACGCTGCAGCTCGAGCGGCTCATGGCAGTGCCAACATTGTCGAGATACCGTTGAGAAGAGCCGACGCAGCAAGACATCTGCGAATGCTTGGCCGAAGAGAGCTTTCAGCGTCATGATCCTCTACTAACAACTACACATGCCGTCTGCACGACCTAGACCCCTTACTCCGACTCAGTCCTCCATCCGGCCTCTCCCGCTGCGATGGTACGCTGCTGTGTCGCCTGTGGCTGGGAGTGGCGTTCACAAATGCCTACTCCCACTTAATCGCAATGGCAGACTCTCCTGCGTGTGAAATGTGTGGTTGCGCCGAAACTATAGAACACCTTCTTTGCAACTGCCCTCGGTTTCAGCATGAGCGTGCACTCCTGGCTGCAACACTCCGCCATTCGGATCCTCGGCCCCTTACTGAAGCCAAGATTCTGGGTCCTCGAAGTAAGCCTTCATCGCGGAGGACAGCTTTGAAGGCTCTTTTAAAGTTCTTGAAGGACTCAGGACTGAGTGCAAGATTGTAAACAATCAGTGTGTGCCCTGTGTACTTTATAAGTAACGGCCAACGGACACGTGGAAAAGTGATCATATCCCTTTGTTCTCTCCCTTTTCTATCTCTCCCTCCGTTACCCTTCCCACGTGTAGGGTAGCATACCGGGCGCTGCCTAGTTAACCTCCTGCCTTTTTGTCTCTCTTTCTCTTGTGCGTGTAACCTGGTTTTCGTGTCTCATGTTTTTTCTTTCTCTTGGCCATTGCGGTGCAGTTTTCTCTGTGCGTTATTTCTTTTCTGCATTCCTGTAAACAAGACTTTCCATGTGACAGGCAGGTTTTTTGCAGACACAGTGTGGGCGATTCATGACCAATGTGTTGATTGCAGATAAATCTAGTAGATTTTCGGCAGACACTCACTAATCTATCGACATATTGCCTGGCATAGGACAGCCAGGTAATTATAGCGTATTTTGTCACATAACCGACAAGCGAAGTGTACTCTAGAAGTTCTGTTTGTGGTGTTGGAAGCTGAAGCGAACCTCTTGTATAGAACCAAAGTCAAGGAAATAATCACATCGAGGTACTTGAACTGCTATAGCTTAGTGAGTGTACTGTTCGGTTTGATAAGTAATATATAATGAATGTATCTTTCTACTCACACTCAAGCAGGAATTTTCTCCTCGGTTGAAGGCCATTTCCCAATTGTTACACCATCTTGATCCGGACTGCTCTGAGTGGTTTAGCGCTATTCGGCAAGCAGGACGAATAATTTATTTGTAGATAATCATGCCCGCAAACACGCGCGCTGTTACATCAATATCCTTGCTGATATCAGTATATTATGTAGAAAGGCTCTCAAATTTGACCGCAAAGTAGGCATATTGATGTCAACTTTTTAGGTAAGCTTGCTACCAATTCTTGGTTGTCTTATCACCAAGAAAGCGAACTAATTTGCTGTGCACTTCATGAAGACATACCAGGTCGAAAGTTTTTGATAAACCATGAAATGTCATGCCTTTTTGTCCCGCTTTATCGATTGTCATAGCTCATAGACCATTTTTAGTAATTGCGTTGTTGTGTGCAAACCTTTTCTGAAGCCATGATGATTGAAAATACTTAATGCGGGGTCATCAAGTATTTTATTATGCTTTAATATCAATGTTCTAGGATGTTAGAGGTCATGCAAGCAAGCGAAAATGGGTGATGGTTGGAAGCATCAGCAGGGTCTTCTGGTTTATGTATCAGGATTACCTTAACTCTTTCTGATATTTCCGGCAGATCTCAAGTTTGGAGTGATTTGTTTTGTATGTTCCCGGCAACTATTTTTCAATATGTACACCACACCGTTTTAGAGACGTATTTGGTATACTTTCCGGTCCTATAGATTTCTCAATGGCAATAATGAGTAGTAAGGTAAATATTCCTGCTTCGGTTATGACTATTTCTCCGAGTGCATTGCAATTGCCTCTAATCTGAGATTATAGCATAGGGATGGTGCCATAAAAGAGAGTAAACGCAATTTAAAGTAACTATTCAAGGTTGCAGAATTTAGTTATACCTTCGGAGTAGCTTTACATTCTCTTTTCTTTGAAGAAAGAGACCGCCAGAATTCATGAGGAACTGTCGCGATAATATTATTTGTGTAACACTCGTGCATTTCTGCTGGGCCGCTTTAACTGCTTGTTTGAATGCCCGATAATGAGTTGAGATTTTGACAGCGTAACATGTTAAGCTAAATTTATATTCCACCTTTCTTTTTTGAGCTATTTTGTACTGAAGGTATATACTCCGTCTTGTTTTTCACGGATTCGTTCGATGGAGAAGCCTGCATTTCTGTGTGGGACATAGATAAGCAAGCTTGTGCGATAGCTTTAAAAGTCATTCGTAATTGACAGAATGACACCATGCGAACTTGAGAACAAGTGAAATTAGCGTTTGACAGTTCTAGATGGTCAAGAATGCTGGCATCCGCTTTCGACCAGCCAAAAATTCCTTCTTTGCGTCTTCGTACAGAAGCCGGTGTTCTAAATAAGAGGACGCATATACGTAGCCTTATGGGCTTAAACACCGTCTAATACTTCGCATGAATCATTAGTAACATTTTTTTGCTGCTTATAAACGTGAGGTCAAGAGCACTTGCAGTTTCTAGAAGAGTAATTCAGCTCTACATTTTCAGGAAAGTACAAAGACAGAAATGATGGGGCGCCCCCTGACTCCAGCTTACTTTACTCAGACACACACTCGTATATTTTTTAGAAGGAAGGTAGTGAACGCATGGGCATTTATGAATATAAAAACACATTGCACAAAAAAGAGGAATAGACAGCATTTATGATGAAATTGGCCTAGACGCTTCGATCTGGTCATCTGTAATGCCTGATGCAAGATAAGCTTTCGTCGCAGAAATGCATTCTGGGCCTGGCAGAGTATAGATATCCCCTCATAATAGCTGCCACTCGTTGCGGCAAGCTTTTTATTTCGTTCTGTGGAACTCCTGGATAATGAGACGACCCCAACCCTTTTAAAGCGCGCGCTCTATGATGTATACATCGCTTAAAAAGGCTCGCAGATACAAGACTATATACTACTGGATTAATGAAGATGAGCTTATCTGAATCGTAATGTGAAAACGAGGAGGAATTAGCACAGAAAAAAAAGAGAGCCTCAAAATGACATAGGATTCTCAGGGCAATCCATGCGAATGGTTGCATGCACCATATCCGCCCAGCGTTTCGCAAGTGCCTGTGCTTCTTTCTTGCAGTGCGGAAGCACTATTTCACTATCGATGCTGAAAAGGACGAGGCATGTCTAAAGCCTCACAGATACCTGCAGAACTAAAATAGATATCGCCCCAACTGTGTTCCGAACCCACGGTGGCGCGAACAGATCAGCTCCGCTGGTCACTGCACGAGAGCACTCTGCTATCGCTGCCGCCGAATTACACCTCGTATTTAACTGCTATGTTGTTGTTGTTGTTGTTGCCTGAAACACGATAACACACACCCACGGTGGGGATTGGCCAAGTTTTGGTACTATACTCTCGCGCTGTGCCGTGCACGTCGTCATCTTCATTAACTTCCATCTGTGTGCAAAAGTAACGAAAGGAAAGGAAACGCGCGTAACCAGCTCCCTAGGGGAGGGGACACTTAAATCGTGCTTTGAGCTACGGGGTGGTGTTGACAGAAAGATGTGCGCTGCTTGTGTTTGTGTTGACGTTTCGGCAGAAACGCGGCTCTGGTGGCCGTGTGCTGTGCCCTCCTTTTTCCCTTCCCTAACGGCATGGTTCGGCTGCCCACATAAATATGTGAGTTAGTTACTTCGTTATTTTGCTTCCACAAGAACCAACCAATAAGCTTCAGGCGTTCATATGGTTCTTTGGCGTTGACAACGTTGTAGACTCCGTTGATTTTGAGGAAAGGAAAACCGCATAACTGGCTTTATCCATGAGCGGACATACAATCGCGGTTTCAGGTGCGTGGCGGTGGTGTCCACCTGCAAAACCTGCTTTCGCACATTATTTCGTGCTTAGCAGTGCTATACCACCAGCAGACTTGCGTGTTTTTTAACGGAACCATTGTTCCTGATGAAACAATTGATTACGGCCTAGCCCTGATAGGCCAGGACATACGTAGCGTAAGCGCGGCGACATCTGCTTCGGAAGAGTTAATATATGAAAGGCGCGCATTCAATAATAATAATAATAATAATAATAATAATAATAATAATAATAATAATAATAATAATAATAATAATAATAATAATAATAATAATAATAATAATAATAATAATAATAATAATAATAATAATAATAATAATAATAATAATAATAATAATAATAATAATATTAATAATAATAATAATAATAATAATAATAATAATAATAATAATAATAATAATAATAATAATAATAATAATAATAATAATAATAAAATATTAATAATAATAATAATAACAACAACAATAATAATAATAATAATAATAATAATAATAATAATCACCCTGACTACACCCACTGCAGGGCAAAAGCCTCTCCCATGTCTCTGCAATTAACCCTGTCCTTTGCCAGCAGCGCCCTTCCTATGCCTGCAAACTACCTAATCTCATCCGCCCACCTAACTTTCTGCCGCCCCTGCTACGCTTGCCTTCTCTTGGAATCCACTTCGTTACTCTTAAGGACCAGCGGTTATCTTGCCTTCGCAGTACATGCCCTGCCCAGGCCCATTTCTTCCTCTTGATTTCGACTAGGATGTCATTAACTCGCGTTTGTTCCCTCACCAACTCTGCCCGCTTCCGGTCCCTTAACGTTACACCTATCATTTTCCTTTCCATGGCGTGCTGTGCTGTCCTTAACCTAAGCTTAACCCTTTTCGTTAGCCTTCACATTTCTGCCCCGCAGGTGAGTACTGGTAGGATACAGCTGTTGTACACTTTTCTCTTGAGGGATATTGGTGACCTGCTATTCAAGATCTGAGAGAACCTGCCATATGCGCTCCACCTCATTCTTATCCATCTAGTTATTTCCTTCTCATGATCCGGATCAGCTGTCACTACCTGCCCTAAGTAAAGTAAAGTAGACATATTCCTTTGCCACTTCCAGCACCTCGTTGCCAATTGTGAACTGCTGTTTCCTTGCTAGACTGTTGAACATTACTTTGGTTTTCTGCATGTTAATTTTAGACCCACCGTACTGATCTGTGTGCCTAACACATTGATCATGGTTTGCAGTTAACCTCCTGAGTGGCTTAGCAAGGCAGTGTCATCAGCGAATCGCAGAATATTAGGGTTTTCTTCATTAAGTCTCATCCCCAACTGTTCCCTATTCAGGCCTCGGAATACCACCTGTAAACAGGCGATGAACAGCATTGGCGAGATCGTGTCGCCTTGGCTTACTCCTTTCCTTATTCTGATTTTATTTCCGACTTTATCGATGACTTTGGTAGCTGTTCAGTTCCTATATATGTCTTCCAGTATTTTCGAATAAGGCTCATCTACACCCTGATTCCGTAATGCCTGTATGACTGCTGAGGTTTCCACTGAGTCCAATGCATTCTCATAACCAATGAATACTATATATAGGTGATGGTTATATTCTGTGCAATACTATATCATCTGATTGATAGTGTGAATATGATATATTGTGGAATATACTTTACGAAAGCCTGCCTGATCATTCGGTTGATTAAAGACTAAGGTTGCCCTGACTCTATTAGCGATTACCTTAGCAAATATCTTGTAGGCAACAGATAGTAAGCTGATCGGTCTGTAATTTTTCAAGCCCTTGTCGTCTCCTTTCTTATGAATTAAGATTATATTCGCGTTCATCCAAGCATCTTGTAGGGTCGAGGTCATAAGGCATGCGTATACAGGGTGGCTAGTTTTTATAGCGGAATCTCCCCTCCGTCTTTCATCGCATCTGCTGTTACCTGATCCTTAGCAGCTGCTTTTCCCCTGTGCATTGGCCCTAAGGTTTTCATTATTCCCTCTTTCGTTACTGGCGGGATTACGCATGGCTGTGCGCTAATATCTCTCTCATTAACGTTCTAATTTCATTAGTTACTTTATAGATTTGTGTAGAGCTCTTCGGCTACTTTAACTATCTTATCCGTATTGCTAATGACATTGCCCTCCTTGTCTCTTAACGCATACATCTGGTTTTTCCCTATGCCTTGTTTCCTCTTCACCGCTTTTAGGCTACGTCCGTTTTTTAGAGCATGCTCGATTCCCTCCATATTAAGCTTCTTTATGTCGGATACCGTGCGCTTATTTATTTTGCGCCTTTATTCGCGGTTGAACATCGAGCCTTCGTGGCGGAGTGGTAGCGTCTCCACCTCAAACGCCAAAGTCCCAGGCTCGAATCCCAGCTTCGACACAGGACTTTTTTTATTCACGTTTTGAACGTCACGGCTCTACGCGCATGCGCAGCACGGCTCTCCAAGATGCACGGAAAACTGGTGAACCCCGGCCAGTGTAGCTTACGCTGCAAAAAGTGTTATCTGCGCCTTCCCCATCAAGGGAGCACCTTATGCGTGCAGCGCCGTGGCGGGCGCCTCGCACAACCTTCGTAAACGCCAATCGTCACCGCACGAACTCGGGCGCTGCACGCTGCCGTGAGACCGGAAACAGCATACATGCAGCGGTTTAGAGGGGAGCATGTGCTCGGGACATTGCCTTGAAAAGCGCTGCTCGATAAGGCACGTGCCTATTTGCGCACATTTCATAGACGTGAAAACAGACTGCATCGGAAATAAAGCTGCGCCGCTAAGCTACAGCTGGCACAGACTCACGCGCAAATAGTTCAACGGTATCCCTGAGACGCACAATAGGCAAGGTCAGTTGGCACAGGTTGGTGTGAAAGCGGGGCTCGTTAGCGCTCTAGAACGAAGTGCAAGAGACGTCAGCTGGGTGGTGGAAGTGAAGAGAAAATTGTTTTTTGAGGAAATGAAATGGCGCAGTAACTCTCTCATATATCGGTGGAAACTCGAGCCGCGCTGTAAGGGAAGGCATAAATAAGGGAGTGCGAGAAGGAATGAAGAAAAAATTCTCGGCCAACATTAAGTCTGTGTTCGACTTAAGAACGTTAGCTACCGGTGGCGGTAGTAAAAACGTTTTCTTGATTTGAAGGCCTAAAATAAAGAAAATTACGCAGCGGCATTGCAGGCGGCCTTCAGGCTGCTGGTTGTGCGTCCAGGCGGTGCCTAGTCGCGACGTCCTATGCCCAGGTCACCAGCCGAAGTTCCAGATCCGGCTCGGTGCTGGACAAAGCAGCTTTCCACTGAGGCGCAGTGAGGTGTCAACAGGCAGGGGCAAGTGTGATGTGCAGGAAAACAGGATATCAGCGTATTCGGATGTGCGGCTGTCACATAAGCGGCAGGCCGGCGTGTACGTTCTGGAGTCGAGGAGGGCAAGACGTGCGGAATTAAGAAAGGTGTTGACCTGAAGGTGGCGCCATGCGCATTGGTGGTACTGAGAAAGGAGTTTGTACAGAGGGAGAAAGTGAGACCAGAGAGGCGGTAGTGCAAGGTAATATCATGGTACGTAAGGAGCGCATCGCGCATACTCATTTCCGGTGGGGGCGGGCTTGCTCGGTAAGTTGAATCGCGAGTGATGGAATTAGCCGCCTCATTGCCAGGATGGGCAGCGTGAGCGGGGATCCAGATAATTTTAGTGGGGCAAGAGGGGACGGCGCTATAACGTAAGATGCCGATGGCCGGATGTGCCACCCGTCCAACCGCGTAGTTGTAGACCGCAGGTTTGGAGTCACTGAAAATGTACTCCGCGGAGGTTTGCGTGATGACAAGTGCAATATCTGCCTACTCGGCGTCTACAGATGTGGGAGTGCAGACTGAGACAGTAAGAGTGGGTCGGAGCGAGTTGTCAATAACAGCAAAGGTGTGGGCCGGGTAGCGGCGGTACGGGGCGGCATCCATGTAAGCAAAGGCAGCCTCCCGTCTGTACTCACGCCAGGACGCGGAGGCTCGCGCGGCACTGCGGGAGGGGAGGTGTTCAGGATGCATAATATTATATAGGGGATGAACGGCTAGGAGTGAGGAAACTTGGGAAGGGATGAGCAGTGAGGTGGGAAGGAGATGAGAGGGGAGATCTTAAGGGTAGAGAAGTGCGGTACCTGGTTGGGTGCTAGAGAGACGGAGGAGCTGGGCCGTGCGATGGGCCTCTGTCAGCTCCGTAATGGAGTTGTGGACGCCCATGGATAGTAGCCGAGCCGTCGAGGTAGTTGTGGGGAGGGATAGGGCCGACTTATATGCCTTGCGAATGAGGCTGTTGGCTTTGTCATTCTCGGTGCTAGAAATTAAGGGATACGGAGGAGAGTAGATGAATTATGAGACATGATTCCAGCGCATATGGATGAAGAGAGTAGACACCACGGATGCCGGGCTTCAGCTGAGGTTTATTCCAGAAAATAGGCTTTATATGTAGAAAGGGGGTACTATGACCCCTGGGGCTGAAAAGTATTTTCGCGACAAGATAACAATTATTCAAGGCGACAGAAACCGAAACAGAAACCAAAACAGAAACCAAAACAAAAGCATAGGCATAAGGGTATCTTGCTACTCACATTCAACACATCGGTGCGCCTCCACATCACTTATTTGGCTGACCCACCAAACACATTTGCCTTGAGATAATCTATTTTTTTTTCCGGCGCGCAGTTCGTATTTGCCCATTTTCTAATGCCTACCGTTGTTTTCTCATTATCTCGGCGCTTCATTGAATGTTTCATCTGGTCCGGTCAGGTTTCTATCGTATAAGTGGAAACTTCTCTCCTCCGTATGTTTTAAAAGCCATCCGAACTATTGCTCACAAAATGCTGCACAATTTACATCACTCTTCGGTCATTTGCGCCAGAAGGCAGCTAGCTTATTCTATGCACACGCAACTTTTCTCCTGGGTAAGTTCAGCCACTTCTTATTTATTGCGCCACTATCCAGAGTCTGAGTTTGTATTGCGGTCTTCAACCTGCGAACTGGCATTTTGTTTATTTAAATACATACAGATCGCCCGTTGGGCATTGCTTTACAGGGGTATAAACGTAAAAGCAATTTAAAAGAGCAATAAAAATGTGTACTGTTGTCGGTTTATGCACGTAAAATTCCACCAACACAATTCTGTCACAACACATTGTTCTCAAACTTGGGTGTAAAAACTCTCCCAAACAAAAAGCTATATATAAATATGAAAACTTAAGAAATGCTTCATTTAGATAGAGATTTGTTTTTAGCCGACGCTTCGGACAGAGTCTGTCCTTTCTCAAGACTGAAGTTACAGCGATATTCCTCCGCTTCGTAAGGAGTTGGCATTGGTACAGATGTCGGACACATGAACAAAACAACGAGCAAGCGGATGCCAGAAAGAAGATGGACTGAAAAGAAAAAGTACTAGAAAAGGAGAGAAAGAAACAAAAAAAAATAAAAATGCGCTGTCGCCCGCCGCCCACCCAGCAACCGCTTAGAGCAGACAGGAAAAAGAAAACAAGGAGCAGGAGAGGTGAGTAGGCACCCATTGCCTTAAAGGGTGCCTATTCTCCACTCGTGCTCCTCATTTTTTTAAAGGCGAAAGCCTTTAATAGCTCATAGTCGCGCGTCCGATGTAACGCTGACTTCCACGAATAACGCGTCAACTAACCAGGATAACAGAAAACGATTGGTAGCATCAGATAGAGTGGACACAATGTAACCCCCCCCCCCCCCGCCATATTTGATCACTGTAGAGCGATTAGTTAATTATATATAGAAAATTAAAGCGAAAAAAAAACAAAGAAAACAACCAAATGCTTCGATATAGCGACGGGAAAGGGTGACGTCACACCCCAAGTCGTCATGGTAATGGCGCGCGCGCTGGTGGCGCCACCTGCGTGCCACAACCACAGAAGCCAGAAGCCAGAGAAGAAGAAAGCCAGAGGAGCACACCGCAAGCGCCAACAACGTCGTCTAGATCAAAAGTTTGTCAAGGTAGAAGCCTTTGGGGGTGCCACTGGTATGATAACCTGCGAAGGTAGAATCGCAGTCAGCAAGGTCCGAGGCTTTCGCCTTGCCGCAGTTTACATTGCTAAAGTGCTCCCATAATATTTTTCCTGCCTGCTACGGCGACGGCTCAGTTGGTAAGAGCACCGGACGCGATATTCGGAGGTCGTGGGTTCGAATCCCACCGGCGGCATGGTTGTTTTTTCTGCTGCTTTATAAGTAATTTTCTTTAAGCGATTTATTATTGTAAGTATTATTATCCCACTGATAAGCATAACACATTAAAAAAAAATTAACGTTCCCCTATGCACCTTGGTTTCGGTGACTGTTGGCTCCCTTCATAAATATGACAAACGGGCCCCTCATTTCCTTTAACTTGTCTGCTAATAGCTTAAAGAGGGTCTCGGTTCTGGCAGTCTTGATGCCATAGGTAGCATAAGAGGGCTCTTGCACAGTTTCCGCCCTCGCCGTTAGATGACGTTCTACGTCACGTTCGCGGTATTACAGGACGTGCTACGTCCGCCGCTATGTTCGAGGGTGGAGCTGGTGAACACTCTCAAGGATGGCTTACACCCAGTAAACATAAATACCCACGAGAGCAGCAGATTGCACAGCCGTCGCCGTAGCTCAGTTGGTATGAGCACCGGACGTGATATTCGGAGGGCGTGGGTTCGGATCCCACCGGCGGCATGGTTGTTTTTTCTGCTGCTTTATAAGTAATTTTCTTTAAGCGATTTATTTATATAAGTAATATTATCCCACTGATAAGCATAACACATTAAAAAAAATTAACGGTCCTCTATGCACCATGGTTTCGGTGACTGTTAGCTCCCTTCATATATATATATATATATATATATATATATATATATATATATATATATATATATATATATATATATATATATATATATATATACAGACAGACATAGATAGATAGAATATTGTCACGAAGTGGTGACTGCAGTCCGGAGAGCAGGAAAGCTGCGAAAATGGTGTCTAAACAAAAGACTTTATTTGGGATGACATGCGCTCAGAATGAACTGAATCACTCGGCGGTGGCGTAGCAACAAGCGTGATCAGCGGTCGTTGAGCAGAATGCCCGCCGGTGTCATTCGTGCTCAATTTAAAGCTGATAGGGAACCTTCGAGATAAAGCGTGCAATTTTTTATAACATTCTTGGGCAACGTCGAATCAGATATGCCTTGATGCGATCAATCGAGATAAATCTCGTCGCGTCTTGCATCGCAAGCAAAGCGATAAAGCGGCGTGCAGGGCGGCGGCAGTCTCTATTGGCTGCCCAGGTCAGCAGACTCTCGCTCTGAGCGATGGCAGTGCGGCTAGGCTAATGCCCTTCTTCTTCTTTACAGTGGCCCCGGGGGAGAAAAGGAGCAGTCCTGGCGACTAGGGTGCCGACAACACTACAGGGTCGTAGTACGGCTTAAGTCGATGGACATGCACAGTCTCGTGACCACGTCGGCAGTGATCGGAATACGGTTTGAGGGGCTCAATAATGTAGCTGACCTAGGGTGCGCGCTCCAGGACGCGGGAGGGATATTTCGAAAGAAGTTTCTTTGAGAGGCCGGGAGCAGTCGATGGGATCCACACCCTGACGAGTGAACCAGGCGCGAAATCCGGACCAAGCTGACCTTCATCATGACGGTGTTTTTGGCGCCCCTGAGTGTCTGCCGTGAGCGACCGCGCAATCTGGCGGCAGTCTTCTTCATGCTGGGCAGCTTCAGAAACAGTTGTATACTCAGATGAGACAGGGTGGCATGGAAGAACTGTGTTGATGGGAGTGGAAAGATCGCGGCCGTAGAGCAGACAAAATGGGTACAAACCGGTTGTGGGCTGGGTAGCTTTTTTGTAGCCGTACGTAATATAAGGTAGAACGAGGTCCCAGCTCGTGTGGTTGGCAGCAATGTACATAGCCAGCATGTCGCCCAGAGTGCGATTAAATTGTTCAGTTAGACCATTTGTTTTGCGGATGGTAGGCTGCACAAGTTCGGTGATATATGTTGCACTCGGCGAGTAGTGCTTTAACGACGTCAGACAAGAAGGCGCGTCCTCTGTCTGCGAAGAGTTCACGAGGAGCACCGTGGCGAAATATAAAGCGCTGCAAACTGAAGGACGCACTTCACGAGCTGCAGCAGCCGGGAGCGCGGCGGTTTCTGCATACCGGGCCATGTGGTGAATGGCAACAATGACCCAGCGGTTGCCAGCAGTGGTGTGTGGCAGAGGGCCGTATAAAGCTATGCCAACGCGGTCGAAGAGATGAAGCGGACAGTGTAGTGGGTGCAACTCTCCAGCAGAGTGATGAGGCAGTTGCTTACGCGTTGTCAGGACGGGCAGGAGCGCACGTACTTCAGGATGAAATTGTACATGCCGCGCAAGTAGTACTGAATACGGATGCGAGTGTACGTCTTGAAGATTCCCGCGTGGCCGCAGTGCGGGTGAGCGTGGAAACAGGTGCAGATTTGAGACCGGAGATGTCGGGTCGGAGATGTCGGAGTATGGCGAGAAGCCATTTCCGTCCATCAGAGCTATAGTTGCGCCGATAAAGCAGATCATCAAAAATTGCAAAATGTGAAGCTTGGCGACGAAGGGCGCGGGACGCTAGAGCCGTAGATGGGTCGGAGAGAAAGTCAAGAAGAGAGGCAATCCATTCACCTTTACGCTGCTCAGAAGGCATGTCGCAGGTGGTGAGAGAAGGCGAAGCAGATTCGTGGGCGAATAGGCTCGCAAGCTCGGCCGGTAGCGGAAAGCGGGACAGGGCATCAGCGTCTTGAACCCTGCACCCGACCGATACACGACACATATGTTATATTATTGTAGATGGAGAGACCATCGAGCCAGGCGACCGGGGGGATCTTTTAGCGAAGAAAGCCAACATAGGGCATGGTGGTTGGTGACCACGTCAAAATGACGGCCATAGAGATAAGGTTGAATCTTGCCAAGGGCCCAGAGAATGGCCAAGACCTCTTTTTCCGTCATGGAATAGTTGGATTCGGCTTTCGTGAGGGTGCGGCTGGAGTAAGCAACCACATATTCCTCCAATCCACACTTGCGTTGGGCGAGCACAGCCCCGAGGACAATGCCACTGGCGACCGTGTGTACTTCGATTGAGGTTTGTTGGCCGAAGTGACGCAAGATGGGTGGTGCCGTGAGGAGACTGCACAAGGTGTTATAGGCGTCGTCGAAGGCAGGCGACCAACACGAAAAATTCACGTTGCTGCCGAAAAGCTGAGTTAAAGGGGCAACAATGACCGCAAATTGGAGAATAAAACGTCGAAAGTAGGAAGAGAGGCCTAGGAAGCTGCGCAATTCCTTAATGGAAGTATGTTTTGGAAACACAGTCACAGCACGAAGTTTTGCGGTTACGGGCCGGCCGACCTCTTTTGACACAACGTGGTCTAAAATTGTCAGTTCACAAGCAGAAAATCGACACCTTTTTTAATTTCAGCTGAAGGCCTGCGTCCGTTTGGCAGGTTAAGACGCGCTTGAGACGGGACAGATGAGTCGCAAAGTCGGGAGAAAAGATCACGATGTCTTCGAGGTAACAAAGACACGACCTCCATTTCAGGCAGCGCAGAATGGTGTCCATTATGCACTCATAAGTAGGCGGAATTACAGAGCCCAAAATGCATGACGTTAAGTTCATACATGCCATCAGGGGTCACAAATGTGGTTTTAATGCGATCGTCGGCTGCCGTAGGGACCTTGCAGTAACCAAAGCGTAAACTGAGAGAAGAGAAGAGTTTTGCTCTTTGTAGGCACTCCAGAGCACGGTGTAAGAATAGAAAGGTGTACCAACGGTGCCGCTTGTCCTGTGCTTCGAAAGTTGCGCGAAGAGTCTCGCAGTTTCGCTGCCTGCGGAGAGATGGCGGCACACAACAGCGGGATGACTGTTTTTTGATTCTGGTGGTGTACGGTGCTGTCGCCGGTGCTTCAGTGCTTCGAAAATGGGACGAAATGTTTTTGCTCCGCGATGCACGACAGGCTACAAGTCGTGCAAAGAAAAGTTAGTTGTGGCTGTTTTCGGCACCAAAGGATGAAGCTGTGGAGAAATGATATCCCACATAAGGACTGTTTGCTGCAGCCTTCAGACTATTTATGTGAGAATCACTTCGAGCCTCATCTCGTGTAGATAACGTGGGAAGCCATGTAATCGTACGTACACCGCAGTGAGCGTGTCTTGCAAAAGACGCGGTGCCAACAAGGTTCCCTGACTGCTCTGCGCACCTGTCGAAAGTCAGAAAGGAACGGAAAATGCCTGCTGAGAGGCACGATATTCTGGTGCCAATT
Organism: Amblyomma americanum; assembly: GCF_052857255.1. Classification (NCBI taxonomy): domain Eukaryota; kingdom Metazoa; phylum Arthropoda; class Arachnida; order Ixodida; family Ixodidae; genus Amblyomma; species Amblyomma americanum. Next base: position 121,922,242 of record NC_135501.1, on the reverse strand, counting down.
AAACGTCGTGTTCTTCACGAGCCACTCGAAGGTCCTCAAGCGAATGCGGCGAATCAAGACCCGTCTACAGAGGGCGGCCAGCAGGAATCATTCTCCTCAGACACCACATCGCGCGGCTTCAACTACTTGTTTGAAGTGTCGCCAAACATTTCACCATCTAGCTCTTGGGGATGCCATCGACTCGATGGTGTCAGAATTAAGCGTATACTTTTCGAACGCTGAGCTCATCAAATTTGACCACTTGACAACACCGCCAATCCCGTCTCCTCCAGTCGTGTCGACAAGGATCGTAGACGTCACTCTGCCGAGCTATTCATATAGTTTTGTGCGGGTGGGTTGCTGCAGCGCATGGCGCAAGAGCGATGCGAAGAAGCCGAAGTCGGTGTGCGTTCGGTGTCAATTTTTTTACTCCTATTTGCTTCTCACTTTTTTCTAAAATCTGTTTTTGACGGCTGACTCGCGAGTTCTATTGCATCGGAGGAGATACATCGTGGTGCGCTGACGAAAGCTAGTTTTTCCTTCCCTAGCCCTGATCACAAGGAGACAATTATGGCTCTGTTTTTACACTAGCTATAGACTGTGTCAAAGAGGATGCGTAATTACTGCAAAGCAAAGAAAAAAGAAATGGGCAACAGGACGCAGACACTGAGAGCACTCAAAGCTTTCCTAAGTGTATTGATTGCAGCGTGGAAAGGTCGGGATTTTAGCGAGAAAAGCGAGATCTAATTTCCGTGCTGCATACGTCGTGTAGGTCGTACATGTGCTCTTTCGCTCATGAGTGACATCGATATTAGAGTGCCTTACTTCCTTTGACAATAAAGATAGAAATGCCGAATGAGGCTACGATTGCAATATTATGCAGTTTCAGTATATAGCATGCAGACTGATTAACAGTCAGGCCTGAGCTCTTTTGGCGTGCGTGCGATATTTTCACACTATGCCAAGAATTTCAAGCTTTATTTATTTATGTAGTACAGAAAAAAGCAGCTATCAGGTTCTTCGCAGATCGCTCACCGCGGTCCGCATGCTCCTTCTGCAAGCCGTGTTGGACTAAATCGCCTGAATGCTTTTCGGTTTGGCGGGTTGATGAATTACGGATGGCCCATTAATACAGGCATCCACTTTTTATCGCACTGGTGGCAAGCGAATTGATGGAGGTCCCAATGTTTCGCACACGTACGATAAAAAAACCTGAATGCCACGAGAACAACTGGTAAACACTGAGAATTATCGGAAAATACGGGTCCTATTTTCTGGTTATTTACTCACTTTGGCTAAGCTTAGTATTCAAACTAGTTGTTTTCATTGCCTTTCAGTGTATATTTCCACAATATTCCAACATTTCCTTGCTAAAGTCTATTCCTGCCCAATTTATTTCATTGTTTCTAACTTCAAAAGGGGCCGCAGTCGTGTGGCGCCATCTGGCCGAGAGCCGGGAACTGCGAGGGGTTCTGTGCCACCTGCAGAGCGCTCGTTGAGACACCTTTCTATTAATACACAGTGCTCCAGAGCATCATCAATGCGGGGAAAAGGGTAAACATCCTTTCGCGTGATCTTATTCAGTGGGCGGTAATCAATACAGAAAAAATAGAGCCATCCTTCTCCTTCACGAGTACTACGGGTGAGGCCCAGGTACTGTGTGAGGCCTGAGTTACGCCGCTCGGAAGCATGGTGTCAACTTCTTCTTGAATAATTTGGCGCTCACTGGCGGATACACGATATGGGCGCTGACGCAGAGGGGTGTGGGCCGGTGTCGACGCGATGGGCGACAGTCGATGTGTGGGTCAAAGCGGTGTGAATCGAAGGAGGAACGATATTGATGAAGCAGCGCGAGAAGTTGAGTGCGTTCAGGTGCAGGGAGACAGACATCGACGGAGGGAAGGAAAACGTCTGGAGGCGAAATGTCGTGTGCAGGAACCGGCGGGCTGAGGGCATGTACGTTGAGGGACGGCGAATCGTCAGTCTTATCGGGACAGAGAATAAAATCAATGATCTGCATGGTACCGATGCACTCGCAGCGACGCACAGCGGAAGCATATGTACTCCCGAACAACATGTTAGGGCCAGCTGACAGGGTGAAGACGGCGTAATGTTTGGGCTGGTACTTGCAACTCAGAAAGAGGGGTAATGGTGTAAAAAGTATGTGGTCGTCGCAAACCAGGTCACAAGTGATGGGCACAAGAACATAAGAACACGCAGGCAGTTCAGTGTCTTCGACAACGACGGCTTTGGCAGGAGCAGCAGCAGGGGCATTGGGCGACGGAGAACCGCTGAGCGCAAAGAACTTGAGTTCATCACGAGCACCATCCATGACGGCGTTATGGCGCGTCAGGAAGCCCCAACCCAATATGATTTCTTGAGGACAGATTGAAAGAATGATAAATTCAATCACGTAGCGGATCTCCTGAATAACGACGCCAGCCGTGCACGTCGCTAACGGCGCAATAGGCTGCGCGCTTGCGGTGCGCAGCGCGAATCCCGAAAGCGGGGCCATCAGTTCTCGCAAGAAGCGGCAGAAGGTGGCGGCCATAGCAGAAACAGCAGCACCGGCGTCGATAAGCGCCAGAACTGAAACACCCTCTACGGAAACAGTGATCTGATTTGCGGGAGATAATTGAAGCCTTTGACATTTCGCTGGTGGCGCAGTCTCGCCTCAGTAACTGCGGCATCTAGTTTTCCTCTTGCGAAAGATCCGGGTGCCTACGCATGGAAGAAAGGGAGCGGCGACGAGGAGAAGGTGATCGCCCTGTGGAGAAGGCAGTGTGATCAGGTGAACGAAGGCGACTCGGTGGCGGCTCGGCTGGTGGTGAGTATTCACTTCGAGGAGGCCAGTAACCGGCAACTTGGGAGATTGCCTGACGAGAGCGGAAAAGCCTGGCCACATGACCAGGCAATCCGCAAGAGTAACAAATAGGCTGATTGTTACAAGTACGCCAGGGATTGCCGAGTTGTCGAAGCGGTCGGAAAAAAGGCGTTGGAGCGTGCGGGACTTGAAGCACAGACGCTTGAGGTTAGGTGGTAGTTAGGTGGCCGCGGCCGTGCGACGGCGGCCGCGTAGGTCAGGGATGCAGCGACAGGTGCGGGCGGAGGGATAGGTGGAAGGGCCTCAGCCACATGTTCGCCGATGACAGTGCGAAGGTCGGGCGCCAGATACGGAGATTGCGCGGACTGGGATGGCAGAAGCGATAGTGAAACGTGAAACTTCCTCACGCACGAAATCTTTGATATCTGCCAATAGTCGCGAGTGGTCGGGTGCAGCCGACAGGCCGCCAAGCGACTCGACAGGCGCTGCGTGCTGGCGGGTGATTAGCCTCTGCTTGCGCAGCTCGTCGTAGCTCTGGCAGAGACTGACGACTTCGGCAATGGTGCGGAGATCTCGCGACAGCAGCATCCGAAAGGCGTCATCCTCGACGCCTTGCATAATATTCTTGATCTTGTCGGCCTCGGACATCTAAGCGTTGACGCGCGAGCACAGGTTTACCACAACTTCAATCTAGCTTGTGAGCGTCTCACCCGACTGCTGAGAGCACTCGCGCAAGCGGTGTTCGGCGAGCAGCTGGCGCACAGCAGGACATCCGAAGACTTCGGTGAGGTTCGCCTTAAAAGCAGTCCCCGTGGAAAAGTCTGCTTCATGTTTTCGAAACCACAGGGTAGCAACGCCGATCAGGTAAAAGATGACCTTGTTCAACTCGGTGTTATCATCCCACTAGTTATAAGTGCTCACCCGCTCGTATGATGTGAGCCAGTCTCAGCATCATGAACGTCAGTACCGCTGAAGATGGTGGGGTCCCGCTGCCTGAGGGAGCCGGAACAGAGGATGGGGAGCCCATCAGCACGGCTTGGTGGTTGGAGTTTTCGGGAATAGCGGGCATAGCCGGGGTCGGTAGCATGCGGCTGTGCAGGTCCAGCGCGGTACGGGACGTTAAACCGAACCTCCACCAAATGCAACGGGGGCTTAAGTCAGCGCTCAGGCGGCGGCGAAACCACGGCGGCGGCAGTCTCTCTCATCTGCCCAGGTAAGCAGGCTCTCGCTCTCAGCAGAATGTTTCTATTTTTTAATTTGTAGTGACAATCAATTGGTTTAAGGAAAATTAGTTATAAAGCACGGGAAACACAACCATGCCGGCGGTAGGATCTGAACCCACGACCTCCGAATATCGCGTCTGGTGCTCTTACCAACTGAGCTACGGCGACGGCTGTCCAATCTGCTGCTCTCGTGGGTATTTATGTTTATTGGGTGTAAGCGGAGCATGAGTGTTCACCAGCGCCGCACTCGTCCATAGCGGTGGACGTAGCACGTCCTGTAATACCGCGAGTGTGACGTGGAACGTCATCTAACGGCGAGGGCGGAAACTGTGCAAGAACTCTCTTATGCTACCTATGGCATCAACACTGCCAGGACCGAGACCCTCGTTAAGCTATTAGGAGACAAGGCAAATGAAATGAGGGCCTGGTTTGACAAACATATGAAGGAAGCCAACAGTCCCCGAAACCAAGGTGCGTGGGGGAATGTTATCTATATTTAAATTTGTAGTGCCAATCAATTGGTTTAATTAAAATTAGTTATAAACCAGCAGAAAAAAACAACTATGCCGCCGGTGGGATGCAAACCCACGACCTCCGAATATCGCGTCCGGTTCTCTACCAACTGAGCTACGGCGACGGCTGTCCAATCGGCTGCTTTCGTGGGTATTTATGTTTTTCGTGTAAGCGAACCTTAAGAGTGTTCACCAGCGCCACCCTCGTCCATCGCGGTGGACGTAGCACGTCCTGTAATAACGCGAGTGTGACGTAGAAAGTCTTTTAACTGCGAGGGCGGAAACTGTGCAAGAACTCTCTTATGCTACCTATGGCATCAAGACTACCAGGACCGAGGCCCTCGTTAAGCTATTAGCAGACAAGGCAAATGAAATGAGGGGCTCGTTTGACAAACGACAAACACTTTTCAGTTCAGCGTGGCTCACGAGGCGAGGGCAAAGGAAAAATACATTGCGAATTGGACTAACCAAAAATGACGTTTCTAGTCTCCCCTTCTCGTGTCTTTCTTAGCTCCTTTCTCCTGCGTTGCACAGAACCTCGAGGTGTTCGAAGATTTACTTTTACTGGCAAAAAAACGTGGTTATGAGATCACGCGATTTTCTCTGTGTAGTTATGGCGTCATTATTTAGCTGGCCTCACCTTTCGAAGACGGTGCTGGCTGCTCAGCATAAGCCGCCATGTTTTGAACGTATGGGCTTCCATGCAAGCAACGCTACCACTATACAACTTGAATTAGGCAGATAAGTAAATATTATCGCGCTAGTCAGTATGTTTCACTGCCAAAACCAACTAGCCCAAATGAAAGCCTTGTAAATATTATCAGTTTGTTTGGCTTCCTTTCACAAGCCAATGTTTTACAAAAAACGTGGTAGCGCAGAACAGCTTCGGCAATGAAATTCGTACGATGTTTTGCCGCTAGGGTTTCTCATAAATCTTTCTTTACCTTGTGAGTATGGTCAAACCGACCCAGATGCTGAAACGCAAAGACTGAGAGATTGCGCGTTTTAGGGCATACCCTTTGGTTCCTACTGGATCATGGCCTTTTAGCACAAACAACGCTCCAGAAACGCGCTCGGTCATGTTGGTTTTACAGTGGGAGCTGTTCATCAGAGATCTTCCGGCGTAGACTCAGGTGTGGTCTGTAGCATACGTTCACTGCTCGTCTGGTAGTGCACCTCTGTGCTCACACTGGGGTAAAGTCACTGGACAAGAGAGAGTATCGAAGCTATCGGAGCCGTAATATTTGTCCTTGCGTGGCGGGCGCGCTCTCACTTGAAAAGCTTCCACGCAGCTAGTGGGCGTGAGAAGCGGTTCTGTATGGATGTATGCTTAAAGCGGCTGCTAAGGCGTGCCTGTTTTAAAAGAGTTATCTTTAGCGTTCTGTTTTGGGTGCTTGTATAACTCGTGTTTCTGGATGTGCAATCAGCTTTGTACCACGACAGCCTGACTGCTGTTTGCCTATGTCTACTGTTTTTTCGAGAATATTTTTTTTTCTAGAGAGATAACTGTTCTGCATAGACATGTGGTGGGCAGACAGCGTGCAGATTTTCATATTTTTTCTCATCCTATATATTCATCTTATACAGTCTTATATAGGAGGCAGCGATGGCGTAGAGACACAGCGTACGCCTCGCGTGCAAGAGGACCGGGGCTCGAATCCCGGTGCCGCGCAATTCACCGGGTTTGAAAAAAAAACCTCCGCGTGTCGATGGAACTGCATAAGCAGGCGCGGGGTGTGGCCTGATCTCGGTGACCGGAACTGACAACGCACTCCCTCACCAGAACAGGAGTTGGCCACCCTGGTGTAGTCCTTGGCCGCAACCTTCCATGAATAAACCCATTAACCCTCGGCCCTCATTTCCGAGCGGCTGCGAAGCAACTGACCAAGGCGGTGGTCAGACCGGTGACGCAGTGGAGGGTGCTAAGAATCTCTGGCTGCAGACAGGCCGCCATTGGAATCTGAACCTGGCAACGTTTAACGCTAGAACCTTATCTAGTGAGACTAGCCTAGCATTTTTGTCGGAGGAACAAGTGGGCATTAAATGGGATGTCATAGGGCTTAGTGAAGTTAGGAGGACAGGTGATGAGTATACATTACTAAAGGACGGGCACATACTGTGCTGTCGTGAATGAACGGATCGACGAGAACTAGGTGTGGGATTCCTCATTAATAAGTATATAGCTGGCAACGTGGAGGAGCCCAATAGTATTAACGAAAGTGTGGCAGCTATAGTAATTAGGCTTAATAAGAGGTACAAGCTGAAGGTGGTGCATGCCTGCGCGCCTACGTCTAGTCATGATGACCAGAATGTTGAATGCCTCTATGAAGACATGAAATAAGCGATGAAAAAAGTAAAAACACAGTACACTGTACTGATGGGCGACTTCAATGCAAAAGTGGGGAAGAAGCAGGCTGGTGACCAGGCGGAAGGCGACTATGGGATAGGTTCTACCCCATTTTTACTCTTCTAGTTTGACCCTCTCATGGTCCGGGTCGCGGCCGCTATACCTGCTCTAAGAAAACGAGCCAGACAAAGTACACTTGGCAGAGAAGAGCAAATGCAGGGACTAAATTTCTCATGGTCCATGCTAGACGCTGCTACAGCCTCTTTGCGCATGTTTCTCTAAAGGTCCATCATCGGCGACTTTTTTTCCGCCCGTCTTATTGCGGCCTCCATTTGTCGGAACTGTTCTGTAGAGAAATATGCCTTCCGGCTGCCAACCTTGCCGTCTCTTACCAAGCAGTGTTTACTGTTGTCGCCATTATATTCGTCCTTAAATGGTTCTTTGAGCTTTTCACTAATTCTATTTGACTCTGGCCGTGTGCTCATGTCGTAATTTACAATCATCGCTTCTCTCATACTATCCGCCGCGCTGCGTTGAAGTAGCTTCTGGAGTAACTGTTTGTTTTCTTGCAATTGACAGGCGTATTCTTCACCTAGGAAGTGCGCAAGGTTCAGTATCATACCCCGCGTATCTTCCATCAGATCTTCATAGCTAACGAAGAACACGTTGGGCTTGCCCTTAATTGCATATCCGAAAACAATATGGTCAAAGTAGTTCCCGTGACCGGCTTCGTCACTGCTGAGAAAGACTTCAACAAACTCATGAAACGAGCCATCCTTAAAGTGGTAAAGGTTTAGGTTCGGCAACAAGTGGAAAAAGGGACAGCCGAGTCCCACGGGTTCCGAACAAAGTAGATGTACTTTGCTTCTGCGCTTATGGCTTGTTCTTGTGGTGGCAGGTGCGTTTGCAAAAGCCGCAAGGGCAAGATAGACTTCCAGCCTTCCAACTAAGATGCTCCAAGATAGCGCATGTTTTCTTCGAACTGCTCATGAGTGCTCACGGGCTCGCCTCTTTTCAGTATGAGCTTCACACTGTAGCGAACCCAGTGTGCGCTGGCTCTGGGGCACGACAGCATGACCAGGTCGCCTTTTCCTGGAATAAACCTTACCGCGTCCCTCAATAACTCCGGGTTGTAGTGAGGGTCCCTGGGTACTCCATCTATAAGTTGAACGCATGGCTCCCTATTCGCCATGAGGGTCTTTACCTGCCCAACTGGTTGTCCGCAGCCTGCCAGGTGTGTACACCTTGGTGTAGGAACAGCGCTAAGAACAGGACAGAAGTCAAACATGGAAGCACAGGGACGGGCGCTGTCCTTGTGCTTCCATGCACAGGGACGGACAGCGCCCGTCCCTGTGCTTCCATGTTTGACTTCTGTCCTGTTCTTAGCGCTGTTCCTACACCATGCAATACCAACAAGCCCGTCAACTCGCTCTCCTAAGTGTACACCTTGCAGGCCTTCACCGGTGTGAAGGTCTTTAAGGTAAATGCCTTCAGTGTAAAGGCCAATTGGTAAAGTCTTTTATGGCGAAAGGCTTCATGGTAAATGCCTTCCGGGAATAAATCTTTAGGCAGAAGGCCTTTAGGCCAAATTCTTTTGCGTTAAAGGCGTTTAGGCCAAATGCCTTTGCATGTAAGGGCCATAAGTGCCCACCGTAACCAGTGCTACTGCGCGATATTCCGCTCTTAGCCATTCTAAACCCTGTGCTATTTTTTTGTATGCCTCTGCATTGCGCCACGATATGCTGGCAGAAACATGTTACATTCTTATGCCGCGTAAGGACATATATCCAATACCTGCGAAGTGAAAGCATGGAACGCATGGGGCAATTTTTGTTTCGTGAACCTGGGATTTATAGTTTGTAATTACTTAGAGCACAATTTTAGACTATAAGGTTTGTAAAATGCGCAAAAAAACATGAAGTTTGTGATCACAACCCACAACCTCTGCATATTGCATCTTATGTAAAGCGCTGTACTAAGGTGCAGCTCCATGTAGAATAGTATATCGGACATAAGTGGTCGTAGTTGGAATATCTTCAGGGTCCTGTGGTTATGTACTCTACTGGCTTAAATTGGTTACATAAATCATTACACGCTTTAATCAATTCGAGGAAAAAAATTGTTTTGCCTGGTTTCAATCTTTTGACTTCTTCATCACGTGGTCTTTAGAAGCACCTGGTCTCAACAGCCGAGTCTGCTGAAACACCGATGAAGTCACTATTATTCAGAACCACCAAGTAGAACCAAAAAACTAAAAATGAGGTTCTGACAAATATCTCTGGTGGGCGAGCTACGCTACGTGCTTATGCAACAGAAGTAACCTTAATATATGATTCAAAAGGAGGTAGTAAATAACCTGTTCGTAAACGCTGGGTTGTTGCATTTCTGTTCACATATTCGTTCTTTTGTCTGAAAAGAACGGTTCATTTTTTTACAAGCGTAGTTATGTTCTTTATTATTTTCTAGAGTCATGAAAAGCGATAAAAGCGTAGCGCCAGAGAAAGAAGAAAATAGAATAAAAATTAAACTGTCTTTGCTCGCTTAGGAAGGAGAGGCATCATTCCACTTATTGCAGCATACGTTGATGTCAGAAGTGTTGCCGAGCAGTTGTAGCGATTTTTATTCTTATTCGTCGAAGAAATTTCTCCATGTTTTGATATTTATTACCTATTTTCTTTCATGAGATGTGTCATTTGAGACTCAAAACGATGTGAAATAAGAGACAGACGAGTGTAAGGCGAAGAGTGGGCTAGCGCTGACTTTCACCTGAAGGTTTAATAGAGGAGGCCGGTATAATGTAGGCTTACAGCACAGACAGTGAACTACAAAGGGCGGTAATTGCTGCGTAACGGCACAGCGAGCGATAGCTGTCGCTGTATTTTCTTTCGCGATGTATGTTGCTTTAAACTCTTAAGCAAACGAAACAAAAAAGTCCGCCTGTGCTCAACGCCACGCAGTGACAAGGACCCGACCCAAAAAAGTTTTCCGGTACGCCTAATAACAACTGATGCTTTAAGATTCCTTGTTCTCCTTATGCCTTCATTAATCCTTAATCAATGCTAATTTTTTGCACGTATATCCAAAATAAATTGCAGCGCAGCACTGTGAAGTGCCCATAAAATGTTTAGTTGCATTCATTTGCTAACACAATTTTGATTGACATTACCGTTTAGGTTTTTGTAGGCTAGAACTTTGCTGTGGTTATTGCTTTATTTGAGAGGTTTCTTGCAACGACTGGGCACATCTGGGCGCCGAAAGCGACACCAGTTACCCTCTATGGCTGTTGGTTTATGGTTTATGGGGGGTTTAACGTCCCAAAGCAACTCAGACTATGAGAGACGCCGTAGTGAAGGGCTCCAGAAATTTCGGCCACCAGGGGTTCTTTTACGTGCACTGACGTCGCACAGCACTCGGGCTTCTAGAATTTTGCCTCCATCGAGATTGGACCGCCGCGGCCTGGATCGAACCCACGTCTTTCGGGTCAGCAGCCGAGCGCCAGCTCTATAGCAGGTAAGATATCCACACTTACCCCAGTATTTGTAGCATAAATAGAAAAGGTTGCATCAGGCTAGACAGCCACTCAAGGAGGATGGAGGACAGACAAAGCGCTTTTTTACCATCATCTGTTTTCACTGAGGCCTGAGCGGATGAGCTCTTCATTGTTTGCTAACAGCGCACGTGTGTCCTGTGAAAGAATCACTTTTGTTCACTTCTGCGCTTCCTCATCACATTTAATTTGAGTGGAAGGTTTATTCTTTCCAGTAAAATGCAGTGAAATGTAGGTTGCTCGAGACGCAGTGCAGCAAGTAAAAATTAAACGGCAGTGCAAAAGAGCACGCGCACACTCACTGGCAAACACATGCAGGATTCACGACGTGACATAGCCCGGAATGGCGAAATCTATGCTCATGAAACACGAAAATTAAAAACAAAGAAAGTATTAGCCACGAAACACCATCTAACAGCATGGAAGACTACATGACTTAAACCTTCTTAAATAAAGTGCTCAAGGTGACGTTCACCTAGGCAAGGAAAAGAAAGACAGAGCTTTTTGAAAGAATTTAAAGAATTTAATGTCCATTATGAGTGCTGTAAAAATGACTCGATTTTTTATAAGATGATTATTTAGCATGTGTGGCAATGTCAACTGACGGCTCTAATTGCCATTTATTATCGTCGTTCGAGAAACGTTCCATTCTTCTGTGATTCTGGTCAAGAATCGTTTTTCTTTAAGCTTAAGCGCAGCAAGAGTCTTCAGAAAGTCTGATACGCAATGCGGTGATACGCAATGCAGTAAGCGATACTCAAACCTGGCGTGCACGTGAAGAATCTCATACTGCGGAAATAAGCCTCGCACATGAGCACTGTAACACTCACCAGCGATAAGCTGAATTGCCCCCCTTTGAAAAGCGAATATGATATTTAGGTTTCTTTTACATGTTGCGGTTCAATTAAGGTGGCAGCAATTTAAGTACGAGTGAAATATCGCGTGGTAAATTGCAAGCTTATGCTTCGGGCAAAACTTATTGCGACATCTAGACAGGACGCCTACATATTTAGGAAGCTTACTTTCTCTATGTATTAAATTGCCAGACCATGTGATTCAACTGTCGAAAACGATGCCTAGCGATTTAAACCTGTGTGCAATTTCAATAACGTTATTTTCTAGCTTTAGTTTACTTTTTGCAGTAATATCTAGGCAAAGGGTACGTAAGAGATATCCCTAGTTTTTCTAGAATTAGCTACCAAACAATAGCCTTTGCACCGTTTGTGGAGAGTTCATCGGCTCAGGAGCTGCTATAGAAAAGTCATGTAATGAGCGTACCGTATACGCCATGTTAAGGGTTATGTTTGCAATGACGTGTGCAGAGACCTTAAAGAGGAGCGTACCGAAAAGGTTAACTTCCGAGAAATCACATTGAATTAAAAGCAACTAGCGTTGTAATTATCACCGTAAGGACCTGCGTGCACATTAATAATAAGGTCTCCGATTTAAGTTCTGTGCTCAAATGCGCCTTGGTGAGCTTTCTGCTTTGAAAGTTTGGGAGATGTTATTGCCGTAAGCTACCCAGGCAGTAAAACAACTGAGTTCTATTGGACATTCCAAATGAATGCCGTTGGAATCAAACCGATTAATCGGTCTCCGAATAGAGTCAGGAATTCAATTACGTATCTCAATTGGTTTCTTTACTTGCAGTTGGACAGCCTTCAATTAGTAGACGCACTAGAGCGTAAGACTGGACACTCCAAATGCACCTTACAACTCGATGACTTTCTGATTGGAGCTTTAAATAGGGTAAGTTTGGAGCATCCAATTGGTTCCAACTGGAGCTCTAGTTATAAAGCACTGTTAGGAGTAAATGATTTCCACATTGTTCTGTACAACCCCAGCGCTTCGATATAGAGAGGTTACTAGAAAGAGATATATTAGCAGCGTAATCCTCTCCATTTATTTCATCATTTCCGCCATCTACGCAGTCGGGATATAACACACGAACTTCACTCTACGGACCAGCGCCACTGGATTCAGGAGGAGGTCCTAATGAATCGTGTATATAAGCGCGAAGAAAAAAAATATTTTAGTGCACACAAACTTAACACTCTGGTTTCGTACTACCTACACAGGGCTTTAGTTGTTTCTATGGTGATGTGTCATGCATGCTCTCTTTTGGCCCACTTTGAACTGCCACTTCACTTGGGAGAAAAGAGTTAACCAACAGTTCTTAAGGCTCGAATTAGTTCCGGACACAAAATCGAAGCCAAAAGTGCATTTCATTCGGTTTCATTCCAGGAAAATTAAAACCTTGTTCTATGGAACTGGAATCAATTGGAATGTCCAATTTTTTCCTGTTGTGTATTTGGAGCCAATTAGACAGCAAATTAGAAGATTCGGCTGCAATGCTTTACGTATTATAATTAGTTCAAATTGGTTCCAAAAACACAATTGCTCCTAATGGTATTTTTGCCTGGGTATTTGATACAATAATCGCGGACCCTCTGCTTGCAACCTATTCAAATTTGGAACGATTCCTTCAGCTCGTGAAAATTATGAGATAGCAAAATCTCTGCAACACAAACTTTCGTGTAGAGGAGAAAGTCAGATTAGTTTGATGAGCCGCACATCAAGTATGACGTTGCTTCTAAGGCGAACAAAATATTGTCGGTCAGAGAGCGACAATAGCAGATGGGTGGAGGATGGTCTGAAGAAAACACTAGCTCTACATATTTTGCCACCACTTTTTTGGGGGCTAAGAGAAATTTTGTGTACTATTGATGTTTTGATTTTTGGTCGAGTGTAACAACATTCGTTAAAATTTTCTATAGTTCGATACAGTTCAAACACAAAGCGGCAAATGCCCCTCATATGACTGCACCCAGCCAATGGCGAGGACGTATTCTCAAGATGTGATTAATCCCCTTAGTCCTGCTAGAGTAGCATCATAGGGGGAGGCAGAAGACCGCAAATTAACCGCGGCGTAAGAAAAATCGTTCAACGTCATTGTCTGGAGGGCCTCTTTTGAATGGTATCTGCTGCTTCCCTCTTGATATGTATCCGACTGTAGAAACATTCCCAAAAGAGCTAGCAATTGCCTTATGTGATGTCCGATTTTAACAATGGTGAGATGTAAATTATCTTTTACTGCTTTTATGGCTTGTTGAAGTAAATGATGTCAACCTTGCTTGATTGTTCCTGAAGTCTCAGTATTTATTCACGTTCAATGTACTTTGGAAGCGCCGCAAGGAAAGTGTCTGAAATGCTTTGATGCATCGCAGTTCTTTTAAGGTGCAGTAAAGATGATTCTAATCTCGTCTTTTTACCATGAAAACTATGTACATGCTCCGAGCAGTCTTGGAAGCTTCGAATTATTGTCCTCTGCAGCATATTTCTCTGTTAAATTGGATTAGATGTCCTAGCTCCCATCATTTTTTTAACTGACTTCTGAGAGTAGGAGTCAACTAGTGCGGGGAGTGCCTTCAGCCAGCCACGTGGCGGCTCTTGCTTTTGCTTTGGTTTATTTTACTACAAATAGTTTTAGTTGCAGAGAGCATAGCTGCCGATTAGGCTCACAGAAATAAAACTGTGTGTGGACTGTTTGTTTTCCCAAATCATTCCGTATTACTATGTATCACACCGCCGATGGCAAGTGGCAAGCCGCCATGTGACTGACTGTAAGGCATTCCTCATATTGGTTGACTCCTACTCTTGGTCAATTAAAGAAAACAAAAGGTGAGAAACGAGACGTTTTATCTGATGTAAGAGGGAACTCGGCCCCACAGGACAATTTAAAGTTTCTAAGAAAGCTTACAGCGTGTAGATCGAGTTCCCATCATAAAAAGGTGAGCTCAGAATCCTCTTTAGTGCTCCTTTAAACAGGACCATATGTTGAACTCATATTTCTGGAATATTCTGGATTTATTTTCGCAGTCTTATCTGGTTAAACGGCCGTGTCGTAAGGTTGTACCCTCTAAAGGCAAAGCTGAGTAAAATACACGTCGAGACACAAAACAGGATTCTTCCCTTTGCCCCTTTTGCGAGCAATTGTAGAAACAGTATAAAAGCTGCTTTACAATGTGGCCAACAGTGTGAGAAAAACTTAACAGAGAACCGGATCAAAGTGCATACTACAACCATTATTACGCAAATTCTCGCATAACTTGACTAATCAGCATCAGCCCGACTATGCCCACTGAAGGGTAATGTCCTCTCTCATGTATCTCCTTAGCCTGCTGTGCCCACCGTATCCCAGAAAACTTCTTATTCTCATCTGCCCACCTGACTTTCTGGAACCCCCTGCTATGATTGCCTTCCCTTGGAATCCACTCCGTTAACATTAAGGAACTGCAGTTATCTTGATTTCACATTGCATGCCCTGCCCAAGCCCATTTCTTCCTCTTGATTTCGGTAGCCTGTCAATAACTCGCGTTTGTTTCCTCACCGTTCTGCTTGCTTCAGGTCTCTTAAATGTTACACCTATCGTTTTTCTTTCCATAGCTCACTGCATTGTCCTAAACTTAAGCTGAAGATTTTTCGTTACCCGCCATTGACAGAAGAACGTAGATGTTGGGGTATGACGAGGAGCAGCGGAGGACCGTCGGAGCGTTGGTTGCGGCGATACAAAATGCCATTCTGGAGCACATAAAGTTGCAGAGACGGAGATCGGTTTGCAGAGCGGAGGCCATCAAAGATAGGTTGTAAAGATGAGTCGTTG
This sequence comes from Amblyomma americanum, assembly GCF_052857255.1. Classification (NCBI taxonomy): domain Eukaryota; kingdom Metazoa; phylum Arthropoda; class Arachnida; order Ixodida; family Ixodidae; genus Amblyomma; species Amblyomma americanum. The sequence goes on along the minus strand of NC_135501.1, from coordinate 121,907,147 downwards.
CGCTGTTCGTTGGCGATATCGGTGAGAGCAGTGATAGCTAAGAGGCAGGGTAGGGTCTCAGCGTCTTCGAGGTCAGGTGGCTCCACAGGGTATCGGGATATACAGTCAGCATCCTGGTGGTGACGACCGGACTTGTACACGACAGAGTATGAATACTGTTGAAGGCGCAAAGCCCAGCGACCAAGGCGACCGGTGGGATCTTTTAGTGAAGCCAGCCAACAGAGTGCGTGGTGATCAGTGACGACAGTGAATGAGCGGCCGAACAGGTACGGGCGGAATTTAGCGACAGCCCATAAAAGTGGGAGACACTCGCGCTCAGTAATGGAGTAATTTTGCTCTGCGGCGGAAAGTAGGCGGCTGGCATAAGCGATGATGCGATCTTGGCCCTGTTGACGTTGGGCTAGCACGGCACCGATCCCATATCCGGAGGCGTCGGTGCGAATTTCTGTGAGAGACGACGGGTCAAAATGGGCTAAGATGGGCGGAGAGGTTAGCAAATGAACGAGGGAGGAAAATGAGTTTTCTTGAGCAGAGACCCAGATAAAGGGGGTCTCGTTCTTAAGAAGGTCGGTGAGGGGGCGAGCGATGCCGGCGAAATCTTTGATAAAACGTCGGAAATATGAGCACAAGCCGACAAAGCTGCGCACATCTTTCGACGACCTAGGAAGAGGAAACTCCTTCACGGCTTGAATTTTGACTGGATCTGGGCGTACACCAGAAGCATCAACCAGGTGTCCGAGAATAGTGAGTTAGCGGCGACCGAATTTGCATTTCGATGAGTTCAGCTGGAGTCCGGCGTTATGAAACACTGCCAAAATACTGGAGAGGCGTTCGAGGTGCGTGGCAAAGTAGGCGAGAAAACCACAACATAGTCTAAATAGCAGAGGCAGGTAGACCACTTAAATCCGCGAAGAAGGGAGTCCATCATTTGTTCAAAGGTAGCCGGCGCGTTACAGAGTCCGAACGGCATGACTTTAAATTGGTATAAGCCATCAGGTGTCACGAAGGCGGTCTTTTCACGGTCCTTTTCGTCTACGGCAATTTGCCAGTACCCCGATCGAAGATCAATTGAAGAGAAATATTTGGCGCCGTGGAGGCAATCTAATGCATCATCGATCCTCGGGAGAGGATATACGTCTTTTTTTGTGATGCGGTTTAGGTGCCGGTAATCAACGCAGAATCGCCAGCTGCGTTCTTTTTTACCAGGACAACTGGAGAATCCGAAGGGCTTGAGGAGGGCTCGATGATGTCTTTTGCGAGCATCTTATCGACCTCTTGATTTATGACGGTGCGTTCAGCGCTGGACACGCGGTACGGACGTCTGTGGAGAGGAGCGGTATCACCGGTGTTTATCCGATGCGTCACCACAGAGATACGAGTCAAAACACGGGCATCAAAGTCGAAGGTGTCGCGAAAAGATGATAAGAGGCACCTAAGATCGTGAGCTTGCATCGCTGGTAGGTCAGAACAGATCATGTCGGCGTAGTCATCCGTTGGTTTCTCTGGTGATGTTGCCGCAGGCAACAGGCATTGATGAGTGGAAGGTAAGCAGCTGTCCACCACTGATATGACACATTAAGCAGCAGGGCACAGCGTAGCGAGTGAGACGCCTTGCGGGAGCGGTTGGATAGACGAGCCAAAGCTCAGAACCGGAAGGTACGCACGGTTTGCCGACATTGTAAAGACAGTGTGCGCAAGCGCAATACTTCGCGTGAGGGCAACGTCGAGGTCCGGAGTGACTACGTAGGGGCCATCAGGGACAGGGGGAACAGATGAGAAAGAAATGTAAGTTGCGGCTTGAGGCGGTAGACGGACAAAGTCGACAGCACAAAGACGAGGTACAACTGGGGACGGCGACTCAGCAGAAAGAGGAAGGTCAAGCTGGACAACACTGGTGGCGCAGTTGATGAGGGCTGAATGCTCAGACAGGATGTCGAGGCAGAGAATGACGTCATGAGGGCACTGGTCCAGAACAGAGAATAGAACGGATGTATGGCGGCCGGATATGGTCACGCGGGCTGTGCATAGTCCAACCACAGGAGGCGTTCCGCCGTCGGCAACGCGGAGAACGGCTGTGGGTGCAGGGGTCAGTAGCTTTCTGAGGTGGCGTCGTAGGGGGGAACTCATGACGGACACGTGCGCGCCCGTGTCGATTAGGGCTCTCACAGGAACTCCATCGACATGAATAGCGAGCAAATTTTGGTGTGCGGGAAGGGCTAAGCGAGGATTTTGGGACTGGGGCTGTACTGCAGCATCACCTCCAGACACTGCAGCGTCTAGTTTTCCGCTTGCGAGCGTCCGTAGGGGCCAGGAGAGGAGCGACAACGTAGGGGCGAACGAGATTGCCGACGCAGGGGGGACGGGGAGCGGCTGGAGCGGGAAATCTGCCCGACAACAGTAGCACTCTGCTGGGCTGGAGGGGGCGTGAAGTGACGGGGCTGGTCATCGTTGCGGTGAGAGCTTAGATGACTGTATGTGCTACGACGAGACCAATAATTGCAACAGTGACGGTAGATGTGGCCAATGCGGTGGCAGAGGAAACAAATGGGTCTGTCGTCGGGTGTCCGCCAGTCGTTAGGGTTACGGCGACGTGGAGCGAAGTAGGAAGGTCGTTCAGGAGCAATTGCAGTGATGTCGTGTGGTGATGAAGGACGCACAGGGCTGACGGGCTGGAGACCAAGGTTTGCAAGCTCTTGACGGACGACGGCTTGTACCATCGAGACGGTGGGCAAGTGGTTGTCGCCATCACGTAGAGGCAGGGAGGCAGAGGACATAGCTTCGAGTTCGCGTCGAATGATGCGGGTCACATTTTCTGGAGGCGCAGGAGTTTGCCGGTGGAGCATGTCTTCACATGAGGAAGTCGCAGCCGTGTTGGGGAGGCGTGTGTACGGCTGACTAATACGTCTGCTTTTAGCTTCCTCGAAGCGGCGACATTCCTTAATAATGCCGTCGACTGTAGTGCAGTTCTTGCAGACGAGCAGGTTGAAGGCGTTGTCGGCGATCCCCTTCAACAAGTGACCCACTTTGTCAGATTCGGGCATGTTATTGTCAACTTTGTGGCAGAGGGCCAACACGTCCTGAATGTAGGAAACATAGGATTCCGTAGACGTTTGAGCTCTGGACGAGTGTTCGGCCGAGCGGCCGTCCAAACAGCTCGCGCTGTTTCTGCTTGCAGACGTCCCAGCTGGTCAAATCATCTTCGTGAGTCTCGTACCAGACGCAGGCGGTGTCTTTTAGATAGAAGACATTCGCGAGCATAACAGTCGGATCCCAGCGGTTGTACGTACTCACGCGTTCATACATGTTGATCCAGTCGTCCACGTCAACGTTGTCGGTGCCAGAAAATGTCCCAGGGTCACGAGGGGAAGAAATAACGAGCGATGGCATTGCCGATTGTGATGTTTGCTGGGAGGCGTCTTGGGTCATGGTGAGCGAAGTCAGCTGGCGGCCGCTGCAGAGCTCCGTCTTCGGTAGGTGTAGAGGAAAGCCGCACCTCCACCAAATATGTTGCGGGAAAGAATATATTTACAGTTATTTACAAAAATGAATTAACAGCTACGGGCGGCACTCAGAACACAGCCAGAGATGAGTTCTCGTCTTCTTCCTCGTCCACTCGTTCACTCACTCAATGTCGTCGTCGTCGTCTACCCGCTGCAATATCTCTCTTTACCGCCTTTGAATATGCTGCCGTGAAGCTCAAAACAAGTTTCCTTTTGGTTTGACCTCGGGTGATACACCCCGCAAATGTGTTTTGGTCTCATCTCCATAGATGCACCCTTTGTAAAAAAATTTGAGGCCAAGAAATTTGCTTCTCGCAAGTGGTGTGTGTCTCATTATCTATCGCTAACTTTCTGAACCTCATGAAGGTAAGCGGAGCTCTCATCCTCACACCACTGAAATCTAGGGCTTCCGAGGTTGCTACAAGGGTCTCGTTGTGCAGCTTGGAAGCAAACTCCTTAGGCTCAAATTTTTGACAAAGGCCATACATCAAGGAACTACAGAATCCCTTCATGTGATGCTTCTGCATTGAAATTGAATCCCCTGCCTTGGTCATTGATAACCTGCAGCATCGCAACCATAGCTCTAAGCTGGCTGGCAGAACTTCCAAACAGGAAGTGTTTGTGCCTTAACACCTGCAAGGCAAAGCCTTTAAAACTGCGCTCAATGATTTGGTCTACAGAAGCAAGAGAAATATTGCTCACGATAGGAACCACTCTTGAACGCATGCAAGCTCCTTTTTTCCTTTTTCTTTGTGCAAAAGCTCTTCTGTCCACAACTGCGGTATGTTTGTTGATGCAGTCTTCAAAGTTTTGCAATTTCACCTTGATTCATTGTTTGTTGTGAGGGAACAGAAGGGCCTTTACGTGAGAAAGGAAGAAGTTTGGGCAGGTTCAGGTGTGGCTCCTAACCTGAGTAATATTTTCTTTGTGTGTCTGGACCAAAACATTTAGCGCAGTTTGCAAGGCCTTGCCTTACGAGTGTTTAGTTACAACTACTTCGTGTTTGTAAGACGTTCAAAGAGGAATTCATAGGATTGGAGTTCAGTGTTAAAGTGCCCAATGAAGAAACTGCAATTCCTTGACATTCTAATGGAGGGGAAAGCATGACATTTTTGCTAGGCTTACTACCCAAGGACAAAAGCGCCTATCCTGAGTTTCTTGTTGACATATTTGAAGTTGGTGAATAGTGATGTCTCGTACTTCAAGTCAATGCTCATTAGATTTTGCCACCATCATATGGTATTGCCATTCAGTCTAAAAAATTAGCAATATCCAGCTATTCGCATGATCTGGTTGCATCTGTGTGTGCAGGTTTGATACAAGGCCAAGTGAAGACACCAGCTCAGGATATGCCTGTAGGGCACAAGGTTGCTGTCATGCTACCTAAATAAGCTATCTCATGGCCTTAGCAATATGAGCGTGAGGTCCAAGTATGTGTGCTTTCTCACACGAAGGAAGACTGCATACCGCTAGAGTTTGGTGTTAGGCACAGGACAGGCTATGTGCCATTGTCGGCGCCATATGTGCTAATGTTGTGTGGTCAGTATTATATCAGCCAGACGCCATGGTGTCAGCGGGCAGAAGGAAGAGAATATTTTATCTAGTTACGCTGGCAGGCTCACATCTGTCAGCGCACTGTGCTTTGTGTGGACGGCGTAGTTGAAAGGATGAAAAAAAAGGAAGAATTTGTTGCATAGGACTAAGATTTTATTCTTTCATATTCCTTCACTGGGGTCAATTAATGTGGGAAGCGTTAGAAGCCTTTCATATCTGAAGAAATGGAGGTGATTGCATCAGTGGTCTCTCCAATCACTAATATAAGAAATCTGCATTTTTGGCTCGGACGTGACGGTGAACATGTGTCCAGTTGCGGCCTTTTTGGATTGCGCGCCTTCCCGCACTGCATATGTTGAGTTTGTAAATAAGTTTCTGTTGCGTATTATACTGCAAGTCAGGACTGGGTTTATATTCTCTCAGTGTTTGTGTTTTTGGCGCCGTTTTACTTGAGTATGAATTCTTACCAACTAGTCGATTTTGCCGTGTTAACTTGTATATACCTTTGCTGAAGCTATGGAGCTAATGGTTAAATGCTTTTTATAGTGCATAAGTAGAATACTTACATAGTAATTAAAGCAGAAATAAACTATTTCCTGATCATATTTTTTATATTTTTGTACACTTCCAGAGTTACGCTTAGTCAGACTTAAGTGTGTGTGCTGCAGCCAAAAGATTGTTTTTTGGGGTCTGAAGGTGTTTAAAGGTAACCACGTATTTTCAGTTTGCTTTCCTGTTTATTGATTGAATGTTTACCCCTTTGCAGGGAAAGTGTTTTTTTTGACAACTGTTCTATTTGAAAACTGACTTGAAAGCATATTTTTGTATTTATATGAAGTACGAATGGCTGGATGAAAGAGGTATCCATATTTTCGTGCTAGGTACAAATTGGAGCTACGAGTAGTGGCCTGCTTGCCTTTGGCTATGCTTATTTTGCTATTATTCTTTCCTCTGTTTGATGTAATATTAAAATTATCCCAGCTTCTCCTGTAGAAGGCATTTAGAGGAAACATAAACAAATCAATAAATAAATGTTGGTAGGGCAAAGGAGCGGATTCGAAGAAAGGGCCGGTGTAGCAGGGGGCGGCCGAAAGTTCGGTGGGTGAATGAGATTAAGAAGTTTGTAGGCATACGGTGGGTGCTGATGGCAAAGGACAGGGTTAATTGGAGAGGCATGAGCGAGGCCTTTGCCCAGCAGTGGACGTAGTTAGGCTGATGATGATGATGATGATGATGATGATGGTCTGTATTGATAAATTTCTGCATTCTATCTTGAAAGAACCTACTTTCACTGAAAAGAGGTTTTGAAGCTTGTGTCTAATAAAACGCAGGTACATGTACGAGTGGTCGTTTGCTCAAGCAAACTGTGGTGCTCTCAAGGCAGTTATTGTGAGCATATGCTTGAAGGTACGCTGCACTGCCATTCACTTCAAAACAGTCATCACGGAGTATTTTTTGGTCTTGACTTCACAAATGTAAACTGGAAACTGTTTAGTGGGAAAAAATGTCCCATTTTTAATTTCGGTTGTCTGTGCTATAAGTGCGATTAACATAGACAGAAAGTGCCACAAAGTCCGTGACTCAGTTTTTACATGGAACAAAAATTAGATTGAGTCCTCAGTGCATCCTTAATTAGTACACGTCCATCTTAACTGCGGAGGTTGCATGAGGGAATGACTTCTTGTGGTAGTTTACTGAATTGCAGCCCGAAGGACTCATAACGTGGCAAGAATACTTCTGTACTGCTGCCATTCCTGTAGGTGATCATCCTCATTCCTTTTTACAGACTTGGGCAAGACATCGATGACCTTTCCACACCATGCTGTCCCAGGAGCGTTGCTGTGCATGAGTGCACAAGTATAGTTGAGCATCTCTATGTAAGCCAGCGACCGTGCCGTACAAGCTCTGCAGACAAAGAAACCTGTAATGGTAGCAGGTTGTATTTCTCTGTTTACAAACAGGCCAAGGAGACATCCATATTTTTTTCCTTTTACATGACCATATTTTATGCTCCGCAGGTTGCAGTGTATCAATTTATTGTGTATCATGCAGTGAATGTGCTCCTTAATCTTAGTTTAATGCATTACATAGAGTTTAGATGGCGTCTCTCATTATAATTATATTCGATATCTAATATTTTATTGAGTCCCATTCTACATGCAGTTTCATCAAATTCCCGACGTCTAGCATGCCGAGCAACACTTTAAAGCAGTATTACCATGCATATGCCAGTCATGCTGCTACCCAGCTTGCTCTTTATGGCTATCGCTCAATATTCTGTTTATGCCTGGTATATTAGCTGGACCTGAGCAATGCACAGCGTTCCACATTGTACTGTGCCAGGCACTCAGCAATAACCACCAAATACCTGGCACCAACCAGTACCTGGCACTGTGCTGGCCACCCACCAGTGCCAGCCATGTTACCCGGCACACACCACCGCCCACAAGTATGGTGGACAGTCAACAGTACCCACCATATTACCCGGCACCCACCAGTACCCAGCACTATAGTGTGCACTCACCACCCAGCAATATGGTGGGCACCCACTACCCAACATTATTATGGGACCCACCATTGCCCAACACCATAATCTATCATGATGGTGGGTGCCGGGTTCCACCATGCCCAATGGAGTGTATTTTTTCCAAAGGGTGGGGATCTCTGACGTGCACTGATATCACACAGCACACGGGCGCTTTTTCGTCAAGCTTAAATAGACACGCGGTCGGGTTCGAACTCAGGAACTGCGACTGAGTAGCCGAGCACCCTAACCAGTGAGTCACCACGGCGGGCCCCATAGTGGTGGCTGTGGATGGCTTCGACCATCTGGGGTTTATTTAACAGAATGGAATGAAAAAGAAAATTGGTTTTTGAGGAAACGAAATGGCGCAGTAACTGTGTGACTTCGCACTGGCAGCTGAACCACGCCGTGAGATACGGAATGCGAATGAAGTGAAACAAGAGAGATAGAAGGCATCGTAGTGGTTAATTCCAGAACAATTTCAATGATTTGGGGACCTCTAACGTGCACTGATATGGCATTGCGAACGGGCACCTCCGCGTTAGGCCTCCAGAGAAACGCGGCCGCCGCCGCCGGTTTCGAACCCGGGAACTCCGGTTCAGTAACCGAGGGGCCTAACCACTGAGTCAATGAGCGGCCCTTTTGTAATGCATTGACGCTTTAGTAAAATAGGAGAATGATAAACGCATGTGCAAAACACTGGTATCCAGACTCGGTCTTGCGCTGAGATATAGCGCCTATTGCACCTAATTTACCTCAGAGGATACCAATTCTTTGAAAAATTTCAAACTTTTTATTCATTCGAGCCGCCCAACTACTCCAAGTTCAGTAAACTGTCTAGGCATATGCTTGGTTGTTGCAAGTGTTGTCATTTGGACGCTGTTGTATGAATGGGTGAGACCACGTTTTTCTTTTCTCACATTGTCGTGATAGCAGGCAAATCAAAGCTGGAATATCGTCAACTCGTTTTAAATGCATATCTGAACTTGTCGTAAGGAAAGCTTTGCATGCAAAGCCGACTACAGACTGCCCGCGGGATTGTGGGTCGAGATGACGCAAGCGCGAAAAAGGATTGCGCTCCCACGCGGCAAATCTATGGTCACCCGATGATTGGCCGGGGCAATCTGGCCGTTCAAATCAGAGCGGGCCGTGCTCGCCCGCCTTGCTTCGCCCGAGATCTGGGACTGACACTTCTCTTAACGTGAGCTTTTGAGTGCAGTCGGCCTCGGACGAACAGGTAGCGACAACAGACTGCCATCTTGGCGCACCATTGGCCGCGCTTTGCCTATGCATGGATGTGCCAAGTACCTGTTGTGGACGGATTTCTAGTTGCATGGCTTTCACTTCGAATGAGTGCCTAATTTAAATTTCTAACATAGTGTACTTAATAATGGCAGATTTCTTAATAATGGCAGGGGGTTCAAATCCTGGTGCCGCGCAATTCTCCACCGGGTTTAAAAAAAAAAATCCGCGTGTCGATGGAATTGAATTACCAGGCCTGGAGTGCGGCCTGATCTCGGTGACCAAAACCGACAACGCACTCCCTCACCAGAGCAGGATTTGGCCACCCTGGTGTAGTACTTGGCCACAACCTTCTATGATCAAACCAATTAACCCTCGGCCCTCAGTCCCCAGCGGCTGCAGAGCAACTGACCACGGCGGCGGTCAGACCTGTGACGCAGCGGAGGGTGCCAAGAATCTCCGGCTCCGGACAGGCCGCCATTGGAATCTGAACCTGGCAACGTTTAACGCTAGAACTTTAGCGAGTGAGGCTAGCCTAGCAGTGCTGTTTGAGGAAATAGCGGGAATTAAATGGGATGTGATAGGGCTTAGCGAAGTTAGGAGGACAGGTGAGGCGTATACAGTACTAAAGGACGGAAACATACTGTGCTATCGCGGGTTAGAGGATAGACGAGAACTAGGTGTGGGTTTCCTCATTAATAAGGATATAGCTGGCAACGTAGAGGAGTTCTACAGTATTAACGAGAGGGTAGCAGCTATAATAATTAGGCTGAATAGGAGGTACAAGCTGAAAGTGGTGCAGGCCTACGCACCCACATCCAGCCATGATGACCAGACCGTTGAAAGCTTCTATGAGGACGTAGAATCAGCAATGAATAGAGTAAAATCGCAGTACACTGTACTGATGGGCGACTTCAATGCGAAGGTGGGCAAGAAGCAGGCTGACGACCACGCGGTAGGTGACTATGGGATAGGCTCTAGAAATAGCAGGGGAGAGTTATTAGTCGAATTCGCGGATAGAAATAATTTACGGATCATGAATACCTTCTTCCGCAAACGAGAAAACAGGAAGTGGACCTGGAAGAGCCCCAATGGTGAGATTAAAAATGAAATCGACTTCATACTATGCGCTAAACCTGGCATCATTCAGGATGTGGCCGTCCTCGGAAGGGTGCGTTGCAGCGACCATAGAATGGTAAGGTCTAGAATTAGCTTAGACTTGAAGAGGGAACGGAAGAAGCTAGCGAAGAAGAAGACCATTAACGAGTTAGCCGTAAGAGGGAAAGCACAGGAGTTTAGGATAGCGCTGCAAAACAGATATTCGGCTTTAACTGAGGAAGATGATATCGATGTTCATTCAATGCACGATAACCTGACATCAATAATTACGGAGTGCGCAGTAGAAGTAGGCGGTAGGACAGTTCGAAAAGATACCGGGAAGCTATCTCAGGTGACGAAATATCTGATTAAGAAGCGGCAAAACATGAAGGCATCTAACAGTACCGATAGAATAGAGCTAACGGAGCGATCAAAGTTAATAAATAAGCGCAAGGTAGCCGACATAAGGAAGTTTAATATGGAGAGAATCGAGCATGCTATAAAGAACGGAGGTAGCTTAAAAAAAGTGAAGAGGAAACTAGGCATAGGTAAAAACCAGATGTATGCATTAAGAGACAAGCAGGGCAATGTCATTAGCAATATGGATAAGATAGTTAACGTAGCCGAAGAGTTCTACACAGACCTGTACAGTAGCCAATGTAATCAGAGCGCTAATGAGAAAGACAGCAGTGCACAGCAATGCGTCATCCCGCCAGTAACGAAAGATGAAGTAAAGAAAGCCTTAGAAGCAATGAAAAGGGGAAAAGCAGCTGGGGAGGATCAGGTAACAGCAGATCTGTTGAAGGATGGAGGGGACATCGTGCTAGAAAAACTAGCCACCCTGTATACGCAATGCCTTATGACCTCGACTGTACCAGAAGCTTGGAAGAATGCAAACATTATCTTAATTCATAAGAAGGGAGACGCCAAGGACTTGAAAAATTACAGGCCGATCAGCTTACTATCCGTTGCCTACAATGTATTTACTAAGGTAATCGCTAATAGAGTCAGGGCAACGTTAGACTTTAATCAACCAAATGATCAGGCAGGCTTTCGTAAAGGATATTCCACAATAGATCATATTCACACTATCAATCAGGTGATAGAGAAATGCGCAGAATATAACCAACCTCTCTATATAGCTTTCATTGATTACGAGAAAGCATTCGACTCAGTGGAAACCTCAGCAGTCATACAGGCATTGCGTAATCAGGGGGTAGAAGAGCCTTATGTCAAAATACTGGAAGATATATATAGCAACTGCACAGCTACTATAGTCCTCCATAAATTCAGCAATAAAATTCCAATAAGGAAGGGCGTCAGGCAAGGAGACACGATCTCGCCAATGCTGTTTACCGCATGTTTGCAGGAGGTTTTTCGAGGCCTGAATTGGGAACAGTTGGGAATAAAAATAAATGGAAAATACCTAAATAATCTGCGATTTGCTGATGACATTGCCTTGCTGAGTCACTCAGGAGGTGAATTGCAAATCATGATCAACGAGTTAGACAGGCAGAGCAGATCGATGGGTCTAAAAATTAACATGCAGAAAACCAAGGTAATGTTCAACAGCCTAGCAAGGGAACAACAATTCACAATTGGCAGCGAGAGCCTAGAAATTGTGCCGGAATACGTCTACTTAGGGCAGGTAGTGACAGCTGATCCGGATCATGAGAGGGAGATAACTAGAAGGATAAGAATGGGGTGGAGCGCATATGGCAAATTCTCGAAGATCATGAGTGGCAGTTTACCAATTTCCCTCAAGAGGAAAGTGTACAACAGCATAATCTTACCGGTACTCACCTACGGGGCAGAAACGTGGAGGCTAACGAAAAGAGTTCAGCTTAAGTTAAGGACAACGCAGCGAGCCATGGAAAGAAAAATGATAGGTGTAACGTTAAGAGATCGGAAGCGGGCAGAGTGGGTGAGGGAACAAACACGGGTTAATGACATCCTGGTCGAAATCAAGAGAAAGAAATGGGCTTGGGCAGGGCATGTAATGCGAAGGCAAGATAACCGCTGGTCTTTAAGGGTAACGGAGTGGGTTCCAAGAGAAAGTAAGCGTAGCAGGGGGCGGCAGAAGGTTAGGTGGGCAGATGAGATTAAGAAGTTTGCAGGCAAAGGGTGGATGCAGCTGGCAAAGGATAGGGTTAATTGGAGAGACATGGGAGAGGCCTTTGCCCTGCAGTGGGTGTAGTAAGGCTGATGATGATGATGATGATGATGATGATGATGATTTCTTAGAAGTAGTATAATCAATGCATGGATACCTTGGTTAAGTGAAAAAGCAACGCTGCAGGGGTTCCCTCGGCAAACCACCGTTTTCTCTTATAGGGCGCATGGATCTGCAAGCAACCTTGATTTTATTAAAAGAGCGACACAGGCTAAATGAATTTCTCTTTGACTGGTCCTTTGTTTTAAACAAGCGAAGTAGGACGGTAATTTGTGTTGTCGAAGGAGTGACACTTAACTTCCAATTTAATAAGCTGGCTAACAATTTGTGCCGGCTTCCAGCTTGAGACTCAGCGGTGGATATCCCTTTCATTAGCGCGTTGTACCTGTCGTCCCGATTATGGGCTCCTACGAGCCATCGCCATAACCTTCATTGGCGCCTCATTGCACATGGGATGATATTGCGCTTCCAGAACCTCAGAAGATACACACAAAAAAGAAAAATATCACTTTTATTTTATGCCCGTTAGCGGTAATGCTTTTCCAGCTTCTTAAAACCCCCAAATACGATGCCTTCACAATAAGATGCATTCAGACATTTCTCGCAGGGGCCGTTAATGTTGTCATGTTGAGGTGCCACATTGTAGTCACTGAATGTATATTTCATGTCTGGCATGTGATGTAAAACTATTTACACGTACATAACGCAACAACAAACACAACTCGATGGGCTGTTTGTGACCTTACAAAATTAAGAAATTTAAACCATATATATTGCGATCATAACGCGATCACACTTTGTTTAAGACAAGTACACTGAGGTGCCGAGGCCCCGAAAACAAAAACAGAGACATGCCTATATAGCGAGTTGGTGTTATCGGTAAGTGCGTAAAAATCTGGTTAGTAAGTGAGTGGAATATTAGGGAACTGTTGTTTGAAAAGCCTAAACTTCACTCAAACTTCATTAGGAGAAAATGTGAGCTGTTATGTAAGGAGTGTGGAAACGTCAGTCGTTTCTTCTTGTTCATTATATATATCAACAATCTTGTAAACATTGAAAACTCCGCTAATATATTTATAAATGCAGATGACGCATGTATATTTTTAACAGGAACAGGAGATAAAGATGTAATAAAGCGCGGAAATCTTATTGTGAGTAAACAGTGCATGGTCTCTCGGCAATTCATTACTAAGAAATTGTTCTATTTTATTTTATTTTATTGAATACTGCCCGCCGCCATTTTGTAGCCAAGGCAGGAGTGGAACAAACATACATCGTTGATATAATGCGATGCAACAAAGCAAGCACACACAAAATAAAAAGCGAGCACAGAAGCAATAACAAACACCCTGCGCTTCTTAAGAATACAAAATGCATAAGTAAGAGCATGAACAAACACACTGCGTCTATAACAGCGACACGACAGCAGATAAAAAGGAATCTTGGTTTCTCAAGCTGACCACGTCACGCGGAAGCCCGTTCCATTCTGATATTGTGTTTGGAAAGAAAGAAAACTGGTAATTATTAGTTCGGCATCGTGAAACTACTATTGTCGAGCTGTGTTTGCCGCGTGTTGGGCGGGAAATTTTATATTCCATGTAAGAGAAAAAATTAATCATTGTTAAATTATTAATACCATGCAGGAGTTTTAAACGGTGTAACTTGCGGCGGGATTGAACCGATTGGACACAAAAGTTGTCTTATTTCGCACAAAATCTGTCCCACGTATCTTTCGTGAGAGCCTACCTTTAAATGACCTTGTGTGTGATATCTCTCCTGCCGCTAGATTCCTGGGAGTAATATTTAATGAATTTATGCTTTGGGACCATCACACTAACTACCTGTGCACTAAACTAAAAGGCTTTAGGTATGCTAAGGAAGTGTATGTTTTTTCTCCAGTCCATCAAAACCGTCTAATATATGTAGCCCTGTTTGAATAGCATTTGCGACACTGCCATCTAGTATGGGGAAACGACACCTTGAACGCAATTATTTCATAATGATAATCGGAAAAAGCCCCTACGAGAGAGAGAGAGAGAGAGACTCTTTAATGAAGAAAGAGAGAATTTAGCCGGCGTTTCAATATCGCTGGCATGCTACTCTGCGTAGGGAGGGGAATTTGGGAGATAAAGACTGAAGGAGAGCAGCGAGGAAGAGGTGGAAAAAAAAACGAAGATAAAATGCAGCCATGAAATGGGTACTAAGGATGCAGTGGCGAGTATTGATGTAACCTATGGAATGATGGAGTGCATAGTCCGACGATTGGGCTGACGAAGTTCACTGCAAGAAGAATGCATGAAGGTAACCTGCAAGTGAATTTAGAGCTTATCGAGATGTCCAATGTCTTTTAAATATGTAAAATGAAAGTTCATTGCAAGTCTCTGTTGCCTGAAGCAGGCTAAGGGGCCTAAAACTTTGTCCATTGTTAGGGGCACTGGGCAGAGCTTCTGCATGCAATGTTCATAGTACGCACGCTCGTTAGCATACGCAGGGCACTCAAGCAGGATATGTTCCACAGTTTCTATCGAAGCACAGTTGTCACAATGCGGACTGCTCATTTGTCCAAAACGGTATCGCAGGCCATTTGTATATGCAGCATTCAGACGAAGTCGGTGATAAAGTGTTTCGAGTTGTTGAGGAATTCTGGGTGAGATTATTGATCTAAGATGTGAGTCGATTGAGTGAAGAAATTGGTACTGATGTGTCGGCAAACTCCAAAGCCGATACGTTTCTTCGTACGCAAAACTTTTAGCCATTTGGGACGCATCAGATTTCGTGAGAAAACTTCGAATGTATCTCTGATGTTGATGGCCCTTACGGGCCGCTTCATCTGCTTTTTCATTAGCCATAATGCCACAGTGAGCAGGTACCCACTGAAATGTTATGCAGTGGCCTGCGGCAATAGCTAAATGATGGATATACCCAATGTCAGGGAAACTGGCTGGTGATTCGTTTTCTTCAGCAGGTTGGCCAGGATCTGTAGAGATGCTTTTGAATCGGTGAAGATAACCCAATGGCCGGCGGTTCGGCGCAGGATGTAAGAAACAGCTTCCTTAATGCCGTGAAGCTCAGCTGTTGTAGAGGAGGTCCTCCGCTGCAGCCGGTAAGAAAGGGCATGGCCTGTTGAGGGCACATAAAGGCCACAGGAAGAAGTTTCTTTAGTAGTTGAACCATCGGTGAAGATATGGGTGTGCTGCGTATATTGTAACGAAGACATGCCGGCCCAGATCACGGTCTCAGCGAAGTCCAGCGCACAGCAGGGAACTCACAAGATGGCTGTCCGAACCACACACACACTTCGTCTTTGTCCACCGGCACACGCACACTTCGTCTTCATCGTCGGCGCGCTCCCATGAGCACGCGCCATTACCTTCTCCATCAAGGCGGCGGCCCGACGCCGGAAACGAACACGTACAGCAAAGGTAATGTTCGGTATAGACGGCGGACGGCAGAGAATACAGAGAGCTGTTAAGCTGGTAAAGCGGCGGGTTGCAGCCTGTCATGGTAGGGCTTCATGCGCACCACGTGGACAGTCTCGGTCGGATGGCGCCGACGTCGTGAGGAGGTCGTGTCCCGCGGAAAAACTTCGTATGTGACATCACTTATACGACGAACCACCTCGTACGGACCGAAGTACCGTCGGAGCAGCTTTTCGGAGAGTCCGCGGCGGCGCACAGGTGTCCATACCCATACAGAGTCGCCGGGCTCGTACCGAACGCATCGGTGTCGGAGGTTGTAGCGACCAGCGTCGAGTTGTTGTTGATGTCGAATCCGGCAACTTGCGAGTTGGCGGGCTTCTTCAGCCCGCTGGACGAATGTGTCAACGTCAGCGTAGGGGCCGATGTCTCCGTCGTTGTGAGCAGCGGGTAGCATAGCATCCAGCATGGTAGTGACACACCGTCCGTAGACCAGCTGGAAAGGTGTAAGACGGGTAGTCTCCTGTTCTGCCGTATTGTAGGCGAAGGTTGCATAAGAAAGAACTTCGTCCCACGTACGATGCTCAACGTCGACATACATAGCAAGCATATCTGCAAGCGTCTGGTTGAGGCGTTCAGTCAAGCCGTTTGTTTGGGGATGATAGGCTGTTGTCTTCCGGTGACTGGTGTGGGTGAGTTCGAAGAGAGATTGCATTAATGCCGCCGTAAAGGCGGTTCCATGGTCCGTGATGACGACTGATGGCGCACCGTGACGCAAGACGATTGATGTCATAAAAAACTGAGCCACTTCTGCCGCACTAGCGTGGGGGAGCGCCTGTGTCTCGGCGTACCGCGTTAAGTAGTCCGTCACCACAACAATCCATTTGTTCCCAGAGGAAGACAATGGGAATGGGCCCAGCAAGTCCATGCCCACTTGTTGGAAAGGTGTTGTAGGCGGTGAGATGGGCTGGAGAAGCCCTGCGGGTTTAACTGGTGGTGTCTTTCGTCGCTGGCAGTCACGGCAGGTCCTCACATATTGCTGGACTGATGAGAGCAACTTTGGCCAGTAATACTTCACACGAATGCGGGCATACGTCCGCGTAACACCCAAATGGCCAGCCGATGGCTCGTCGTGGCAGGCGTGCAAGATTTCTGGACGGAGTTCGGATGGCACAACCAGAAGAAAGGTTTCCGTGTTATGGGCGAAGTTCCTCTTGTAAAGGGCGCCATCTCGGAGACTGTAGGAACCCAAACCTCGAACGAAAAGCCGCGGAACAGCGACGTTAAGGCCCTCCAGATGCTCGATGAGCGGACGCAACTCTGAGTCAGCCCGTTGACGCCGGGCCATATCGGACGACGTGACGAGAGCAAAAAACGGGAAGTCGTCCTCCGTTTCGGCCGGAGCAACGTCGGCAGGTGCACGTGACAAACAATCGGCGTCATTGTGCTTACGGCCGGACTTGTACACTACCGTGATGTATTCCTGGAGGCGAAGGCTCCATCTCGCAAGCTGTCCCGAAGGGTGGCAGCGGAGTCGCTGGAGGCTGGCGCAAAGTCGGCAGTTGATACGGTGTTCACGGCGCGATTGTAATAGCGGGCGCGTTGTTGCAGGGTCTTTTCGACGGTAGTGGCCTCCGATAGAATCTCCGAAGTGGTGTTAGGTGAGTTTCGCACAAGCCCAGCAAACAGTTCTTTTATCCCGGGCATCAAGTGGCACACTTTCTTGTCCTCGGCCATGTTTGGATCCGCCCTTCTTAACAGTCGTGTCATGTCCTCATAATACATTGCGACGCTCTCATTGGGTCGCTGCTTCCTTGACTGCAGCGCCGACTCAGCTCGTTCCCGACGGTCGGCGTTGACGTAGGTCGCCAGCAACTGGCTACGGAACCGTTCCCAAGAAGGAAACGTTGTCTCGTGGTTCTCGTACCACGTCTGCGCCGAGTCGTCAAGAGCGAAGTAAACATTGTGCAGCTTCCGCTCCGCATCCCAGCCGTTGTACCTGGCAACGCGCTCGAACTGGTCAAGCCAGTCCTCCGCGTCCTCAAACACTTCGCCATGGAAGGTCGGCGGCGTTCGCGGCTGGAGGACCAGGAAATGAGTAGCTGAGTTCCCGCTGTCAGCCATAGCTGCCGCGTCTCCGTTGCTAGCCCTAGTTGCCGCGTCAGTCCTGCTCGTCGCAGCTGGAGCCCTGGTCCTAGGGGATAACGGACCGTACTCTGGTGACTGACCTTGGATTCGGCGGCTCGTACTGCGATGAATCGGAGTCAAATCCGTGTTCATATGGAGCCTTCGGGGCACGTAGATGTTGGAAAGTACCCAGGACCTCCACCAAAAATGTAACGAAGACAGGACCGGCACAGATCACAGTCTCAGCGAAGTCCAGCGCACAGCAGGGAACTCACAAGATGGCTGTCCGAACCACACACACACTTCGTCTTTGTCCACCGGCACACGCACACATCGTCTTCATCGTCGGCGCGCTCCCATGAGCACGCGCCAATATTCTTCGATTAAGTAGGCGAGAGTAGCTTGCAGAAGTGCTGCCTGTGGCATGCGGCTCTTTGCATTCCCACCTGGAACAGACTTCTTCACCTTTAGAGGAGAGAGTGTCCATGGAGGAAAGGCCAGAGGTAGTAGTTTCTGAGGCTGATTAATAGTAGGAAGGGGCAGGAGCTGCACTGCCTGGCCAAAGCTAGAGTTGCTGTGAGTTAGGTGGACACGGTGTAGGAAGTGCTTCTTCTCTTGCAGGGCATGGCGGAGATGAGTACGCATAGTTTCCTGGGCGGCAATTACCTCTAGTGAGAGACATCCTGCCTCCGCTACTGTTCCTGAGGCAGAGGAACCCTTTGGGAGGCCAAGACATATTCGCAGGCAGTTGTTCCGTGCGGCATTGAGAGTCTTATTGCTTGATGTAGATAATCTTTGAAGCACTGGTAGACAGTAGCGCAAGGTTCCTTCAACGTAGGTTTTTTCAAGCAGAAGCATTGATCGGCAGTTGCTACCTCACCTTGTTGCCGCCATGAACCTGAACACTTGCGATGCTGCAGTAATCCTCGCACGAGTGATTTCAAAGCAGCCTTATGATGCTCACACATCTCTATTCTTCACAGAACTTAAACGCGTGAAAAACAGAAGTTGTATGACTTTAAGCTACTGTTAAAACACAAATCTGAAATACGTAAAGGTACACAAACTTTTAAACATTAGGAAATCTGAAAAGTAACAGATCTTTGCGCTCAATGAAGAACACAGGACTCTTGCATGTTCCAAGATCTCGCACAAATTATGGAGTTCTAATGGTTGTCTAGCTTTCCATAGGTCTAAACAAATATAACTTCACAATAGAGAAATTTCGCGCACATTGTAATCTTGCGTTGCATTCTCTTTTTTATAACGCTTGCTAATATTTAGCTCTTTATTCCAAATTGCGAGTCACAATGTTCGCATTTTTTGTATGTTGTTTACAAACTAGCATCGTTGTTGTGATATCTGTTGTGTGAATCTGTGCTACTCACCTCTGTGAAACCGTCCGATTTCTGTTATAGGGAGTTATAGCTAGTCAAGCAACTTATATGTAGCTTTTTCCCACTTTTCCTACCACATATCATGGATCATTTTGCTGTGTAATAAAATAAACATCAATAATTAGGCTAATGAGTTTTCGTCAGGCAAGTACATATCCGTACCCTGTGGTACCACGAACAAGGCTTATTGAAGGGATGACAAGGACATCCACACTGCTAGAGTGCAGGGAGCGGTGCCTTGCGCTCTCCGAAACGCATTTGCAAGTTGATATGTTGGTGCCCTAGGCTTCTCCATGCAAGAAAGGAGGTAGGGAAGAGGACGCGCACATGTACCGGTGTATTCAATGCAGGTATGAACCGCCTATTGGGAGTCGGTGGATGTAAGATTAACTTCTTGTCCAATGTAGTTAATGGGGGATAGTGTGGCTCTTTTGAGCCAGATCTCGGGTTTTGTGAAAACACTCCTAATTAACTCTAATAAATGATTTACGTTGCGCTTAATAAATGCTTACTTTACTCTTCCTAAATATATTGCGAGGTGGCACTCAGGCAGAGAGATGGTGACGCTGGTGGCGCTAGGATTGAAGGACGTTGAAGTACGTCGTCTCCACTCCTGGAGGACATGCTGCCAAGCTGCCAAGCCGCCAGTCTTGTCACCAACACCGTGACAAATCTGGTGGAGGTGGGATCGATCCCATGTCCCGTAAAGCAAAGGCTAGCCGGAGCTCCAGCCCTATACCCGTGGAGACGCCCGTTCACCTTGCCAGCCGCCGGATTTGAGGCTTGCTACCCGAGCCTGCACCATCAGGTATGTCCACGGAAGAACCGGTGCCACCCCAATGCCTGGCGGGACAACCCCATTGCCTGGGGCAACCGCCTCCTACCTCACGCTTCAGAACCCCTGCATCCCGAAATACTTCCACTGTGACATCTTTGAAGACGTGGAAGACTGGTTGCAGCACTACGAGCGAGTTGCCACGTTCGACCAGTGAGATGATGCCACTCAGCTCAGGAACGTCTACTTCAGCCTAGACGACGGCGCTGGGACATAGTTCGAAGACTGCGAAGAACAGTTGTCCTCTTGGAGTGAGTTCCGGCGTCGTCTCGTAGAAACTTACGGCTTCCCGGATTGTCGCGAACGGGCAGAACGCGATCTGCAATCTCGCGTACAGCTCCCAAGTGAGAACGTTGCAGCGTATGTAGAGGACATGACCCGCCTCTTCAGGCGTGCGGACCCTGGAATGTCCGAGGGCAAAAGGTAGCGCCATCTCATGCGTGGCATCAAAGAAGTAGGTTATTACTGGCCTCGTCCGCAGCCCTACGAAGACTGTCGCCGAGCTTCTCGCCGAGTCTTCCACGATTCAGAAGGTTCTTCAGCAAAGAGCGTCCACGTACGTTGCACCCGTGTCCGCCGCCAGCGTTTCAGGTGAGTTACCATTCCACTTAACCGACGCCTCACTGTTACGCGATCTGAACGAAATCAGGCAGCTGTACGGCTGTCCCAGCTCTATAGCGACCTTTGTCCGCGAGGAGGTGCAGCAGGCGCTCCGGCCGTCCTTACCTGCTGATGAGCCTCGCCCAACCCCTCCTCCTGTTTCGCTTGACCATCGTCTCACCTCTACCAAAGCCCTACGGTGCCCTGCTCCAGCTTCGGAGTCCTTCGTTCCGGCTCTTGCTGAGGTGCCGGAGCAGCCTGGCCCCGTGCTGCAGTACGTGGAAGCTCCCCTACCATCCGCGCGAAAAGCCGACGTGTGGCGCACACCCGACCGGCGCCCCCTATGTTTTCACTGTGGCGAACCAGGTCACCTGTATCGGCACTGCCCTTACCACCGTCTGGGCCTCGACGGGTTGCCCGCCCATTCTCCTCGACCGCGCTATGGCGAACGACCCAGGGCCGTCGCGGATTTTCTTGAAGACCAACGTTGGCTTCAGTCTCGTCGGGTGCAGGCTCGATCCCCATCGCCCAGGGGTCGTCCTGCACCACCCACCGCGAGTTTTTCTCGGGCGGCGCAGCCGGCGACCTTGGGGGGCGGACTCGCTAGAGGTCGCTGTGCGGGGGACCCCCCATCAACGTGGACACGACATGCCGACCCCTCGACGGTTCCGAAGTCCGCGGTCACCGTTCACTCCGACACAACGAAGCTTCGACAGTAACGAGGTCCGCAGTCTCCGATCGCTCCGACACCTCGACACTGACGGATGGCGGCGCATTGACGATTACGACGACTGCGCTCACCGATCCCTCCGACGCATTGACGATATTAGATCCCACGCGCAACATCGACAAAATACCAGCAGCAAAGCCTGCGGACAACGTCGCTTGTGCCCAATCATCGCCTCCGGAGCCTACAACTCGCGAGCGGCTTTTCTTAGACATACCTACGATACTCGATGGCCGCACGTTGGCGCCTTATTAGATACTGGTGCTGATTATTTGATTCTAAGCAGCCAGCTCGCCGCCATTCTCAAGAAGGTTCTCATGCGATGGGCTAGCACACACGCTCGCACAGCGGGCGGTCATCTGATTTCTCTTTTCGGCATGTGCACCGCCCTAGTTCAAATCCGGGAGTTCAAATTTGTCGTCAGCTGTCTTCTGAATAACTGTTCACGCGACCTTATCTTAGGCGTTGATTTTCTCCGTGAATATGGGGCGATTATTGGCCTTCGTGATTACAAGGTCACATTTTAAACTGAGAATGCTGTCGCCCTCAGCAATGCGCCGTGACGAAGCCAGATGCTTCAAGTTTTTACGGACACTGTCACCCTGCCGCCTTGAACCAGCGCTTTCATTTCTGTCGAGTGCGAGTAACTACAGGACCGTGACGCAATCGGCGAAACCAACCTTTCATTACTGCTGACGCAAGGCGTGTGCGTGGCCTGCAGTCTGATCCATCTTCACAGTGGCCAGTCACAGGTACTTGCTACCAACTTTACGCATAAGCGTCAGCATTTTTTCCCGGAACTTCCGTAAAATTTGCCGAACGCATCTCCGATGTTTCTGAGTGCTCCTCCAGAGAACCACTGCAGCCTCTCTTCTGCCTGGAGAGCCTCGATGTTAACTCCACGTTGTCAAGCAGCCAACGGGGACAGCTGTGTGCACAGTTGCTCGAATTCAGAGTGTTTCGCCTCCTCGTCGAAAGTACGTCAATCTACTATAACCAAGCACTACATCAAGACGTTCGATGGTGTACACCCAATACGCCAACACCCCTATCACGTATCGTCCACAGAGCGTGAAGTCATTAACTTGCAAGCTAAGGAGATGCTCGAAGATGGCGTTTCCAGCCTTCCACTAGCTCATGGTCCTCGCCGGTAGTCCGCGTTAAAAGACGCCACGCTGCGTTTTTGCGTCGATTACCGGAAGCTGAACGCAGTCACGAATAAGGACGTTTACCCATTGCCACTTATTGACGACTCTCTCGACCGCCTTTGGTGCACTCGGTATTTTTCGTCCATCGACCTTAATAATGGCTACTGGCAAATTGAGGTCGATGAGCGGGACTGTGAAAAGACAGCCATTGTCACTCCCGATGGCTTTTATGAATTTATAGTTCTACCTTTCAGTCTTTGTTCCACGCCTGCCACATTTCAGTGGACGAGGGACACTGTCCTCGCCGGTCTTAAATGGCAGTGTTG
The DNA here is from genome assembly GCF_052857255.1 of Amblyomma americanum. Taxonomy (NCBI): domain Eukaryota; kingdom Metazoa; phylum Arthropoda; class Arachnida; order Ixodida; family Ixodidae; genus Amblyomma; species Amblyomma americanum. Next base: position 121,884,480 of record NC_135501.1, on the reverse strand, counting down.
ACTACTCTATCTGGACGGCATGGTGGCTTTCGCCGACTCTTTTAGTCAACATCTTGAACGCCTGCGGACGGCTCTCGAAGCCCTTCGTTCAGCTAACCTGACACTGATACTCCAAAATGCAACTTCGGTTACCAGAAGCTGAAATTTCCCGGTCACGTCGTTAGAGCCGCCGGCGTGAAGCGTGACCACGACATGCTAGCAGCGGTTGCAGAATTTCCACGCCCACGTGACAAGAAAGCTTTTAGCTGGTTTCTAGGGCTCTGCAGCTACTATCGACTTTTTATCGAAAATTTCGCTGACCTAGCAGAACTGGTGACTCGCCTTACCTGCGACACTGCACCTTTTGTTCGGACCCACGAAAAGACGTGGCGTTCGCCAAACTCCGCCTGCGTCTTCAAACGCCGCCTGTTCTTGGCCATTTGATGAGCGGGTGACATTGAAATACACATCGACGCCAGCAACATCGGCCTCGGCGCGGTTGTCGTGCAACGCCCGGATGGCGTTGAACGACTCATCGCATATGCACGCCGCACTCTGTCGCGCGCAGAGATTAACTATTCCACGAAAGTAAAAGAATGCCTCATTATCATTTGGGCCGCTGCGAAATTTCGTCCCTAACTTTAAGCTCACATTTCAAATTGGTCACTGACCACCACTCCTTGTGTTGGTTGGCCAACATGCGTGACCCGTCTGGACGCCTGGGCCGATGGAGCGTGATCTATAAGAAGAGCCCTGTTTCCAGTTCGCGAGCTTTCCTCTTCGTCGTGCAGAAAACTCTTCGAGAGCAAATGCTTTCTGCGTGCCACGACAAACCAACCTCTGGCCGTTTGGGATACTCTCACACGCTTTCCACAATACGGTGAAGTAACACGGTGGTTTGGGCTAGTTGGTTGCTATTAATAATGGAGACAAGTTTCGCAGCACGAATAAAACGCACACAGAAGACAAGGAACAAACAAGGCAGGACTGTGCTTCACTTCCAACTGATTTTATTAGAAAAAGCTCGACGTTTAAATACATTCAGTTATCACTAGGTGAAACCTAATCACAATCATCCAAAAAAGCCATTTCATTTTCCAGCAATGACAGTGATGGCGTGCTGACGCAATTGTCACCGGCTTTCCTAATAAAAAAGGTTTAGATAATTTCACGCTGAAGCTTGTCCTTGGCATGACCTAGAAACTGCGCCTTCTTAAATATAGGTTTGCATTTGCACGACCGGCAGTGCACGGCAAGATGGCCGCTGATATCATCCTTTACTAGATTGAAGCGTTCTAGCGCTCTTTCACTAAAACAACGCCCTCTTTGGCCAATGTACACTTTTTTACACGTAAGAGGAATGCTATAAACGACCTTTGTTACACATTTTGTGAACTTTGTGACGTACTTAATACAGCACGGCGCTTTCTCCTTTCTCGTTAACAATGGTCAAACTTTTGAAAGCTTGCATGGTGCGGAAAATACAACGTTAGCGTTGTATCGGCTGGCGATCTTCTTCAGATTGTGAAATGCCTTATTTAGGTGCGGATTACCTGAGTGTTATTCTGTTTCTTTCCTTTATAATCCGTTCCTTTACTCCTCTTTTTTTTCTGCATTAGACTCTCACAAACAGCTGAAATACCATCATCAGGGAAGCCGGACATGCGTAGCCGCTCGACTTGCTGAATTACGCTATCGGTCATTTGATGAGGGCAGGTTTTTTTCTAGGGCAGCATTGATGCAGTTAATGGCGATTCCTCGTTTAGTTATCTTTGAATGAGCGCTGTTAAAAGGGTGAAGGGACTTTTGTGACCTAGGGTTATATTTCCAACATATGTGGTTCGTTCTGAAAAAAATTTTGAGGTACAAAAACTGTACGTCGTGAGCGCAGGAAGGTTCGTACGTGAATTTTAAACCTCTTGCTGCAGCTTTAAAAGCCGTGATAATTTCTGCAACTGCGTCGTCAAGGAATAAAATATGCGAATTGTCAAGAATCACCAAGTAATCATCGACACATCTAAAAATTCTTTCAACATGAAGGCCGTTTAGTGAATTGTTTACGCGCTTATCAACAAAACAAAGATAGATGTCACAAAGTATGAAAGCTACTGAAGAACCTATGCAAATGCCAGCCTTTTGTGTATAAAAACGATCATTAAAATAAATCAGCAGGTGTCAATCAGCAGTGTCAATCAGCAAGTCGAGTGGCTACGCATGTCCGGCTTCCCTGATGATGGTATTTCAGCTGTTAGTGACAGCCTAATGCAGAAAAGAAAGAGAGTAAAGGAATGGATGATAAAGGAAACAGAATAACACTTATGTAATACCGTACCTACATAAGGCATCTCACAATCTGAAGAAGATCGCCAGCCGATACAACGCTAACGTTGTATTTTTCGCACCATGCAAGCTGTCAAAAATTTGCCCAATGATAACGAGAAAGGAGAAGGCGCCGGGCAGTATTAGGCACGTCACAAAGCTCACAAATTGTGTAACGAAGGCCTTTTATAGCATTCCTCTTAAGTGTAAAAAAGTGTACATTGGCCGAACAGGGCGTTGTTTTAATGAAAGAGCCCTAGAACACTTCAATCTAGTAAAGGATGGTATCAGAGGCCATCTTGCCATGCACTGCCAGTCGTGCAAATGCAAACCTATGTTTAAGAAGGCGCAGTTTCTAGGTCATGCCAAGGACAAGCTTCAGCGTGAAACTATCGAAGCCTTTTTTATTAGGAAAGCCGGTGACAATTGCGTCAGCACGCCTTCACTGTCATAGCTGAAGAACGAAATGGCTTTTTTAGATGATTGTGATTACGTTTCACCTCGTGATAACTGAATGTACCTAAACGTCGAGCTTTTCTAATAAAATCAGTTGGAAGTGCAGCACAGTCCTGTCTTGTTTGTTCCTTGTTGTCTGTGTGCGTTTTATTCATGCTCCGAAACTTGTCTCCATTATGATGTTTCCACAATACGCCAGCTGTTCTACATGCCAACACTTGCTACTGTCGTTAAACGCTATCTACGGAGCTGTCGCCAATGTCAGCGCCGTAATGCCCCGGCCACCAAGCCTCCGAGGCTCCTCCAACCTATTGCACTACCATGTGCCCCATTCGATCAGGTCAGCATGGACCTTGTCATCCCTTTCCATATGTCCTCGGGTGGCAACCGGAGTATCATCATTGCCACAGACTGCCTCACTCGATATGCCAAGGCTAAAGCCTTACCTCGTGGCACAGCCTCCCAGGTTGTCGATTTCTTCATGAATCAAATCGTCTATCCGCACGACGCCCCGACCTACGTCATTACCGACAGAGGGACCGCCTTTACTTCCAAGTTAATTGCCGAAATTTTTCAACTCAGCGGTGCCACCCACCGCAAAACTACTGCTTACCACCCGCAGGCAAGCGGGCTGACCGAACGGGCTGGCGATGTACGTCGATGTCCAACACAGAACTTGGGACATAATTATACCATACGTGACATTCGCCTATAACACAGCAGTTCAAGAGACGACCCGTTTCACACCGCTCCGCCTCCTCTACAGCCGGGAGCTTTAGACAATGCTTGACGCATTGCTACCTTGCACAACCGATGATTAACTTTCTGCTGACGCTGAGCAGTGTGCCCAAGAAGCCGGCCAGGCTCGTCAGCTAGCACGAATTCACACCACACAGCAAAAATAGAAAACTCGCGCCGATACAACCTCCGGCACAGACAAGTCTCCCACAGTCCCGGCGACCAGGTTTGGGGGTGGATACCTGTTCGACAGCGAGGCTTGTCCGAGAAACTCATTTGTCGCTATTTCGCTCCGTATGAAGTCTTGCGGCGCGTCAGCGCCGTTAATTACGAGGTACTCTCAGATGCAGCATTTCCACAGCAGAGAAGACATCGACTACCTCATCCAGAGATCGGCCATGTTATACGCATGAAGGCGTATTTTGCGCGGTGACCCCCTCCCCCCCCCCCCCCCCCCCGATTCTTTGAGCCTTTCTAGTGTGCTTGTATGTGCTTGTGTCTCCTTGAGTGTGCTTGTGTTCGTGATCTCTCCTGGGCGCGTTTTTTTAAGAAGGAAGGAAAGCCAGGTGGCGCTCAGGCAAAAAGACGTTGTCGCTGGTGGCGCTCGGATTGAAGGACGTTGAAGTTCGTTGTCTCCGCTCCTGAGGGACGTGCTGTGGAGCTGCCAAGCTTCCTGTCTTCTCACCAACACCGTGACAATATTAACAGCTGTTTTCTTGACCTATTAAACAAGACACAGGCAAAAAGGTCGGATTGGTATGCGAGGGACAGAACATTTAACCGGGAAACATGTCAACGTGGGCCAGGACCAACAGTAAGAGGAGGTGTTATAATTAAATAAGAAACCACTACTTGGTCATCGCGGATTCTAAATGCCTACATAATAAGCGAGGAAATGTACTACAATGCAGTCATAGCAGTACAGCTGAAAGAGAATAATAATAAGTACGGTTGCAAAAAGATAAAATTATTCACAATGCTCAAGAAGAGAGAAATAATTAAGGAATCACGAGCGGGAAGGCAGCGAATTACTGTGTAGCAAATTGAGGGTGTGACATCATTTCACGTACTGTTCTCCTAGGTCGTTGCTTAACAGAGTGCAACGACCACACAAATTGCGCGCCGAATTCAATCACACCAACCTCTGGCTTTGCTGCTTCAGTAAGGTTAGCGCCTGCAATTGGCAAACACGTCTGCTACTAACAGATTAAGAAAAGGCTAAGGAAAATCATTATTTCACAATAAACGCGGGCATCACTCATGAGAAATCTTGCATATCAATAGATGAAAAGAATGCACTATTCGTTAACAACGTCATTGAGAGAAAGAAGGTACAAGCAGCAAGGAAGGCTGCATTCGGAGGCACTGGAGAATTTTAAAAATGCTTGCATCAGCTATCACGCACGGTAACATTCGAACTTTAACCACTTCTAGACTAGCTTGCGCAATGCTGAACAAACATAAGGACGACATTTAGCAGTTTTCCCTTCTGAGTTATTTATATTTCACATAATAATTAACCAGAAATATACACCAAATAGCTGTAGGACTGGCACGATGATGACGAAAACATTTGTATTTGGAAAATCGGTGGCCGGTTCACTATTTCATTGGATTTCCGGAATGGCGGTGGGTAGTGATAATGTATAACTTTATCACCTCTCACATAATCACTGTTTCAAAAGTAGCATCCGCAAAACATCATCCGTAACAAGTTAACCTAAGAGCAGCTGTTAATTTTAGCATCTGAATGGGTAAGGTGCAATGTTATTTATAACCCAGGACACATGGATATCCTTGAAAACGGAGAAGGACACTTATCGGTCCGTGCTAGCACCGACCAGGCATCAAAAATTGGTACTGAGCAAAATCTTGTCTATGTGAGAAAAGATAACCACTCTGCTCAAAAATGCATTATGTCTATTGTGAAAACTTATTCCTCACTAAATCGCTGAGCAGGAAACGTTCATCCCGACTCCACAAGCACAAACGAAGCCCTTGCAGGCACCACTACGACGGCACGTAATGCTTGACCCATCCAGAACAAGGCCCCAAATCTGCTTGTTCAGCAACAAGAAATCATTGTGACTCATTGAGACAAAGTAAAAAAAAAACTTAGGAAACAGGGTTTTTGAAAGCGCCCCTGCTGTAATAAACTATTTATCTGCACCAATATAAAATGGCTGGGTACTACCAATTTAAATTAGAAGAAATTGAGAGTGGGATTCGGGAGTGCAAAAAGGCTACTGCAAAGGCAACATGCGCTGGAGAAACATTTCTCGAAACCCAGCTCGACTGTCTTGAGTGTGATGGAACATAAGAGCTGAGCATGTGTATTTAAATATGTAGTTCTTATTAAGGTGGTGTGGTAGGGTAAATGGTACATACAGTTGAATCCCGCCACAACGAAATCGACGGGACGCGCGATAAATTTCGTTGTCACGAAATTTTGTTGTCGAGAAATTAATCAAGTATGCAAGGCAATAACTCCAGCAAAACGTAGTTTTATTGCCGGAAATCTGTCAGCTTAGCCTGCGACATCGCAACGTCGTTATCGTGTGTGCCAAGAAATGTTCTAATAACGTCGAAGGCATCCAGTACCTGCGATGAGGCTGCCGGGGCAGGTAAATCTTGAGCGGAGTCGCCTTCATGATCGACGGCTCTCCCGGCTCGCGAACACCTTTGATGATGTCTTCATCGCTTCGTTCCGCGTGGACAATCACGTCCACGTCAGCGTCGAGGAAATCATCCAGCGCTATGTCAGCAGGGACGTTTCCAGCTTCCTGGAGCGATTTCCAAGTAACGTCAATCCCCGGAGTCGATGACGATGTACACTTTCCGCGGCTGCAGTCGTGCTGGTCGCCTTGCTGTCGACAAACCCGACGTGCTTGAAGCAGTTGCGAATCACGCTGCATCGTGTTGCTCTCCGTGCCGCAGCCATCATTTCTAAAGACATGAAAACATCGAGTTTCGTCTCCCTACTAGTGTCGGTGTTCAGGAGAAGCCACTGGATCAACCTCTTTCGGTAGGAAGACTTCATGCTCCGGATGATGCCTTGGTCCAGGGTTTGAATGACTGAGGTACTGTTCGGCTGGAAGAACTTCAGTTGCACACCTGAGAGCTTGACGTCGTCAATGCTGTGCGCTGAACAATTGCCCAAGAGCAAACAAACCTTTCGATTTTGTCTGCTCATGTCGCGGTCAAGTGCCGCCACCCAGTCAGCAAAAATGACACAGGTCATCCACGACCGGCTGTTTGCCACGTACTTGACAGGTAGGCTCCTGTTCACCTTGAAGCAGCGCGGTTTGCACTTTTTCCAAAAACTAACAGGGGGCGTTTGTCAGACCCATCCACATTTGTGCACAGCAGCACAGTCACTCGTTTCTTCCTATGTTTGCCTCCGTGGCAACGCTGCCCTTTAAAATCAAGCGTCTTCGCTGGCAGCATCTCATAGAAGAGGCCCGTCTCGTCAGCGTTATAAATATCAGACGGAGCGTTACTGGTCATTACGTCAGTCATGTTGCCCGCCGCCTATGCTGATGCGCCGTCAACGTCCGCAGATGCCGATTCATCAGACAAAACCTTGCCGACGATGTTATGCCTTTATTTAAAGCGATTCAGCCATCCTATGCTAGCCTTAAAGTCGTTCAGCCCTGGCAAACAAGCATAATTTAGGGCCTTCCGCTGCACAACTTTATCACTCAGGGGCATGTTTGTTGCTCGCGTATCGACAAACCAAGCATAGACCGCCTTGTCGAGCTCTTCATACGTTGGTTGCGTCACTTTCTTGTGCTGCGCTGAAGTGCCCGATGAAAGTGCCTTCCTAATGCTGCCTTTATTCTTCAAAATAGTCGAGAGCGAACTATGCGCGATGCCAGATCTGCGGCTATAATTCCCTTCTTCTTCCCGCTTTCCGCTTCGGCGATAATTCCATCCTTATCTTCTAGAGAAATAAACTTTCGCTTCTTCGTTGGCGGCGACATGGCAGAGGTGATCGATGAGATCAGCCTACAGCGAGAGATTGACGATCAACACACACCGACACACGAGAAAATGGCGACAAGGGCTGCAGCGAAAGCAGGGAGGGGAGGCTGGCGACTGGATTTGGATTCGTCTTTGACCCTCGTATGGCCGGCGGCCTTCGCACGGCGCCAACAAGTCCCCTCGCTTTTTCCCTATGACGAATAAAAGACTCACAACCATATTTGTTAATAAAACATTCATAAAAATGTAATAAACATACATTCTGAGCAGTATTTAGCTGCTCCAAGCCACTGCTTTAGCTGGGAATAATCCCGTACAACATCCAACTTTTGAAGAAAGGCGGACCACTGACCGGTGAAGGCTCGCGAAAATTTCGTAGAAGCGAATGTGTGCTCACAAAGTAATTCGTTTTCGAGGGAATTTTAATACATTAACTCCTATGGGGATTTCGCAGGGAATGAAAAATATTTCGTGGCGAAAATTTCGTTGAAGCGGCATTCGTTGTGCCGGGATTCAACTGTATTAGTTTTAACGCAATATTTTGAAAACGAGTGCAGATAATCGCATTAAATTACATGTGCTCGCAAAAGATGGCCCTGGGTATAGAATGACAGACTTTGTTTATGTCTAGGTAGTTTATCTTTCCTGTGGCTCACTCTCTAAATTCCAGGTGTGTTCAAATATTCAATATACCTTTCTTTTCTCTGCAGCCACAGAGAGGAATGAGATGATATTAGGTAATGCTATTCTAAATGCCCTTTGTTTAAGTCTAGATTAAAGACATATCATGTTCTCTTTAATGTTTGTGCTGCAAAAAATAATATCACTGCATGCATAGAGCCACAGTGGGGTGTCTTTCAGTGTAAGTTTTTGCCAGTGCTATAATACACATAATCACTGATATTCTTTAGTTCAGAATATTTACGACTGGATGTAGTACATGCGTGCAAAGTTTCACTAGAATAGAATGAACACTTTCTGAGAAAAGGTACATTGAATTTGAGGCATTCATAAAAACGCAGTTTGAGAAAAATGAAGTTTTATGTTCGTATACTGCTGACTTTCTTGCAGGTGTCTGCAAAATCCTTCTTAGTGTTTCAAGAAGATTGCAAGAAGCTGCGGAGAAGAGCGAAGTCTATAAGACGGTAGCCAGTCGCGCTTGAGCCGTCTACATCGAAGGATTCACCACCGATCCTCTCACCAGGTTTCTTGAAGAGTGCGCTTAATCGTGCCGGTTTATCTCTGCTCTTCTTGCTAGTAAATCGATTATTTTTTAATGTTCTCTTTAGCTCCATTTTCCACCTGTCATTTTTTATCGTGATATCTTCTGGGCAAGAACTATGTTTGACACTCTAAATAGAGGATATCACGACCGTAAGTTTGGAAACAATAACAAAGAAGAAACAAGCTACTAGGGCACCACTAGCGGAGCATCTGCTATAAAAGTAAATATTTCCAACAATATATTATCTTTTAGTACGCAACATTTACTTGCCATACACACACACAAAAAAACCCCTCCAGGACGGATCAAACTGCGAAAGACAACGATAAACAAATCGGCCTCCGAACTCCACCTGCCATTTTTAAATGCCAGGGCGCGCGGCACACTTCAGCGCGACATTTAAACAACTTCCAGCGGGCGCTCGAGGCCGCTCTTCCGCAGGTTTGTTCCGCGTAGTGCAGTCGATGTTTCTGTACCAATATTCAAAATTCGATTATTGAGGGGTTTACCGAACCATGCCCCCTTAAATGAACCGTCACAGGATACTATAGCTCGCTACCCAGAGAAGAAAATTAATGTCGAACAGCGATGTTCAAAGCTATTCACAACATTCGGCCTTGAACTGAAGCTTAGAAAAAACACCTACCGAAAGAAATACTGAGCCTGTTAGAAAGCAGGCCTCCGAATGCGCGAAAGTAATGCTGCGTGTCAGAAAAAAAGCGCAGTTTTTCGAAAATTTTATTAGTGCAAAAGTGCTCCGGAAGTTCATTTGCGAGAAAACAACAAACGCAGACAGTTTACTTCCTATGTTCTATGCCAGACGCCGCAACAGCCTCACCGCGCATGCTTCTCCAGAGGTCCATTGCCGGCGATATTTCTTCCGTCCGTCTTATCGCAACCTCCATGCGCCGCAGCTGTTCTGGAGAGAAATATTCTTTCCAGCTGCCAACCTTGGCTTTTCTAACCAAGCAGTATTTACTGCTGTCACCGTTATATCCGTCCTTGCATGTAAGGTTTTCTTTCAGATCATTTAATCCAGGAACTGATATCACATCGAAGTTTTCGACCATGACCTCTCTCATATTTTCCGCCGCGCACCGCTCAAGGAGCATCTGGAGTAATTGTTCGTTTTCTTGCAGTTCATTGGCGTAGTCTTCGCCTAGGAAGCGCGCGAGTTTCAGAATCGTACCCTGCGTATCTTCTATCAGATCCTCATAGCAAACAAAGAACACATTAGGCTCGTCCTTAATGTCGTGTCCAGAAACTAGATGGTCAAAGTAGTTTCCGTGACCGGCTACGTCGTTACTGAGGAAGGCGTCAAGAAATTCCTCAAACGAGCCATCCTGAAAGTGGTAAATGCTCATGCTGGTCACCATGTTGAAAAAGGAAGCAGCCACATCCCACGGGTTGCGAACAATGTAGATGTACTTTGCTTCGGCGCTTATGGACTCCTTTCGCGGTAGGAGATGCGTTTGCAACAGCCGCAAGGGCAAGCTTGGCGTCCAGCCTTTGAGCTCAGCTGCTCCCAGATAGCGCATGTTTTCTCTAAATTCCTCATTAGAGCTGACGGGCTGGCCTCTTTTCAGTATGAGCTGCACAATGTAGAGAATCCAGTGTGTTCCGGCTTTGGGGTAAGACAGTACAACCAGGTCGCCTTTCTCTGGAATAAACTTGAGTCCTTCCCTCCAGAGCTCCGCGTTGTAGTGCACATCCCTTGGGATGCCATCTATAAGTCGCACGAATGGCTTCTTCTTCGCCATGAGGAGACTTGAGGCAATCCTCCTGCACAAATAATTCTCTAGTGAACAACATGAGTGAAAACGCTGTGGCACGAACATTTTCTTTTCATTTAGCATGTTTCTGGTTTTTGCCGTAATCGACCGACTGCAACCAGTTACCTAAACCAGGGTATGACACGTTAAAAATTTCTACGAGCCCGTTGCAAAGAAAGCTTTATCGCAATGCCTCATGTTGTGGAAGTAGAAATTAGAGCGAGTTATTACTTCGCTGCAGTAGTGTAGGGTTGCTTTCACTTCCACTTTTATTGATTATTACTAGTTTTCGGACTGCTTACGAAGGCTACTTACCAACTTTAGTTAGGATTATTAGTAAGACTAGCCTTATTGCTGCTTTTTTCAATATCCGTTAACTTCTTGAGCACCTGTACTTTAACGACTACCTGCCCTCCATACCCTCTCGAATTGTATTACCTACCAAGGTACCAGCACTCAAACCCTGCAGTTAAGAGAAAAATAACTGGAAAATGCAATTTTTTCAGGAAGTGCTTGTGGGCGACTTACGGTACGATCTTTTGTAGCAGAGATTCAATAATAGAATCTCCAAAAAGAGGCGGCAGTTAACGAGCGGTATTGGATTGATTGGCTTTATATGTAGGGCGAAACTTCCTTGCTGAGAATGAAAATTAAGCTTCCCATGGCAACAAACGGTGATGAAAGCGTCGCACAAAGGATAAAAGAAAATAACGGTCATAGCTCGCTTTGGAAAGAGAAGTTTCGTTCAATTTATTAGAATATAAAGGGATGCCTGCAGTGTTACCAGGCTCTTGCTGCTATTTTTATTATCAACATAATAAGCCTGACACTCCGCCATGCACTCCTTCCACGGTAGCCACACTCTATTTGGTTACTGTGGCCGCCACCCTCAGGTTGAGCCTTCCTCCGCTCGCGTTATACCATAGTTTTTTTTTTGTAGTGACTCTCCTCCTCCTCCCTCGGGTGGTTGCCATGAAAACCACTCTCCGGTTGAGCAACTTACCGATTTCACTGTAGACTCCTGTTTCCACACTAAGATTCGACTGTTTCCTGTGGTTCCCACCCTGCAGTTATGCTAACAACTACTTTCTTTGAGAATGTTCGATAGCTGGAGAGTTATTGGGTTTTCATCGATGATGTTGTTCTCATTATGAACGTTATCAACTCTGTGGAATGTTTAGAGGTTCTGGTTACGGCCTGTAATTCATGTGAGACGTCTAAGGACAATTTTCCTCTATATCTGCACTTTCAAGTTCCAGATGTCAACGTATTTTTGTCACAAAGTTCCAGGACGTCATAGCTGCTTCTCGACTAAGGCTCGGCGCATTACAATGTTGCGAAGAATGCCATAATCCCATGCCGAACATCATTTTCTATGACAAAGTCATGTCCTCTCTTGTTTCACAGCTTTCAGTTTGAATTTGTTTTATTAAGCAAGAACCGCATTCGGGATTGTGTTCAAGCCTGGCTCTCCACGTGAGTGAAAAGTTCGAGGGATCGAATACAACTGCCAAGGAGAAAGCAAGGAAGCCAGTGAAGGAAGAGGATATCGAAATCGCTTTTACGTGGACGTGCACAATGTGTCACCGCTCTTATTGAATGTAGCAAGCAGGTACAGGCGCCCAAATCTTAACTGGCGTGCGCGAGCGGCGCCTTTTCGGTGCGTCAGCGCCGTATGACGGGGCGAGGCTGGAAACAAGTGAGGCTAAGCGCATGCGCACAAAGCGCGCTCAGCTTGACCCATCGTCTGCTAGGCTGTTCCTTCTTAAAAACATCACCCCACATTATCGCACTTGAGACGAATAGGCAGCGTGAGTAGGCCAATGGTTTTTCTCGCATTTTAAATTTCGAAGATCAGCGTCGTACCAACCAAGCAAGAAAATAAAATATTAAGATAGACCGAACACGCTCAGTCACGCGAAAAACCAAAGAACATGGATCGTTCGTTTGTTACTTCCTGACGTGAACGCTTTTTTTCAAGTGTTGAAAAAAAAAAGGCGCGGTTATCAACACACATGATTTATTTATGCTTCACCGCGGCGGCGAAGCTGTACGACAGCTGTGAATCTTCAATGAAGCTGCTCTACAGGCCGTGCTCGCGGGAGCTTCTAACTGCTACCAAAATGCCGCCTCGTTTACCTCAAACGAAGAGAGTTCGAATTATAGGAATGTCAATTGGCGGCTCATCGCAGAAGGAAATCGTTAAAGCAACTGGAGTGGCTCCGGCTTCAGTGGGCAGAATCAAACGTGCCTACCGGTAGGAAGAACGGATTGGAGATGCTCCTCACTGTCTCACCAGAAAAACGAGGGAAGGAGAAGACTTGCAAATTGTTGCCTACGATAGTGATAACCCGTTCATCACAGCCGGTGAAATAAGAGCTGCCCTCGGCCTTAATGTGTCGAATGAATTAATTAGGCAACGGCTTAGGGAAGCAGAAATCAGAAGCAGGACAGCTGCGCAGAAGCCCCTACTTTCCGACATTGCCAGGTCAAAAAGGCTAGCCTTTGCTCAAGAGCATCTCCAATGAACCGTCGATGATTGGCGAAACGTTGCGTTTAGAGATGAGAGCACCTTCAGCACTCAGTGGGACCAGAAACAAGAAGTGTACCGGGCAGTCGCAAAAAAGTAAATCAATACCTTTTGTCTTTTGTCTGGTGGCTTGTTTTTTTTGTACACGATATTATTATTTTGATACCCACGGTCATTAATTCGCATTAAATACTGCTTTTTTAAGGTATGATCTCCGTTACGTCCACGACGTCAAGGCAAGTGGCCAAACATCTCTGAACGTGTGCGGGGTCATCGCGAAGGGTGGCCTCAGGCCTCTTCATCGCATTTATTGTCGGCTTTGCTCCACAACATATATTGCCATCATTTACCACCAGATCCTTCCTCACGTGCTGGATGACCTTACAGAGATGGGGATTTCCTGCTACAGCGTGATCTTTCACCGATCCACACGGCGCACTCAGTGACCGCACACCTCAAAAACTTTGAAATGATTACGCTAGACTGGCCGCCGAAGGGCGCGAACATTTTCAATGAACATTATTGAAAATGTTTGGGGCATTTTAAAAGCCAACATGTCAGAAATGGGCCTCCATACCATTACTACTGATGAGTTGTTGGAGGCCACCAGCAGACATTAGGAAGAGCTGAAGGCCGACAGCGACTTTGTGCCGGCGCTCTACGACTCCCTGTCACGACGCATGTAGCCGTGGTCGGGAATGACGGTGACTTCAGCCGCTACTGAAGGACCTCTGTGCGCCCATTATTTGTCACACCATTTTCTTTCTTAGCATTTCAGGAAGAATGAAGCGCATAGTAAAATGGTTTACGACCTCAATTTTTGTTGTTTCACTGAGAAGCAGGCAAATTACTTCAATATTTTTAAGACTGACGTAGAATATTTCTTACGATCCTCACAAATAATGCGCAAGACAGGCCGAGTTTCTAGCAGCTTCCCTTTGCGATGACATCCCATTTTGTATGTACTTCCCCTTGAGGTATACGGAGAGCATTTTGATAACTGTCGCAAACTGTCGTGAACACATCGTGCAGAGCAGCATCGCTGAAGTTTCACAGCGGTCTTATAGCTTAACAATTTCTTTCTCTATGGCTTCACCTCCACTCGTAAGCGTAAAGAACGCAGTGTGTTCACAACTTCCCTTTTTTTCTAGATATGAAAAGAGCGTTTATGTCATGAAGTAACAAAGGAACGATGCATGTTCTTTGGTTTTTCGCGTGAATGAGCGTGTTCGGTCTATCTTTATAATTTATTTCCTTGCTTGGTTGGTACGACGCTGATCTTCGAAATTTAAAATGCGAGCAAAACCATTCGGCTACTCATGCTTCCTATTTGTCTCGAGTGCGATAATGTGGGGTGATGTCCTTAAGAAGGAACAGCCTAGCAGACAATGGGCCCAGCTGAGCGCGCTTTGTCCGCATGCGCTTAGCCTCAGATTGTTTCCAGCCTCACCCCGTCTTATGGCGCTGACGCACAGAAAAGTCGCCGCTCGCGCATGCCAGTTAATAATTTGGGCCCCTGTACAGGGTTGAAGTGCTTTATCAGCTCCCTAAAAAGTTGGTCACGTGTGCCCTACCATTCAAGGAAAGCGTCTGTAACAGTTCAGAGGCCCAATGGTTGTGGTGGCGAGGACGTAAAACATGCGACTCTTTGCACATTATACCTTTGACCTGTGGCCTCATATATGTGAGATAGCCTGGCAGGTGTTTGAACGCTGGTTTTTGAAGAGAAAATAAATATAGACCAATCATCTGACACATTTAGCGGCCCGCTGTCGCAGCTGTAGTCACACGCTTCGTCTTAGTCAAACTTCGAGTATTATAAATCCAAAGGAAACGAACCACCAGGAAAACCGTGGAAGCGTGTCATATGGTTGTCTGCGGCAAGAAATGCATCAGCTAGCCCACGATTGCATTGGCAGAAGAAATTGCAGTTTTACGTAGTAAATGAGCATCTTCTCTTGGAAAGCTTTAGTTTTTAATTATCATTCTTTTGCGGGTTTTGCTCTACTGTAAGCCTAACTACCCTCGTGTCACAAAGTTCATGCCTGCCCTGTCCAGCTTTGACCTTTGTTCCCCAGAAACATGTCGCGGAGCGGCGTCGACGACTTTTTCCCCCTCCCCCACGGGGGAACGGCATTCTCACCATAGCGCTGGAAGGGTCACTCAAAACTACTCCCCCCCACTTCCTCCTAGCGTTGTTGACATACAGGTGGCAAGCGCTTGCACGTGTTGGGAACAGCAGAAGCGGATTGAATGCCCCGGCACTCTTCGCGGCCCCCATTGACTCCTCGTGGGTTTAAGGCATTGTGCAGAATTCTTTCGACATTCCTTCATGTGTTCTTTTTTTTCTTTTTGGGAGCTGCATTCCTCTGTGCGTGGCTCCTGAAGAGTCTTTTTTTTCCCTGTTTTTTTTTTCCATTCTTTGCCATGCGAAGGGGGCGACGAGAACGCCACGCGCTGGCAGTTGGTCTGGAGCATTCGGTGCGTGCGGTCGTGAGTGAGGTCAGCCAGGGAAGTGGTCGGCAAGGAGTCTAGGCGGAGATCTGACGCGTAGAGCGCGGCGACGGTGGTCCCGAAGACGCGAGGCCCAAGTTCGCCCGTATCCGCAAGTCCCCATCAGCCGCGCGACGAGCAACCGCAGCCCGACGCTCCCTGCGACCGGACCTTGCCACTCCGCAGCTAAGCCATCGTTTCTCACCACTCACTTCAACTCTTTTTTCTTTGTATTTTTGCTTTCTGTGTTTATCGTTGTAATCCTTTGTACTGTATTTCTGTCTTGTAACATTTGTGTATAGCAATCGCCCTGATGTTTCTTTCTTTGTGCTAATTGTTGTGTTAACGTGTTCAATTGGTGCTTGTGTTATTTGCGTCACGTCAGTGTACGGCGCTACCTTGTCGGGCATATTGTAATACTGTGTTGTTGTTTGCCTAATTAAATTAATTCGCTACGGCACTTGCCTACGCCTCATGCCTCCGGTCAACGACTAATCAGGCGTGGCCCCTATCGCCGGTCAGCAGTCGAATCACAATCTTTCGCACGCGGGGTGGAGAAGTTTGTCGCTCCTCCCCCTCCGAACTTACGGAGAGTGCAGTGGTGGGCAGGTTGGCCCGATTAATTGTAACTTCGGCGCCAACCAACACCACAGCTGCCCACGATATCTTGACACCTCGACTATTTGGAATAAAAGTTTACATGACTCTCAAGGATTACCCTCTTTTGTGCTAGACTCCTTCGTTTATTTGCGCTTTTTTTGATGAAATAATAACGATAATCGACTCGACGAAAAGTCGTTTTCCTCAGTATATTTGTATGCGATAATTGGCTTGATCACTTAAGCCGTCAAACCATCTTCGTTTATGAACATGTTGATGCATTATGGTTAGCGTTAAAATGCTTTTAAAAGATCAGGGGAGTAAATATAGTTTTTCCAACGTGTCCGCTTTGTCCACAGCGAAGTGATTAAGTAGAAAAATTAGAAATCTTTTTAAAATTTGTTACCCAAGCATTAGGAACGCACATAAGTTTTGTTGAAAGAAGGACATGTGTGATCCTGCAACCGAACTGAATAGCGGTTCTGTGGAACTCTCATGAATTTGATTACAACTTCATATTGTACTGCCTCACTTTTTGCAAAGACAGTTTCGGCTAGTTTTTATTCACATCATACAGATGCCAGATTAGAGGAATGTTGAGATGAAATTCTTTAGGCATCATGCGCCGTATAACAAATATCCATAAGACGATTAAAGTGGTAACCGCACATATTGGTGAGATACTTTGCCTTTTTTAAAAGTTTAGGCAAAAGACAGTACAGTTTAAGCTTATTTTGGCGTCGCTTGGTAACATTGCTTTTAAACTACATGTTCTGCACTAAAGGTTCGTGGATAAAAGTTGTTCGCGGCCAGAGCTGATACGAAGTAATGTTCGCTGTGGGGAACAAATCTTAAATAATATCCGTGAAATGCGCGCGAATCTGCTCACTGTGCGGATGCGAGTACTGTGTAGACTGTGTACACTGATTCGTCGTTTAAAGTTGAACCCAAGAATGGCTCCCACTTTGTTGAAATTGTTTCATATGTAGAGTTTAAGTGACACGAGGCACATATATACGGAAATGTGTGCTGACCGGCAAAACGTTCAGATAGGTTTCGCAACTTTCCGTTTCAAGCAGAGCAAATGAACTCAGCTGCTATCCACGAAGTGTTCTTGGTTGTGGAGTCTGAAGTCGGTCACGATGGCATTGGCCCGGGCCTTTTACTAAGGTATGTTTTTCCCGAAACACCATTTACATTTCTGACTAGCACCCGAGACAATGACTATAACAGGACTTTACTGCGTCAAAATTAATCGACAAAAAGACGATACTACTACTGTTTTATTGCTGTAGGACAACATGGGCCACTAGCGAAAAAGCCGGTGTGTGTCTTGGCAGAGCTCGCAATAGAAGGTGAATCTACAGGCGGCGCTTTCGAGGAACGCAGATTGCTTAATTTTCGTGAACACGCTCTCGCGACAACTCATTAATTTAACAGCGACCTGCCACGGTGGGCAGTTTGCTCACAATCAGGCAGGAAGGTTGCGACCAGCCACGGCGAGCAGTTGGTGACCACTTCTTAAGGTACGCTCTGGGTGGCGCGTCACGGCCATATTAGGCTAACGCAAAACAAAAGAACGCAAAGTTGGACAAAAACAAAGCAAAACAAAGAAAAGATCACTTAAGAAAGAAGGACGAAGCTAAACAAGGGCAAACGTTCCAGTGCATCTAAGTCACATTTAGTTTAACGAGGTAAATGGGGCGCCGATTTGTTGTGTGCGTTCGCCTTCTACTATGCTTTACAACTGGAATTCAAACCTCATGGTTCCCGGGAAAAATGAAGTGTGGTTCTTTTTTTCACGCTGGTTCTTTTCATCCGTAATGAGGAGCAAGCTCTCGTTGGTGAAATGACAGGATCCATTTACGAGGAAGTAGGAATAGAAGTACCTGTAAAGCATAAAACGAAGAGGTCCCTCTAGTCTAGTCAAGGTGAACCACCAGCATGCACCTCAGCCGCCGATGGAGACAGTCCCGCGCTTATAAAACTTTTCCTACAAATACCACTACTGACTTCATTACTTGCACAATACCCGATGGTGCCTTACTTTGCCATTACATTCAGGACTAGATCCTCGGGGCATTTTTTTTCTATTTCAAATCATTCAATGTGTCATCCGCGTGACCGTTGTGTTCCTTGGGAACACAACGTTTGGAAACTGGAAAGTCGTCTATACGTCTGGAAACTCGAGCTACTGCGTTTCACGAACAATGTACAAGGAAATGTTTCGCCCAGCGGCTGAGTGCTAACCACTTCGCTGAAAACGGTTTACGTGAGAAAAGGAGTAACGTAAGGATTCAGAAATTGCGCTGCATACTGTTGATGTGCAACTGGTGTGCAAGATCCTCAATGCTTGCCACCCTGAAACAGCCCTCAAGCTTGGAACGTGGCTAAGAAAGGGTGACACGTGGCTAATTTTCAATTCAGCCGCGTAACATACAGGCGTAGTTTGTCCTAAAGACCGAATGCGCCTGGTGGTGTTGCTCGCTGATCACCTGCAGGTCTCTGAAGGCCTTACCTGCCAGTGCACATGGGCAAAGCAGGACTGCTGTTGCCGCCTGATGTAAACATTTTGCCTATTTTGCTTAAGGGTGCGTGCACTTTTTGCTTAAGTGTGGTTCAGCTTAGACGTGTAAGTGTTATTGAGCTCTCCCCTATGCTCTAATGAAGCAACTGCCTAAGACTAGATGTGATCACTTGCGATGATGAGCTCTCAAAACAGACCTTCGTATATCACGCTACTGCATGAATTTACCTCGTTGTCAAGGAAAAAGATTAACTTGCGCGAAAATGCGGGGAAGAGTAGGGGCGCACGCATCCAGCCTCGCGACGGTTCTCGGTCCTTGAGCACGCGGCCAGTTGCGCTTGCCACAGCTTGCTCTATGAGCACATATGAGCACATATGTGCATGCGCACATATGGCTGCTTCAATCGCGCGCTTGCCGGCACTCTCTGCCCGAGCCGAAGGTAAGCCGGTGCGGTGCTGTGGTGCCGAAGTACAAGCGCTAGCGTAAGACAAGATCGAGCCTCGCGAACGACTACCACTATGAAAAACTGCAGAGGATGTTCACTAAATTAAACTCGGAGCGAAAGTTTGGATTTGTGCTGGGTAGAAGATGACCATGAGCAGGCAGTGCCGCGGGACGGAGCAAATGGAAGTTGATGAAGACGACGCTCTCTAATGCACAGTGCGAGAGGGTGGTGTAGTTTAACACAAGTTCCAATCTCCCACCGTGGACATGTGTCATCGTTTTTCAGGCTACGACAACAAGAACAACAACGCGAGTTGTGTTCGCTGCGGCGATAGCCTAGTGGCCTCACTGAGCGGCCCTTAAAGGACACTTAGTTCGACTACCGATCATGAATATTGGTTTATTTCTTTTTCTTTTTCATGGCTTGACCTCTAACTAAGCTGAAGGTGAAAACTAGGCACACGGCGATAGAAGTACGGGGTCCCGTAGTGAAGCTTCCGTTTCGAAAGTAAAGCTCTTTGGTAGTGATCGTTGTCTTTCGAAGCAGGACGACGGGAAGCTACAGCATCTACTTCATATGCGGGAAGTCAACCGCTGCCGACACACAGCGAAGGCTGAGAAGCAACGGCGCCAGGGGCAGGTACGGGAAGCCACCTGACAAAAGCGGGTTGGCCAGACGGCCAAAGAACAAGAAGAGATATCCAAAAGATACGTGTGTTTTGGAATTGCCGTGTGCCAATGCAACCATCTCCTGCCGGAGTGAATGGCTGCTTCGAGAAGTTCGTATGCAGACGAGTTATGAGTGTATTTGCATTTTAAGCGACATACCAAAGTTTGCGTCGGACCTGACGTGAGTACAATAACGATACTCTGAGGCACTCTCTGTGTGACTCTTTGTCAATAGTAAGTTACGTTATCAGTATCATGATGACAAAAAAGTAATCCGCATTATCTGTAGTGCTCCATCAGATGCGGATACCGCATTTCTTTCTAAACGCCTCAATTTATTCACGCGGCACCATCTGTTCTGGAAAAACATTCATGAACAACGTAGAATCAGCTCTGCCTGGATGCTATCAGTCGAGAAAAATCTGGTGGCGTCTTGCATTGCAAACAAAGCGATAAAGCCGCGTGCCGGCAGATTTGACGAGTGAACAAACGAACACTGGAATGATTCGCGGCATTACTCCCCTTTCAAAGAAGCATCGACCCGATGCATTAAAACCAATAAGGCGACTGGCAACAAAGAAAACGGATCGCGTGAAAACAAACGCAGAAAGTGGACACACAGCATCATTTAGTGCTCATAATATGGCTTTAAACGGACGACATGGACAACTTCTGGGCGTACGCGGCGCCGCTGGGATGCAGTCATTGCGTCAGGGATGACTTCATGATCCCGTTCACCTAGCCGACGAAGAACCTTGTGCGGGCCGAAATAGCGGCGCAAAAGCTTTTCACTCAATCCACGGCGGCGAATATGTGTCTAAACCCAGACCTGGTCTCATGGCTTGTATTCCGCGTTGCGCTTTCGTAGGCTTTAGGGTCTGGCGTCGGTCCGATGCTGGTCTTTGATCCTTAATCGGGCAAGTCTCCGGGCTTCTGCACGTTGAAGGTAGGCGGTGACGTCGACGTTCTCTTCTTCGGCAATGTTGGGCAGCATGGCGTCTAGCGTGGTCGTGGCCTCCCTGCCATGGACGAGCGTAAAATGCGTCATCTGGATGGCCTCCTGCACAGCGGTGTTGTGGGCGAAGACGACGTAAGGCAGGATGGCGTCCCAGGTCTTGAGTTCGGCATCCACATACATGGCGAGCATATCGACGATGGTTTTGTTCAGGCTCTCGGTCAGGCCGTTGGTCTGCGGATGGAATGCAGTTGTCGTCCGGTGGCTGGTATGGCTTTAAATGTGGCTTGCGTTAGTTCCTCCGTGAGTGCCGTTCCGCTATCCGTGATCAGCATATCGGAGGCACCGTGCCGCAGAAAAATGCACTCCATGAAAAATTTGACGACTACTGCTGCTGTTCCGTTCGGCCGGGCTTATGCCTCGCTGTAGGGGGTCAGGTCGCTATGGTGATCCACTTATTTCTAGACGTTGACATTGGGAAAGGGTCGAGCAAGGACTATCCGACCTGCTGAAAGGACCTTGAGAGGGGCTCGCTGAGGTTCAGAAACCCTGCTGGTCGGGTGGGAGTGGTTTTTCATCGCTGACAATCTCGACAGGTTTTACATAATGTGCGACACCGGCAGACAGTAGGGGCCAGCAATACTTGTCTAGAATACGGCGGAGGGTGCGAGAAAAACCGATATGTCCCGCTGTGGGCTCGTCTTGTGAAGACTATAGGACTTCTCGCGGAGAAAAGCACGTACAACAAGGAGATAGGCTGTTTTGTCCGCTGCGAAGTTCTTCACTAGGACATCATTCTGTACACAGAAGGAAGACAGTACTCATTTGAATGAGGCGGGGGGTGAGACAAACTTGCCTTCCAAGTGCTCGATGAGGCATTTTAAGTGAGGGCCGAGCGCTGCTGCTGTGCTACAGAGCTGGGGCTGATAGGTCCCAGGAAGGTGTCCTCATCGTCGTCCGGCGGAGGTGCATCTACAGGGGCTCGTGAGAGGCACTCGGCGTCAGAATGCTTGCGCCCGGACTTGCAAACGACGGCGACGTCACACTCCTGGAGGCGCAGACACCATCGAACGAGGCGGCCAGAGGTGTCCTTGAAATTGGTAAGCCAGCACAGCGCGTGGTGATCACTGACCACATCGAACGGTCGTGCGTAGAAGTAGGGGCGGAATTTCGACGTAGTCCAGATGATGGCAAGGAACTCCTCAGTTCTCGAATAGTTAGTCTCGGCCTTGGAAAAGGAACGCGCAGCGATTGCGATGGCTTTCTCCAGCCGGTCGATTTTTTTCAACGAGGACGGCGCCTAGGCCCACGCTCCTTGCGTCGGTATGAACTTAAGTATCGGTGTTTTCGTCAAAATGTGCGAGGATTGCTGGGGCTGTAAACGACGCTGAAGTTCTTTGAAGGCTTATGCTTGCGGCGCTTCCCATTTAAATGGTTTGATTTGTAGCGATATAACGTCCCAAAGCGACTCAGGCTGTGAAGGGCGTTGTAGTGGAGGGCTCCGGAAATTTCGATCGCCTGAGGTTCTTTAACGTGCACTGACAACGCACAGTGCACGGGCCTCTAAAATTTCGCCTCCATTGAAATTCGATCGCCGCGGCCGGAATCGAACCCCCCTCCTTTGAGACAGCAGCCGAGCGCCATAACCACTTAGCCACCGCGGCGGCTCCATTTAAATGGAACGTCTGCCTTCGTCAGCTGGGTCACGAGCTCGGCGATACGCGAAAAGTTTTTACTCAAACCATCGGTAATGTGCCCCCAGTCCGAGGAATCTGCGCACTGCTTTCTTATTGGTTGGCGGTGAAAGCTGTTCAATAGCAGCTGTTTTCTGTGGGAATGGGTGCACTCCCTCCATGCAAACGATATGGCCTAAAAACAGCAGCTCCTCATAGGCAAAGTACCACTTCTCTGCTTTCAAGGCAAGGCCAGGCGACATGATGGCGTCTAGTACTGTTCGAAGTCCTTTGAGATGCTCTTCAAAGTTCGAGGCGAAGACAACGACGTCATCTAAATATGCCAGACGAATTTACCATTTCATGGCTGCCAGCACTGTATCCATTACTCGCTGAAACGTCGCTGGTGCGGAACAGAGACCAAATGGAATTGCCTTGAACTCAAAGAGTCAATCAGGAGTGATGTATGCGGTCTTCTGCGATGTCTTTCGTCGACCTAAATTTGCCAGTAGCCGCTCTTGAGGTCCATCGATGAGAAATATTTGGCGTTGCAGAGGCGGTCCAGTGTGTTGTCGATGCGGGGGAGGGGGTAGACGTCCTTCTTTGTTATGTTGTTCAAGCGGCGGTAATCCACGCAGAATCGAAGTGAGCCGTCTTTCTTTCTCACTAGAACAACCGGTGCCGCCCATGGGCTGTTTGAAGGCTGGATGACGTCGTCGCGAAGCATTTCTTCGACTTGGTCCCGGATGGCTTGTCGTTCTCGTGGTGACACACGGAAGGGGCTTTGACAGAGAGGTCGGACGTGTTGATCCGTTATAATGCTATGCTTGGCAATTGGCGTTTGATGGACCTTCGGTGATGACAAAAAACATTCGCTGTAGCTTCGAAGCAGATTGCGGATCTGGTCTTGTCTGTTCTGGGGCAGGGCTGGGTTGATGTCGAAAGTGGGGAAGTTCTCTTAGACAGGCGAATCTTCTGCGGATGGGTCTTAGAGGGCGAAGATGTCTCGTACGTCGGATATTTCGTCAAAGAACGCAATCGTCGTTTCTCTGTTAATGTGTCGGTATTATTCGCTGAAGTTATCAGTACTTCGGCCTGGCCATTGCGGAAATGTGTGATGCCTCTTGCGATGCTGATTCCTCGGTCTAGAAGCAACTGCATGTTCCCCTCGAGAATGGCTTCAGTGTTAATGGCTTTCGTGGCGCCTACGGCCTCGATAACGCTTGAATGGGATGGGGCGCTCACCTCTTCCTCCAGGACACTCAGGGAAACGTGATTTTCTAGAGTTCTTATCCAAGGAATTGCTTGAAACGTCGAACGCGTGATTAGTTTGGATCACAGGCCGATGATCGCTTGATGCTCATTAAAGAAGTCTATGCCCAAGATCATTTCGGCGGGAACATTACCGTAGCGCAACGAAGGTAGCAGGATAGGTGTGTCCTTTAAGAGTCACTCACGCTGTGCATCGTCCTGGAGGTGTAATGAGGTGGCCCCTGTGGTGCGAATTTTCGGGCCGTCCCAAGCGGTCGTGACTTTCCTCAGCTGCGCAGCGAATGTTCCATTCATCACCGAGTAATCGGCCTCTGTGTCGACAAGAGCGGTGACTTTGTGGCCATCGATAACTACTTCTAAGTTGGACGTCTTGAGGAGCAAGCTCTCGTTTGCGAAATGACAGGATCCGTTTACGGGGAAGTAAGAAAAGAGGGAACTGTAAAGCATGAAGCGAAGAGGTCTTGCTAGTCTAGTCAAGGTTAGCCACCAGCAGATGCCTCAGGCGCCGATGGAGACAGTCCCGCGCTTATAAAACTTTTCGTCTTTCTTTCCTCACGACACCGGTGAACGTCTTCAAAAGTTCTCTCTTGATTAGCCCCTATGTCGGTAGGAAAGATTCGTGGTTTTCATACCACGTGCGTGCTGAGCCCTGGAGTGTGAAAAAAACGTGCCCAATTCTTTCTGCCTCATCCTAGTTGTTGAACGACGCTACGCGTCCAAATTCGTCCAACCATTCTTCGCGGTCTTTCCCTAGGAATCCATTGAAAGTCGGCGGCACCCGCGGATGCTGCAGTATGATCGGTGTGGATATCTTTGGCGAGATTGCGGTGCTCGTCGCAGCGGATTTTCTCTGTCTGATGCGGTCCAGCAGTGTCCCGACAACAGGCTCCCCTCCCTGGAGACGTCGGCGGGATCGCTGAGCTGCTGGCTCGTCCTCGGGAGCGAATCGCAGAATAGTGGCTTCACGATCTGAAGAGGGCATCCGGAATATGGAATGCCTCCCAGCACCTCTACAAGATATCACGTAGGGGTGATGGCAGTCAGAAGGGATGAAGGTGGACAAAGTTTTAAAATAAAACTGTTTATTGGGCTGACTTGCGCCCACAATGGACTGAATCACTCGGCGGCGGCGCTGCAGCAAGCGTACTCGGCGGTCGTCTAACGGAATGGCCCGCCGCTCTCGGCCATGTTCAATTTAAAGTTGAAAGCGAACTTTCGAGATAAAGCATGCAAATTTACTAGAACATTATGGAACAACGTAGAATCATATCTGCCTGGATACGATCAATCGAGATATATCTGGTCGTGTCTTGCATCGCAAACAAAGCGGTTAAGCGGTGTGCCGGAAGCTTTGAGGAATGAACAAACACTGCGAAGATTCGCGGAAGATCAAAAAGGGGAACATCCGAATCTCTGGTTGTAAAAATTTAATATTGGCAACCAGAGAAGATAACACAGCGCTATTCAGTTGGAAAGTGCGTTTAGAGTGCGTGGCTATTTCTACGCTTTCACAAAAAGTGCTCTTAATCACTCTCGTGTGCCCGTTCAAACCGGTGCGAATTGTAATGTTGTTGCGGGGCATTCAATCGGGGATTTTTTCAAATATGAATGGAAGCTTTTTTTTTAATTGCTAGAGATCCGTTCAGCACACGCCATTTAACGGCACATGTGAGTAGCTTTGCATTAGAAAGTGTTAAGACCAATCTTTTGACACCGGCCTAATCCCTGCCGGCGTCCTGTCCTATGCAGCATTGTGACAAGATAAAGTTCCCGAACATAATGAACCGTGCTTAATGACAATGGCTACTATAAGATCTTTTTAATGATTACTAATTATATCATGGTATATGCAAATTTTTTAAAAACCAGGAATGCAAAGTGCGCAAAAAAACTGGGTCTAATTTGCTTAACCAATTCCTTGTAAAAGTGCCATGCTGATTTTTTACTTAATGAGACTGTACTGTCGGATCTAAGGTCTATAAATATTCCATGGAAAAATAACCCTGTTGTCGTGCCGCTAACGCAGTTCTTGAAATTCCTGGCTTGGCTTCTCTTTTGATCTTTCCAGTAATGACGGGCTTTTCAGACAATTACAGAATAGGTAAAATCAACGCACTTACCACAGTGCGTGTAGAAGGAATGAAAAGAAGTCTGGACCAGGCTCAAGAGTCAGAAAACAGACCACTGAGCGCTGCGATGGGAGGCAGACTACGCGCTATTGCTGCACTGTCATTTAGTATACAGTGAGGCCTGAACGGATGCGCTTTTTGATGTGCAGTGACCGTTCGTGCGTGAATCAATCCTTTGGAACAATCCTGCGGAACAATCCTTTCAAAGTCACAGTGCGCATCCTTCAGATCACATTTTATTTCTAATAGTAATTACTTTTGTTTACGTCTTTACTAGCTTTTTTTATCTTTACGCATACTTTTTTAATTTTTGTGTTTATCTTGTTATCCACTCCTGCTTAGCTCAATAGTTATTTTCCCGTCTGCTGTCACTTTTACGGAAACAGCGGTGCCGGAAACACGTTCAGACGGCGCTGCAATAAAGATGAGAAGAAAAGCTCTAGGCTGCTTCGTGAACAACCTGACAGGCGAACCAGGTCAAAAAATAAAATAAAACAAAACTACGCCTTTACCGCTCTCTCGAAACGCCTTTACGGCGTGCAACAAGTGCGAACCGATCGTTGTGCGAACGCGTTTCCTGCAATCGACTCCGGATGTCATATGCGGGATCCTGCTGTTCAAAACCAACGGCGTATTGCTGGGGCCAGCCTCGCGATGCGCCAGGATCGAACCCGCGTCTCTCGGGTCAGCAGCTGAGCACCATAACCACTAAGTCACCGCGGCGGCCATATCTCTGATTTAGCCGTGACCGCTTTGAGAGCTGTTGCGCGGTCTCGTGCACGGTCTTTTGGACACGCTCTCATTTGTGGTGCCAGAGTGGGGGTCTTAGCTCCTTGCCTCTTCAGTGCCGTATCATGACGGCATCGAATCCTGCACACGGGCCCTGAGGAAACGAATACAATTCCCTAAACTGCTGGCGAAAAAAACCTAAAAAAATTGATGGCCAATCTCGACGTCCAGAGTAGATGAAAGCACGAAAGGCATTGCAGGAAAGGCGTACCGCATTCTAGGGCGTCCTATGCGATGGTAGCTCTACTCTAATCATGTGGATCCATAAACCGCTTGTCTTAGTTAAACACCGCACTCGCCCTTCAAAGCTCAACCAGAGGCGTGGCGATCGTGTTTCCACAAAATGGAAACGAAAAAGACGCCTGTGCAGTGCGCGTGTGCTGTTGAATATTTAACGTGCCAGTGCTCCTTAAAGATTTCCAAGTGGTAGCGATTCTTCCGAAGCCGTCCACTACGCTTACTTATTTCCTCTTTTCATACAACCTTCTTCCCTTTCCAAATGTCTACACCGAAAGAAATAGGCACCCGTGTGCTGTGTGTGTGCTGTTAAATCTTTAACGCGCGAGTGCATGTTTACGTTTCTCATGTGGTAGCGATTCTTCCGAGGCCCTCCACTGCGGTACCTGTTTCTTCTTTCAATTCTGTTTTCATGCCTTCCCGCACCCCTCCATCGAAACACCGAAGGCGCCCATGTGATGTGCGCGTGCTGTCAAATATTTAACGTGCCAGTGCACGACAGAGCATTTGGAGGCCGCTCTGTCCGGCTCTGACCTGACAATACAGCGTGACCTGGTAAAATTGTTAAAGTGGTTCTTGGGGAAAGGAAATGGCACAGTATCTGTCTCACATCTCGGCGGACACCAGAACGGCGACTTAAGGGAAGGGATAATGGAGTGACAGAGAGAAGAAACGAAGAAAGTGGTGTCGTAGTGGAGGGCTCCGGAATAATTTAGACGAGCTGGGGATCTTTAACGTGCACTGATATCGCACAGCACATGGGCACCTTTTGCGTTTCGCCTCCATCGAACCGCGGCCGCCGCGGTCGGGTTCGAACCCGGGAACTCCTGATCAGTAGCCGAGCACCCTAACCACTGAGTCACCGCGGCGGGTGACCTGTTATCCCAGGCAAGAGAAAAAATCATTGCCATTGGAGTCCTAAAATAAGGACAACACACGCAGCAGAAGACTGTCTATATTTTGAATTATCAATAAATGTCTCTGCCGGCGACTCTCGAAGACCACATTTAGGGCCCGAAGGTGGACGAAATCTTAAGTAGAAAGCCTTATATGGTTCATCTGCAACGAAAACCGGCATTGTAGACCGTAATTGTCACAAAAACTCAGTGTGAGCGTCACCATGATCCCGCAGCTGGAACTGATGTCATGTCAGTGGAACAAAGTGATGTTCCCCGTTCGTTATTTATGGCAATCTTAAAAATGTGATGCGAGCGATGGACAAACTTTAATCGGAAGATTTGGCTGCGCATTAGAAGAATAGACTATTAGGTGCAATATTTGCATAAAACTGCTTTTCACTATTGCAATGTTAGAAAAATCTCCTGAGAATGTTTACCACATTCTAATCAGTGAGAAAGCATGGATTCCTGCTAATTAGAAGGTGACGATGAGCGTGCAGTTTCGCGGGTCGGAGCGCATGCGATAGGCTAGGTTGTAGGACGTACATACACTGGACGATTTTTGTCTGCTCTCAACTTCCGGAGAGTGCTTTCGCACAAAAACTGATGACCGAAATTCCTGGACTTGATGAACCGCGACAATAACCTAACGGCTACCGGCTGCAATCTACAAAAGTGCGCCGCATAAATCAATGCAGACACGGTCGATGAGGTGTGTGGACAAGATAGCTTCTGCAACGATGAGGAGTGCTTTTGCGACATTGACAGAGGATGCATGAGTGCATGTATTTGACGACGAAGGTGTTCATGTCGCACCGGTACCAGTGGGCGAGCGTGAAGAGATGCGCATATTTCCGAAGGGAATGTGTTGAATAACGAGCAGTCAGCAGCGACGGTCTCATCTAAAGCTGTGGCGATAAACCCAATCATTGCATATCGCCAAATGGGAAGCGCGAAGACCGCGAGCATATGACGGAGAAGCCGCCGTTCGGTTGGCGAGGAAGTTTAGAAGAGAAGCTATGCATTGGTCTTTACGCTGCGCTGAAGGCATATCTGCTCTACAGTGAAGGCAGTGAGGCGTCGTACGTGGAAACGATTGCGATCTCACAATTAAATGGGCAGCTGGAGAGGACATCGGCGTCTTCATGCTTGTAACCGGTGAGGTAGTTTACGTGGACATCTTATTTCTGCAGACGGTGAGGCTATTAGATAGGTATTTCAGGGTGAGCAGGATCAGCGTCAGGAATGTGGGTGTAGAGGTGCGGGCGGAATTTGGACGAAGAAAACAACAATACACACTTTTCATTTTTAAAGCAGAAGGATTGATTCTTCGTGAGTATTCGGCTTGCATAGGCAATGGCGTATTCATCAAAGCCAGATTGTTTGCTGGGCGTGTACGACATCTAGGTCAGCACTACTGGCTTGTGTGTGGAGTTTAATCAGAGCGGCTGTCTTCAAATGGCACAATGAGGGCAGTACCATGAGGAGGCTGAGCAAGGCGTATGCGCCGTCGCTGCCTGGAGACCGCAGCGATATCCTCGAACTTAGGAGAAAAGTTTTATCAAAGGCGCAGCCAAGGAAGCCAGGTTGCGAATAAAATGACGAAAGTAAAAGCACAGACCTAGGAGCTGCTCAGGTCTTTAATAGAGGTACGTCTGAGAAAGGCAACCATGACACAAAGTTTATTCAGGTGTGGTGCAAACACCCTTCTTGAGACCACGGGGCCTAAGGTGGTCAACCGATGTGAGACAAAACACCATTTTTTAATGTTAAACTTCAGGCTGGGCTCACAGAGCAAGTTCTAGACATCCTTCAGGCGGGAAAGATTGGTGTTAAAACTTGGAGGAAAGACGAAAACGTCTTCGTTGTGGCAGAGGTGCGTCTTCCGCTTCAGTCCCCGCTAAATTGCATCAACGATCCGCTGGAAGGTCGTAGGGACATTAAAAGGAAGCTATCACAGTACATCTATACAAGCCATCGATTGTCACAAAAACGGTTGTTGGGTGATCAGCCGCTTCCATGAAAATCTGGCAGTACCCAGATCTCAACTGGAGGGAATAAGAGAGTTCAGCCCATAGCAAAGAGTCCAGAGCACAGTAAATACAGGGAAGACAACAGGCGTTCTTGCACGTGATGTTATTAAGGCAGCGCTAATTCACAGAAAGCAGTTTAGAGCCATATTTTTCTCAAAAAACATGCGCAGCCCAAGGGCTGCTTGAGAGCTCAGTGGTGCAGTTAAGCATTTGGTATACTTGCTTTTAAATAGCTTGAGGACTTATTGCAGGCATATTATAGATGAGCTTCAGCAGCGGTGCTTCAGCACCGGGCAATGCGATTAGTGGCAGTGGAAGAAACTATTTTGAGAGCTGAAGAACTGATGAAACGGGCAAAGTAGCGTGAGGAGCGAAGTCCGCAGCGGTGAAGAAAGATCGGCGTCGATGGAGCGAAGAAACACGTTGGCAGAAAACGGATGGGGCACAGTAGGTAGGCTGACCAGTGTCATGACAAGGTGCGGAGTATTGTCATTCTTATCGCGGATCAGAAGAGACGAGGTGGGTTGAAGATTGCTGGGACATTCACCAAGGCGCAAAGCGAGCATTAGAGTCATCATCAGCATGACTACGCCTACTGCAGGGCAAAGGCCTCTCCCCTGTCTCTCCAAATACACTGCCCTGTGCCACCCACGACCACCTTATCCCCGCAAGCTTTTTAATCTCGTCCGCCCACCTAACTTACTGCCGCCTCTTGCTACGCTTGCCTTCCTTTGTAATTTAGTCCCTTACCCATAACGACCATCAGCTGTCTTGCCTTAGCATTGCACGCCCTGCCCAAGCACATGTCTTCCTCTTGATTTCGACTATAGATGTAATTAACCCTCGTTTCTTCGCTGACCCACTCTGTCTTTTTCTTGTCACTTAACGTTACACCTAATATTTTTTTTCGTTGCACGCGGCGTTGTCCTTAACTAAAGTTGAACAGTTCGTTATTCTCCAGGTTTCTGTGCCTTGGCGAGTACCGGTCAGACACAGTTGCTATATACTTTTCTCTTGACGGGTATTGGTAAGCTGTCATTCATAATGTGAGACAACCTGACAAGTGCGCTCCACACCATTCTTATTCTCTTAGTTATTACACTTTTTTGATCCGGATCTGCGGTCACTGCCTGTCGCAAACAGGCGTATTCTTTTTCCACTTGCAGCACCACTATACTCACTGTACACTGCCGTTACTTCTCTAGAATAAAGAACATTACTTTGTTCTTCTGCATATATATTCTACATCGGTGGTTCTGCTCTGCCTGTGTAAGTCATTGATCATTCTTTGCTATCACCACCTTGGTGACTTATCAAGGCGTGTCATAAGGGAACCGCAGAATACTAAATTATTGACCATTAACTCTTACCGCAAGTGTTCCCAATCCAGGCCTCTGAATGCCTCCTGTAAGCAGGCGGAGAATAGGATTGGTAATATCGTGCCTTCCTGTGAATGGTTACGGTGGCTGTGCAGCCTTTGTAGATATCTATCTGTATTTTCACATAAGGCCCTTCCTAACCCTGGTGCCCAATGCCTGCATGACTGCCGAGGCTGTTACTGAGTCAAATGCTTTCTCATATTTTAGGAAGGCTTTATACTATAGAAGTTGATTATATTCAGCGGTTTTCTGTATCACCTGATTGATAGTGGAAATGTGGGTTATAGTCGAGTATTATTTGTGAAAGCCTGCTTGATAATTTGATTGAATGAAGTGTAAGCTTGTCCTTGCTTTATTAGCGATAAGCGTTGTAAATGCCTTATAGGAAGCGAACAGCAACAAGATCGGTATTAACATTTCAAGTCCTTGACGTCTCTTTTCTTATCGATAAAGATGTTTTTTGTGTCCTTCCAAGCTTCTGGTACGCTCGAAGTCACAAGGCCTTGCTTATTCAGGGTGGCTAGTTTTTCTATCACAATCTTCCCACTGTTCTTCAACATATCTGATGTTACCTGGTCGTAGCAAGAAAACCAGAGCAAACGACGCAGACTCACAACAGGAACACGGGACGATGCTTTGTCAGTCTTTCGCCCTATTTTCTTCCTAAAGTTATGTAGCGACTGCCCCAGCTTTCAACTCTACTCACCTGATCTTCCCCAGCTGCTTTCCCCTTACGCATTGCTTGTAAGGCAGTCTTTACCTCCAGTGCCCGGTAAAGGATGGGGTAGAGCAGACAAACGACAAACGACAATTGATGACAGCGGCGTGGCTCGACAGGAAATCCCAATTCATGAGATAATAACATAAGAACAGGAAGGCAGAATGAGGAACTCGACAGCATAGGCTTAAGAGGAAATTCTCGATTGCAGTCCGAGCGGTACGCGCTGAAAACTACTTGATGGAGCTAAATGCTGAACGTGCGCACCTTTAGTCAAGCAGTTGACGTTTTTGCTTTCTTTAAGGAGCGACGAAGCTTTGCATCCACTATTTAAGCCGCTGCAGTGCTGTTGAAAAGTGCCACGACAGAAACGTCAGCTGCCGAAAGTTAAGTAAGGTTAGCAAGTGACAGATGAGGCCTCCGAAAGAACGGCGGTGGCGCACATACCGCCTCTGAACTGTGGCATATAATTTGTGGGAATTTTTGGTAACTTTCTGAAGAGCATTCCTCTATCATTAATTATTCATTGTCAGTGCGAATGATCTGGAGCACACCATGACACTAGCAACACTATTTTGGTGAGCGGCCGCATTTCTGAGGCGGAGAGTTATTAATTATTTGGTTTTTGGGGAAAGGAAATGGCGCAGTATCTGCCTCATATATCGTTGGACACCTGAACCGCGCCGTAAGAGAAGGGATGAAGGAGGGAGTGAAAGAAAAAAGAGAAATAGGTGCCGTAGTGGAGGGCTCCGGCATGATTTCGACCACCTGGGGATCTTTAACGTGCACTCACATCGCACAGCACATGGGCGCCTTAGCGTTTTTCCTCCATAAAAACGCAGCCGCCGCGGTCGGGTTCGAACCCGGGAACTCCGGATCAGTAGTCGAGCGCCCTAACCACTGAGCGCTCGACTAGTGATCCGGAGTTCCCGGGCGGAGAGTTGCTTTACAAAAGGGCTGGAATGAACGAAGCACACCTGCAACGACTGAAAGAATAGCGGTTTGCAACCGGCTGCGCAAAAACTCGAATAATTAATACTGAATACAACATGTGGCAAGCTGGAAAAAATCAAGAGCAAGCTGATTTTTTTTTTTTCGAAGCGAAGATGGGAGGGAAGCAACCAAAGCGTGAGGCATTACTGGTAGTTTCTAAAATCTTGAAATACAATAGCCATAAATCACGGAGTCTATACCTAAACCACAGTCCGCTGGGGTCTGAAACACGTGATATGAAAATTTGCAGCAGCGAACAGTTAAAAAAACATGTAGTAAAATGGTGATGGCACTTAGGCAATGCTGTGGAGACTCTTTTATACAGTCTTTCGCATTAGTGCTGCTGTCGACACCCGGAACTAAAGAAAATATTGATGGACGACAAACTGAAATATTTCGCGAGCGATTATTTCACTGTCATCAATTTCTTGATTAAAATCAACGTTTTTTTGAATAAGAAGAAACACGGCCGAAACAAAGGGTTCTGTGCGGTGTTGCACAGAAAGAACAATTAGCAGGGGAACATGACACCACGGTCTGAAAAAAGCAGAACAGGCTTTGTTGATACGGTAAAAAGCAATTATCCCAGCACTACTGATCTCGACCGCACCGTAATAGGCGAGTTGTTGTGCAATACTGTAAGAGCCTGCAGCTAAAAAACGCTGAGCTGCATTATTATTCCAGTAGGTGAGAATCGTTTCTGAAGATACGGAGAAAGGAACGAATTAAAAAATTGTGATGATGAGCGTTGCGAATGGCTCCGTAGTGATTTGAGGGCATGATGTCATTTTACTGTACTGCTCTGCCGTCGCACAACGGAGTGAACTGTCGCCTCATTTCAAGCTGACGACACTCTCCCTCTATCGTTCAAAGTACGTGAGGGCATCTTATTGACGCAAACAGCCAAGTACCAACAGAGTGCGGAAGAGGGCTCTGAAATATCATAATTCTTCTGTTAAAACTACATTCACTGATGATAAGTGCTGTACAACAATGGCGCAGTAATGAACAAAGTCATTGGCATTAAAAAGGTACAAGCAGCATTTGAGGCTGGATGCTGAGTAATAGTGGAAGGCGGCACTAATAGCGGAAGCAATAGCGGAAGATTACGCTCTATATGGTGAGGCGCCGGAGAGACAGAGGTGTTGCCACTCTAGTCAAAAGACGCACAACCTCTGTGGTAAACTTGGCATCAGAGATGAATGTTGACATATCGAAGGAAGGCGACGGCTACAGCGCTCCGAAGTCGTAGTGAGGGGCTACCTGCGCTTCACGTTTGTGCGCAATGGTGTCAGCAGAAGTGAGGAGCGTGATGAGCGCAGAGGCGAGCTCCTAGACAGCAAGTGTGGTGGTCACCCTGGCGATGACGAGTGGGTACCACCCGTCCGGCAGAAGGGCCATGGCCTGCACACGGTGTGCCTCGATGCTCGGACTCGGTGGTGGGCTGAGAAGATCCTAATGCCGTTTGCAGGAGCTCAAAGGCTGTGCATAGTCACCAATTCTGTAGAACCAGAGGCCATATTTATTTGGAGGTTGTGAGGCAGGCGCCTCCGAGGCCGTACCCGCTGACATTGGTAGCCCGACTTGTTCGACCGCGCGCGTGCTTGCCATCGCCTCTTCCTTGTCTCCGTGAGCCTAAGCGGTGGTGCTGCACCCTGTTTCAAGTTGATTCAACACAAGGGAATTCATTTCGTACGCTTTTGTAGTGGGACGCTGAGTCGAAGGCGTTTCTGCCTTGCGTCAATATTTGTCCAGCTTGTCAATATCAACGCGTTGTTTAATTAAGATGGCTGCCTCTTCGTTGTCCTCCATAAACATCCAAAAGACTGTGTGTGGCATGTGGAATATGAAGGAAAAGTGAGACCTAAACACGCTGTCGAATTGTTCCCATGTCGGCAGACTAAAGTGCGAGTACTGTGAGGAGCCACTGCATCCCTGCGAGCGTTATGAATGTATTTTGTTTCACATATTCAATTTTTCTTTCAAGCACGAAGATGTGTTTGCTGGAGCCAAAGTGCGTGCATCGCCGACTGCTTCTGGGGTGGACAATGAGGCCTGTCAAATTATGAAAAGAGCGCTTGTATTTTCCGGAGACGCAACCTGCCGGGATGTCTACTTATCTGTGTGTCAGTGGGAGCGTGCACTGTAAACAAGGATCCAAATGGAAAACTTCGCGTTTTCATTAGAGCACCATCAAAACCAGTTATTATTATGGATTGGTGAACACAGCACATCACTTGCCTTCTGTCGTCATTATCTTCTTTAACTATTCCACTCCTACAAGAAGGTGTTCGTTCATCGCAGGGCTATAAATATATATTGAAAACTTCTGCGTATCTTTCCAATGGGGGATGATAGGGTGCACTGGCATCAAGTTTTATAGCAACCTTATATGTCATCAAGACGGGACTGTAAGCTCATACTAGATTATCTTATGATTTCAGTGCATGATTATATCTATATGTATATTTCACTGATTCGAAAATTTAATTCAACATTCATAAAATTATGCCTGTTGCTTGTCTGATATCTGCAGTCAGATGGGCTCTAAAATAGACGCAGTGACCGAAAATTTAGCCACCAGAACCTACGTCGTTCATATGGTTTCTATTATCGTTGAGATTATATTTTATGTGCGTTTTAGCTTTCACAGCATTGTCCTAGGAGGTACTTCCGCCGGGTCGTATTACATCAGGAGCAAAAACCGTGGCGTTCACCTGGTGACGGGAGATAATATTCTCATGCGGGCCTGAACCATACATGACATACTGGTCGAACCGATGGAACATTCCAATATGTACACCTGCGTCCAGGCAGTTTAGGCAAGGTTTTCGGTTAGAAAAAATTACCGCCAATTTAACCCTTTCTGTATATGCGTTATGTGTGCGATAGCAGTTTTGTTCCCCCGGTGAGGCCTTGTTAAGCAACGAAGAACCCTGTTGAGATCAACAGCACAAGCATGTCTTTCGAAATCAAGTCCGAAAGGTTGGAAGTTCTGCTAATCATTTTCCGCTTAATGTCAACCGGGAAGGAATGGTCGTCCTCGATTTTGCACGGCAGAGCGTAGAGCATGGTTTCTGTCTGTACCCGAACGTTTACAATTACCCTCTTGATCCCGTCCGTACTGACTAGAGTTGTACAAGTGTCGGCGAACCTGTATAAACGGGATGGAAGGGAGATCAGCCATTCCGCAACCTGATTTACAGATAGAAAATTTTAAGGTTGGAAGGCTGTACATAACCATTACTCAAGAATATAAAATGACTATTTGTTGTATCATGGATGCCTTACAAGTCGCATACAAAACAAAACCACTTAGAAGCTCACCTTGGGAAAGATCGCCTCTAATCACTGGGGTTAGGTCCCTAATGTTATAGAGTCGGTCTTACACAAAACACGTATCACATAATGGATAGGTCGGGAAATCATGCTTGAATATGTTGGTCGCTGCCAAGTGCTGCTGTCGTTCCTTCGCTTTCCGCTTATATTGCGCTGCCTCAGCCAAGCAGTCCATTTCCAGCCGAAGTGCTCCCTGCTGTGCAGCTTCCGAAGCTTGCTCATTCCGTATATCGGCAGCGCGGCCCGCGGAAGTTTTGGACATTCGTTTCCGATTGTGGGTTAGGTCTTCTACATGTAGTCGCTGCGCTCGTTCTTTGGTAGCCTCAACTTGTTGTCTGGCAGGCATATACTGTTGATGACTCACCTCTACTGCTTTTGGCTTCACTATGCCTGCAGGGTAGATCCACTCATTCTGTTGTTGCCGTCTTTACATTGATGTTCAGCCTTTCTTGCTCAGCGCAAAGCATCTGTGCCGGCATTAGAGGGCCCGGCATTAAGTAAGCACGAAAGGTCTGGGAAGCAAGCGCGGTAGCAATCCGCTAAGTGTACCTGCGCGCGCATGTGAAAGCCACACGTGGCGTGCGTTAGGATACACAGGTAAGAGAAGATGGATTTTAATATTTCCCCGTGCCTATGCGAGAGCAGACGATGAGGAGAAAGTTGGCCTGGGCGAGTCAGGCCTATTGGGCATTCTTCACCGCTGTGCTTCTAATCTTCTGACAGTGCAACTGTCGCAACTCTTCGTTAGACTTTCTGGATGAGGTGATGAGTAAATTACAATTCCTAATCCCCCCCCCCTAAGGCTGTCTATGAACGCAGATTTGACTGCGGTCCACCGCACTGTGAGCAGCTGACTCCAGGGTCAATCACAAGAGTTCGGGCCCTTATCCCTTACGACCAGACCTCAAGCCGGCATGCACAGTGTCCGTCGTTAGCCGAAGTTATTCGAGACGAAGTGATGCAGGCCGTCCCTCAACTAGTTGCGCCTGCTGCCCTACCACCGGCGCCCATTCCGCAGAAGTACGCGTTGGTACTCTGTCAGAACGGAGGCTTTCGATCGTCCAGCGCACACTGACTAGCGTTCCAGCCGAGCTCGTGTCCCTCTGCTGGCCGAAACTCGACTCAGGACGACTGACGTGAGGAGGGCGCCTGGCCACCAGCCCCTTTGTTAACATTGCGGTGAGGCTGGCCACATGTTGCGGCTGCGTCCTTATCGCCGAGCTGGCCTTCGTGGTATTCATCCGGAGGCCCCGTGCCCATGCAATGGTGAACGCCCAAGCAAAATCGAGGGTGACCTGCCGGCGTGCCGGAGCTACCCTGATCTTCCCCGTCCCGTGTATCGC
The DNA here is from genome assembly GCF_052857255.1 of Amblyomma americanum. Lineage (NCBI taxonomy): Eukaryota > Metazoa > Arthropoda > Arachnida > Ixodida > Ixodidae > Amblyomma > Amblyomma americanum. The sequence continues at coordinate 121,846,984 of NC_135501.1, read as the reverse complement.
TCGCCAACTGCTACCCGCCACCATTCTCCGAGCCCCCATCCCTCGGCAAGCCGTTCTGGCCGCTCACCGAGCTACTGTCGGAAAAAATAGGATCAGCGGCCTGCGGAGGTGAGGCCACTGGCTATAGCGCACAGTCGACCATCCTCCATCGCGTTTACGACCACATGACCGCTTTCAAACGCGGACACGTGACGCTAGCAACGGATTCGCAGCTTCGTACCTACCGGTCGCTATTCACGATTACGCAGTTACCACTTTGGTCGATACGTGAGCGGACAATTCGGTCATGACCAACGGGCTGGCAACGAAACTCAAACATTTAACCGCGTGGACAGGGTCGCAGATTGGCACGGCTGGGGGCACATAATTTTCCCTCCCGGCCGGTGTACTGCTGGGGTTGCACTCCACGTACCCGTCTACGCTTGTAACTTTGTAGGCCTACCTCACTGTTCACGCGGCGTCATACTCGGCCTGTACTCCTTGCAAGCTAACGGTGCAGTTATCAATTTACAAGAGCCGCGCGTAACGTTTTCGCCGACCCAAACCATCGCGCAAACTCACTGAGATGCTCCCGGATGCCCGCTTTGCGTGTTGCTACTGACGACGTGATCGTGCCGCCACGGTGCAGCATGATGGTACCACTACCGAACCAAGACGAATGTTTCTTTAACTACGAAGTTTCTGAGAAAGCTGCATAGCTTTCCTTTGTAGATGTATGACAGCGCTTGGGTGGATGCCAATGAGTAATACTCCCTTACTGAAACAGACTCACCCGCTGTCTACGAAGTTCTGACGTAAAGTCATCTGTCGTGCCCTGTCCGCTGCTGAGATTCAGGAGATTCCGGTCTACGACTGCAGGGATGGACACGGCTGGGAGCGAGCTGTGCCTGGGATCCCCGTAAACCTCTTGGCGAGTGCTAAGAAAAGTTATTTCTTTTTGTGGCAGAAAGAAACTTGAGCCTTCTACTCGAGGAGGTGACTTGCGCTGCAAGATGGCATGCTCGCTTACGGGGTCTCTGTGCGACACTCTTCTTTACCAGTTTCAGAACTGAGTTTCAACCCATTGCGAAAGGAGCGGCCGTCGCATCTGTTACCGACTTTGTTGTCCCCTCTGAAATATGTGCTCCGGAATGGCGTGTTGCCAACCGAGAGAGATGCATCCAACGTTCTGTCTACCGTGACCATCAATTCTGATTTGTCGGCGGCTCAGAGGTTGCGCCGGTTAGAGGTACTTCAGGATTTCCGGGTGGTTTGCCACGTCCTCAAACGGGGGCCCGTGCCAGTAGCCAAACATCACATTATGGTCGACAAGGAGATAAGCCCCCTATCTCAGCACCCATGTCGAGTGCCGCCCACGGAACGAGAGGCCATACTGAACCAAGTGCAAGAAAAGCTTACCGACGACGTAGTAAAACCGTCCACCAGCCCCTGGGCTTCGTTGCTGATACTGGTGAAGAAAGAAGACAATACTTTGCGATTCTGCGTCGATTATCGGAAGTTAAATCTAGTCACGAAACGCGACGTATACCCACTTCCACATATCGATGACAGCTTGAATCACCTGCGTAATGCGTAATACCCTGAGCGGCGTTCTCCCAGTCCACGCCGGGAAAACTAATTCCAGCGGTCTCCGGAGGCAAGGCCGCTGCTGTCGGGAAAACTGAAGATCCTCCGCCGCCGATATACCGATACGCTGATTCCTCACCGGGGCAGGGAAGCGACAGCATCCGACGCGCTACTTCTGATTTGCGTGTGACGATTGACAGAACTGACACCATCGCTTTACTTGATACTGGGGCTGACTATTCCTGATGAGCCACACCCTCGCCCAGGAATTGAGCAAAGGTTTGGCACCATGGTTGGGCCCTAGCATTCGCATGGCTGGAGGTCACCTCATTAGCCCGAGTCGGCATCCGCGGTTTCGTCTACGTGGTGAATTCGTCGTGTTGAGCGAGTGTTCGAGAGATTTGATCCTGGGTCTCGACTTTCTACAGGCAAACGGTGCTGTGATCGATCTACACGAGGCGCGAGTCACATTTTCGACGAAGCAAGCAGTGGCGCACAGTAACACAGAAGGCACAGGAGTCAACGCTCTGCGTATAGTCGAAGACGACGTAATGCTGCCACCACGGTACAGTGTGCTGGTGTTAGTGAGAAACGACTCGTTTCACGACTACGAAGGTATTGCGGACAGTCACCCTTCGCTGTTGCTCGAGAAGGCTGTGGCTATTGCGCGCGGTCTTGTTGAACTGAATGACGGCTGTGCGACAGTTTTTCTGACAAATTTCACGAACGAAATTCAGCACCTCGCCAACGGAACGGCCGTCGCCTTCCTCGACGACGTGGATAGGTTGCCGAATCTGTGCCCCGTACAGGTGAATCTTCACAGCGATGCCGCACCAAGTAATGCCCTTCAGAAGATTAATATCAACCCGGAGTTGTCACCTCATCAGAAGAACCTTCTGTCGTCGCTGCTACTTGATTTTAAAGATTGCTTCGCGGCGAGCTCCAAGGTCGGACGTACGCCGGTAGCCAAGCATCGCATTGTCACCGATTCGGCCACGCCACCAGTTTGTCAGCGTCCATACCGCGTTTCGCCTAAAGGGCGCGAAGCTATTAGGACGCAAGTCGATGAAATGCTTGCAGACGACGTTATATAGCCGTCAACAAGTCTGTGGGCGTTGCCGGTGGTCCTGGTGAAAAAGAAAGACAACACGTTGCGATTCTGTGTTGATTACACGAAAATGAATAATGTTACCAAAAAGGACGTATACCCACTCCCGAGGATCGATGATGCCCTTGACCGACTCCGGGACGCCAGGTTCTTCTCTTCCTTAGATGTGAAAAGCGGATATTGGCAGATCGAGGTGGACGAGCGAGACCGCGAGAAAACGGCTTTCTTGACACCCGACGGTCTGTACGAATTTAAGGTGCTCCTGTTTGGACTTTGCTCCGCTCCGGCCACATTTCAACGCATGATGGACACTGTTTTAACCGGTTTTAAGTGGCAGACGTGCCTTGTGTACCTGGACGACGTGGTCATCTTTTCGTCTAGCTTCGAACAACACTTGCAGCGATTGCGCATTGTCCTTCAAGCTCTTCAATCTGCACAACTAACGATCAAGCCAGAGAAATGCCATTTCGCCTTCGAGGAGCTCCGTTTCTTAGGACATGTTGTCAGCGCACAAGGTGTTCTTCCAGACCCCGACAAGACTTCCGCCGTCTCCAGTTTCCCACGCCCAACCGACAAGAAGGCTCTCCGACGTTTTTTGGGCCTCTGCACGTATTACCGCCGCTTTGTTAAAGATTTTTCTCGCCTAGCTGAGCCATTGACTGCCTTGACTCGAGATGACACACCCTTCGTTTGGGGAAGTGCCCAAGACGCAGCCTTCGAGGAACTCCGCTGCCGCCTTCAAAGTCCACCAATACTAGCTCATTTTGACGAGAATGCAGAGACTGATGTCCACACTGACGCCAGCAATGTCGGCCTCGGAGCGATTCTCGCACAGTGGCAGGACGGCGCAGAGGGAGTAATCGCCTACGCGAGCCGCACACTTTCTCGATCGGAACGGAACTATTCGACGACCGAAAAAGAGCGCCTTGCCGTCATTTGGGCTCTGAGTAAGTTTCGACCTTACATCTACGGCCGACCGTTTCGTGTTGTCAGCGACCATCACTCGCTATGCTGGCTGGCCAGCATTCATGACCCTTCTGGCCGGTTGGCCAGATGGAGCCTCCGTTTACAGGAGTACGACGTTACGGTCGTCTATAAATCGGGTCGGCAGCACCAGGACGAGGACTGTTTATCACGAGCGCCCGTGGAACCGGCTACGCAAGGCATCTCCCGTGTGGCGCAGCTTCAACGAGCAGATTCTTAGTTGGCGCCACTCGTTAAGTATCTGGAGGGTTTGAATTCTCATGTACCTCGTGTGTTTCGCCGTGGACTACAGACCTTCATTCTGTGACGTGGAGTCCTCTACAAGCGCAACTTGGCAGCAACAAAGAGACGTTTCTGCTTGTTGTGCCATCCCAGTTACGCTCCAAAATCTTAAGCGCTTGTCATGATGAACCATCCGCCGGCCACTTGGGGGTTAGTCGCACACTGGCAAAGATTCGGCATAACTATTACTGGCCCAATTTACTCCCATCCGTGCGTAGATACGTAACACCATGCCGGGATTGCCAACGGCGCAAATCTCCTCCTCTGAAGCCAGCCGGCTTTCTGCAGCCCATAGCACCACCAAAGACTCCTTTTCAGCAAATTGGCATAGACCTCCTCGGCCCTTTTCCGAAGTCGACCAGAGGAAACCGGTGGATTGCGGTCGCGACATTTTATTTGACCCAATACGCTGAGACCACGTCACTTGCAAACGGTACTGCTGCTGAAGTCGCCGACTTCTTCGTCCACAACATCGTCTTGCGTCATGGCACTCCTGCAGCTATCATTACTGACCGTGGAGCTGCATTTACGGCCCGCTTCACTCAGGCTGTACTCAAGCTCACGCACACCAGCCATAGACGCACAACAGCCTACCACCCGCAGACAAATGGCTTGGTAGAACGCCTCAACAGGACCTTGACCGACATGCTTTCCATGTATATTGATATCGAGCAAAAGACATGGGACGAAATTCTCCCATACGCAACATTCGCGTATAATACCGCGCAGCAAGAGACGACGCAGTTCACTCCGTTCGAATTAGTCTTCGGTCGACAGTTTACCACCCCCCTCGATGCTATGCTACCCGTGAACCCCCCTGACAGTGAGAGTGAACTTGTTGTCGACGTCGCCACCTATGTTCAGCGCGCAGAAGAAGCACGGCAACTGGTCAGACACCGCGGCGCATTCACCGTCAGCAGCAGATCGATGCTGACCGCTACAACCTTGGACGCCGCTACGTTACCTACCACCCAGGCGACTATGTGTGGGTTTGGACGCCCGTTCGTCGTCGCGGGCTGTCCGAAAAGTTACTGCGCCGCTACTTCGGCCCTTACCTTGTTGTCCGCCGCCTCGGCGACGTAACTTACGAAGTTGCACCAGCCTCGCCAGCTCGTTCTTCGCACAACGGCAAGCGCAGCGACGATGTGCATGTGGTGCGAATGAAGCCGTACTACGAGCGACCCCCCGAGTGACTTTCCGGCTGCATGTAGTCATATTCCGTGATGTCAGACTCGTGGTGTACCTCTTGAACACTTTTACTCCCAGCTATTCGGTCTGACGGTAACACCGCATCGGGGCGATGCTCCTCAAGAGGGGGCAGTGACACGAGGATTGAAAGTAGAAGAAGAAAGAGATCGCAGCCTCTAGAAGTAGACGACGCTGAAGTGTAGGTCCGTTTCTCTGGTGCCCTCGCTCAGCCGCTGCAGTTCCTTTTCAGTGTAACAACTGTTACAATATTTATCCTCACTCGACCTTAAGATAGGCTACTGGAAGACTGAAGTGGATGAAAGGGACAGAGAGAAGACAGAGTTTGTGACCTCGGACTGCCTTTATGAATTCAGAGTGCTGCCCTTCGGCCTCTCCTCTACGCCAGCAACCTTCCGACGCATGATGGACACCGTTCTTTGTAATGAAATGGCAGCGGTGCCTAGTGCACCTTGACAGTGTGGCCACTTTAGCTCCTAGCTTCGAGGAACACCTCAACCGGCTGAGAATAGTGCTACAGGCCCTCCGTTCCATGCAGTTAACGACAGAAATACCGCTTCGGTATTCCAGTCGCTCCATTTTCTTGGTCACGTGATCAGTGCTGAGGGCGTTTGTTCAGACCACGAGAAGACTGCTGCTGTGACACAGTTCCCGCGTCCGAATGATCAAAAATCCGTTCGATGGTGTTTGGGCCTCTGTGCCTACTACAGGCATTTCTTCGAAAACATTTCAACAGTAGCCAAGCCCTTTACACTAATTAGCAGAGATAATGTCTCTTTTGCATGACACGAAGATCAAGAGGGCTCTTTCAGCGAGCTACGGAGGCTGCTCCAGACTGTTCCGATACTAGCCCACTTCGATAAACAAGCTGCCACTAAAATTCATACCAATTCCAGTAATCTTGGTCTCGGTGCGATTCCCGTTCAGTGGCAAGATAACAACGACAACGATATGGTCTATGCTAGACGCTCTTTCTCGAAAACAGAGACAAATTACTGCGCCAAAGAGAACGAATGCCTTGCGGTAGTTTGGGCGATCAGTAAGTTCTGACCTTATCTCTACGGTCGCCCGTTTCGAACTGTGAGGGATTGTGATTCGTTATGCTTGCTTGCCAGCCTCAAAGACCCCTCGGGTCAGTTTGCGAGCTCACATCAAGGACGACCTCCCGTTTTTAAAGCGAAAGCTTTACTCACTACGAACTTGCGATTTCGCTGTGGCGGTGCTCTGAGGAGGCACAGAGACAGACCTTGAGCCGTTGCCTAGCAAGCGCCGGAGCTGGGCGGAAGCCGCGCGCTCGCCGCGCCATCTGGCATCACGTCACACCGCGTGCCTCACCGCGGAGCTGCCCTCAACCGCCCTTACCCTTACCCGTCCTTACGCCCTTAACCAACGTATTTGGTGGCGGCATCTATGGGAGCCACTTAAACCCCCGCAAACTCACAGAATAAAAAAAAAACCCTGAGTCGAGGCTGGCAATCGCAACAGGGCCTTTGGCGTTTGAGGCGGAGGCGCTAGCACTCCGCCAAGACGACTCACGGTTTAATAATGAATAAAGGTGCATTTAGTGAATGCACGTGTTTCATGTTTTAAAACTTCCGATCCAGAAGTCGTCGTGCTTTCGCTGCATATATCCTGGCCAAACAAAGCTCGGCCATCAGGAATTTTTTTGCTGTTATCACGTCGTGCGGTATGGCGCAGCGTCAACGGGCTGACCCCGAGTTACGCCCGCTCATCGAGCATCTCCAGGTTCTTTACATCGCTGTTCCACATGCTCTCCTCCGCAATTTGTGCTCGGACAGCCTCCGAGATCGCGTCCTGTACAAAAGAAACTTTGCAAACAACAAGGAAGTGTTTCTTTTGGTTGTGGCATCCGAACTCCGTCTGGTTGTGGCATCCGAGCTTCGGCGAGCCGTCGGCCGACCATTTAGGCGTCAGCTGAACAATCGCACGCCTCCGTGCAAAGCACTACTGGCCCAAGTTGCTGTCATCAGTCTAGCAATACGTGAAGACGTGCCGCCACTGCCAGCGGCGAGAACGCCGCCTGTGAAACCTGCAGGGCTTCTCAAATTTATACAACCGCCTACAGCACCTTTCTGAGAAGTGGGCATGGAACTGCGGGGCCAATTCCCGGTATCATCATCGAGGAACCAATGGATTATCAGCAAAAGACTACTATACCCGGTACTCAGAGACACAGCTGTTTTGACAGAAGCTACTGCGACAGAAGTGGCTGAGTTTTTAAGAGCGTTAGCTCTTACTCATGACGTTTTGAGACTTCGTGAGGTCTGCTACCATTCTGAGACCACAGCGCCATATGTAACAGCAAGTACTGATCACGTTTCGAGATTTTGTGTGGTCTGCTACAATCCTGAGATCACAGCGCCTTCTGTGACAACAACTAGAAAACAGCACATCTTACATTGAGACTTGTAAGGCCATCTACAATAGTATTCGACAATCACCTGCCGCATGCCAATGATGACGTCACGGTTAAGTATAGTTTATGAAGGTAGAACTATGTGCGTATAATGTCAGGCGACAAAATGGCGGCATAGTTTCGTTTTATCAAATCCAAGATAGTGGACAATAAAACTGGTTGTGCCCTCCTATCCCTTCCCCCCTTTGCCCCTCCCCCACAGACATGCTGTCTATGTAGACATGCAGACATGCTCTCTATGTATGTCGATGTTGAACTTCGCATGTAGGACGAAGTTGTCCCGTATGCAGCCTTTGCCTACGATACGGCAGAACAGGATATTACCCGTGTTACCCCTTTCCAGCCGGTATACGGACGTCGTGTCGCAACTATGCTGTACGCCATGCTATCCACTGGTAACGGCGAAGATGACAACGACGACTATGCTGACGTTGAGACATTCGTCCAGCGGGCTCAAGAAGCCTGCCAGCTCGCGAGAAGCCTAATTTAACACCAGCTAAACCTCAACGCTGGTCGCTACAACCTCCGGCGCCGAGACGTTCAGTATGAATCCGGAAATTCTGAGAGGGTCTGGACACCTGTGCGCCGACTCGGGCTCTCTGAGAAACTAGACTCCATCGCTATTTCGGTTCGTACGAGGTAGTTCGGCGTCTTAGTGACGTCACCTACAAAGTTCTACAGTGTGACCTGAGATCCTTGCCACGGTTACGCCACTGGACTGAGTCTCCATCTGGTGCGCAGGAAAGCTTATCACGACAGGCTGCAATCCGCTGCGTTGCCAGCTTAACTTTAGTCTATGGCCCCTGATCCCCGCGATGCACATTACTTTACCACCTTGACCCGCTGTTAGTTGCCGGCGGTACTTGCCGGCAGAAGGCGGAACTTGTGTCCCTTTCAGTGTGTTTCTGCCATCATAAAATTCGCCAGTGGTCACTTAAACGTGGCACCTAAGGGCGAGGAGACTGATTAGTAAGCAGGAAAAGTTTACTTTGGCCCCTGTACCGCATAAAGATATCCTGATAAACTACAAGGCCTCCTAGACTCTCTGCCGCATAGAAAATGCGCTGCATAAAAAGAAGCCGCTTACGGTGCGCGCTGCGCGCAAGAACTCTTACACAAGTCCTAAATTTTGTTCCCTTCATCCCGAGTAGACGGCGCGCGCTACATGTTGGACTTGATTAAGTGTCTAGAGCCGCCTTTCTGCGAAAATAATTTCTGATTGAATGAGTATCATGATTCTGACAAGGATAAACACTGGTACCAGAGACAGCGGCCGATCCATTTGCAGAGCCGAGTCCAAATGTATATTTTCAGGCAAAGAATCATTTATTACCTCTGTGGGCGATGACAAAAGCTCAGGTGTGTGGCGCACTTTTACCGAAACATACAGAGTGATTTGCTCGACAAGAATACTAAAGAGAAAAAAACTAGGGCACTGATTTTCTTGAGGGACATGGACCATCTAATAAAATGTTCATTTAATGTCACAGCACCAGGCGTGTGTGAAGGCGAAAACTCTGGTGTCGACGGCGGCTTGTGGGTGAAGCCTCCATCTTCCAGTCCTGGCAGCGCCTTCGCCAAACGCATCCGGCACAGCCAGACGGCCGCCAATTGGCTGCGCTGCGCGTTGAAGTCATTTCCGCCCCATGCTTCTACGCTGCTTGCTTGTTGTTGTTATTGCTATGGTAACTGCTGCCCCATGGCCGCTCGCATTGCGCCGGCCCGTTCGTTGCGCACCTCGAGGACGCGCGTTTTTCTGCGAGTTTGGCCTCCTTACCTGCGCTAAAGAGGGACGACTGTGAGTTATATGCGATATGCAAGTGGCACGCACTGTGCTGTACGGCCGCGAAACTCGCTCCATGGCGGCGAGTGGTGGTGACTTAACTTTTCACTTGTTGGATTGTTTTCGATACTTATACGCCATACTGTTACCTACAGCAGCCGACAGACTGCACGGCATTGACTGGTGTGTTAATTCAAAGTGCATTTGCGCGTGGGCTGTTTATGCGCGCCACAATACGCACTACTACCTTCTGTGAATTGTAGACTGGCAGTGGACTGTGCAGTGTAAAAGTAGGCGCTTATATTTACATATCGCGTGAAAATTGTAGGTTATTTGGTTCCATTATACTGCCTATTCTAGGCACTACAGTTCAGAATTTGAGTAAAAACTATGACTATAATAAAGGCACATACTGGAGACCTTGCAAGTTTCATGGCATTTTTTGTGTGTTTGTGAAGGGCATGTTGACAGTGAGGCCGATGCCCGATTGAGAACTGTTTAAGAAATCCAAATGCAAGCTCTCTTGAGACTGGTATAACGACTCCATCATAAATTATTTTTTTATCCTACTACTAGTGTTTTGTTACTGCTTCCATTCATGCGGTCCTGAAGCTTTCAATGAGAGTGTTAAAACACAAATGAAGGAGATAACTCCCTGTACGTTGCAGTGAGGCGAGTAGCTAACTAGGGCCTGCGGTGACCTATGGGGTAGGTTAAAGACATACTAATATATGGCAATGGAAGCTTGCATAACTGAGGAGCCTACCATGTCGCCTTTCACAAGAGGTTAAAGTTAACACATAGGTGCTGTCATAATTGTCTAAGGATGCTTGGGAAACTGCTGACAATGCTGAGAACTCTGATTACATGGAAGGAAGCGGCAGTGAAGATTTCACGCTTGTGAGTCATTGCAAAAGCTGGACAGTAGACACAGTGAGGCTGATTGTGACAAGGACGTGAGGCATGCTTATTGAACTTAGTTCTACTCCATCACTCAAAGCTACCTCGGTGCTTGCCTAATAATGGGGCATTGTGAGTCAGAACTAACACTTCTTCAGAAGTAAAATAGCTGTGACATGACACTAATACCTGTGACATGACACTAAATTTCCCAATTTGTCTACCTTGCGTTATACCTGGCGTTATAAAAGTTGTTCTCAAAGCAATAATCTGATAAGGAATTTCTGAGCTGTCTTCAGTGCACAGCATTTTTGCATATTTGCAATATACTAGTATGCTGATTGATGTGATGATCTTCTTGTACTTCTCTGACTATATGTTTGCTGATTTTTTAAACTGTATCCTCTCCTCTGCTGAGATATATCCTAGTTATTGAATTTTATTACTCAGGTATATATCCAATCTCCAAGTAATCCACTGATAAAATATCAGTTGGTGCACTCGAGATGACGTAAAAACTGAAGCCATAGGAAGAAGCCCCTGTAATTTTGTCATCCTAGATTTTTCACTCAACACTGAGTGGCTGGCCAGGTACTAATTAACTTAAGCGTGTGGCTGCTGATGTGGAGTGAGGTAGATGGGATTGGAAGTCTGACGTAGTAGTTGAATTCACCAATTCTTTGTCATGCACTCTGGACTATTAAGAAAGAGCATTCAAGTGTGGCTGACTGCAGGAAGAAGTAACAAGTTCATGAAATTCGATGGAGGCGAAAGGCGCGGGTGTGCTGTGCGATGTCAGCGCACTTTAAAGAACCCTAGGTGGTTGAAATTAATCCGGAGCCACCTACATATACATCATGATTTTAATAACACGTATCACATTTCGTCATGCCAAAACCGCAGTTTCGCTTACCTGGTGCATTTTGTTTGGATCTTCTCGCAAATCAAGGAGGTGTTATTGTTCGTGCTATATTGGCGCACCCACAGTTCTGCGGCTTTTCCATCAGGCAAGTTGCAGCGGAGCACCTTCACATCACTAGTGGATGACCTGCAATCTTCCACGCACTCTAGAGCGCCGGCGGCCGGTTCATCACCCTGCGAAGATGTGGATGGCCCAAGGTCCATGGCGCACTTTATGGTGCCAACTTAATTGTCATTAAGGGATGCGATCAGACTGTGCAGGTCGCTGTCACTCAGCTAGGCGTAGATGTCGGCTTACAGAAGACACACCACGGAGAACTTGCAAACTTTCGCGCAATCGTTTAGCGCGCGCATTTCAACGCTTCAGAAGCGACGCGATGTGAAGAGTTTCGGTTTCGTTTGTGTCATACTCTGCGAATGGTATTTTGCGCACTAGTACGCTTTATGTGCTTATAACTGGGAAAAAAATTACTCGTGTTATATCAGAAACGTTTTTATTTTATTCATCTTTTAACAACGAGGACGTCTATTGTTGCCCTGCCTAATTGACGCTTCGTCTCATATCCAATCCAATAGAAAGTTGAAGTCGCAATGATGGAAAGGAGTGAAAAGTGGCGTCGGGTTCTTCATGCTTTTGCCCGTTTGCTTAATTTGGGAGTTAATCTGAAGTGGAAACCAGGTTATTGTCAGTATATTTTGTGGTAAAAACTCAAGGAAATCTGTGATGGGACGCAGTGCCGAAAAGGATTTGCGGCGGGCAAACACGGGCTCTGGTGTGCTCCAAGATGATGATGTTGTGTGTCTGCTTTGTGCACAAGACGCAGCTTGCTAGGCCTGCATTGCCTGCCTTCGTGTCCTCTTCTTGAACGGGAGGGCAAAACGCCTCACAGCAACGGTCGTCCCATCCGTCGGCAGAAATATCGCAGTTGAGTACGATATTGCGCGTCGTAAGTAGGAGCAAACCGAGCCTTACTGTTGCTTACATTGCCTTACTGCTAAATGTGCGGACAAAGCATAGTACTCGAGTTGAGGCTGCTGGTGCATGTGATGGTTTGCATTTCTTTCAACCTTGAAACAGCAAACATGGAAAAAGACGTCGCACTTGTGAACAAATGTCACGTCTTGCGTCTGGAGTAAACCTGCACTTGATCACGATGCTTCCTTCATGGCCTAGTCGATTGTGAAAGATGACGTGCCTACACCTGTTTGCTTCAGTACTGCTTTTCCGTTGATCGTGTTTACATACAGTTTCAGCCTGTTCAATGATCTGTATTATAAGCGTTTCGCTGTGACTGGCTGTGACTGTTCCTTCGATTTTGCTCATCATTGACTGCTGCAGCGTGCAGGTGTTTTTATTTTAAAATTATTCGCTAACAAGTGCATCTCTACTGTGCACAAAAGCTTTTAAACTGTCACCTTGCCCAGACCATGTTGTCATGCTCAAGCAACTGATCGTCTTCAGCATAGAGTTTCTAAATATTGCCTAAAAGGAAAGCTGGCGCCACCGCTTCCGCGACTTTCTTAAAGGAGTATAGATACCTAATTTTGGTGGCATGTTTTCTTCGTTGTAGTGATGCATAAGACATTACTCCGTTTCATACATCAGGTGCAACACTGTGAAAGGGACGGAAGTAGTCCGCACGCAAAAATAAAAGGAGGCATATTACTCAGCGTTTCTTGTGTGGTGTAGTGTTCTAAGGCACGAGAAAGCGGCAATGGGTCGTTAGCGATAAGAGTGCATTTAATCAAGCTCATGACAAATGTAACATGTAAGTATGGAGGCAAAGTATTTAATATTTTCTTCTCACCACAAGGAATGCACTACTTTTTGGCCACAGATGCAGGCAGCACAAGCAACAGGCACAGCTTTGACACCATTGCACTTTATGTGTAAAACGGTATATATGGATAATCACGTGATATTTGCCTGCAACTCTTAACAAATTTACAATTGAATTTTTCTGTCATGCAAATACGGTTTTGGTTTCAACAGCTCTGTGATGTCAAAGTTCCGGATAGGGCACGTGAGGAGTGCGAAGTCAGCAATATAATCGCTGCTCCTTCATTCATTATTTCGGTTCTTGAGGCTGCTGGCTTAGCATTGCAGTGTATTAATGCAACGAAGCAGTGATTATATCTGTTTTCACATGCCCCACGTGACCTATATGCAACTTTGACGTTGGAGCCAGCATTCTAACAGAGAAATTCGAATATAAATTATTTTGCATTCATGAGTGGATACCACATGGTTATCAATGTATACTTAATTAGTGGTCTATACTCCTTAAAAGAGCTATTCGACAATGGGAATTGCTGAGGCAACGAGGTTTCTCCGCCTCGCTACTGTTAGCCGTAAAACATAACTACGACTACAAAAATAAATTTTAAAAATATATAGCAAGGAAACTTCATCTTACAGTCAAAGTGACCCATAAAAAAACTTTATATGGCAATAAACGAACAGAAAAGCAAATAGTTGTAAGTGAGCACTGAGTTTAGAGAGGGTTTTTTATCTTAGCAAATTTAGTTAAACAATTTTTTCTGTCAGTAGATGCACTTTTCGGAAGGGTCATTCACATTAGATATTAAATTGCACAAAATGAAGGGACAAGACACAAGTACAAGACACAAGTACAAGGGCGCTTGTGTCTTGTCCCTTCATTTTGCACTATGGAACCTCATGTATACATATCAGAGAAAATGTTCATTGAAAAAAATTTAACACTTCAGTTTTCATTTTTGGCATTGAGCCGCCGCGGTGGCTCAGTGGTTGTGGCGCTCGGCTGCTGATCCGAAAGACGTGGGTTTGATCCCAGCCACTGTAGTCGTATTTCGATGGAGGCGAAATTCTATAGGTCCGTGCACTGTGCGATGTCAGTGCAGGTTAAAGAGCCCCAGGTGGTGAGAAGTTTCTAGAGACGTTCACTATGTTGTCCTTCATAGCCTGAGTCGCTTGGGGACGTTAAGTCCCATAAAACCATTTTTGGCATTTTGAAATATCGAAACGTTTTATTGCTGTAGTCTGCTATTCTGGATTTGCACACTATGCTCGTGCATAGGCTGTGGTTTCATGCTATAAAAAACATGCCTTACTTTTCACCTTTCTATGTGAAACTTGCTTGCACATGCAAAGTGCTGGCTGTCACCGTGTCCTGGCACTGTCTTGTGGTTTTTGCAAAAAAAAGCATGAATTAAGAAACGGAAACCTGTCTACTGCAAGTAAGGTCCGTATTCTGAGTTTGTGTCATAATCAAAAGCATCACAATCTGCTGCAGCGGCCAAACCTGATTGCTCGAAACACCGGAAGTAGATGTCGGTTTGGTAGCTACTGTGAGCAGCAGCAGGATGTCACTGCACTGCGGTTTCTGCAGCGAAACGTCCAGAAAGCTGCCATCTTCATCAACGCGAGGTCATCAACGCTGAGGTTACGAAGATGCTTGCTAAAAACATTATCAATCCCTCCTACAGCCCCTGGGCCTCGCTAGTCGTTCTTGTGAGGAAAAAGGATGGCTCATGACATTTTTCTTTTGACTATCGCCACCTGAACAAGATAAGTAAAAAGGACTTGTACCAGGGTCTCCCACGCATTGAAGACGCCCTTGATTGCCTCTACGGTGCCAAATTCTTCTCCATAGATCTACGCTCCGGCTATTGGCAGATAGCAGTGGATGACCAAGACCGTAAGAATACTGCATTTATGACACCTGATGGGCTGTATCAGTTCAGAGTTATGCCTTTTGCTTATGCAATGCACCGGCCACCTTCGAACGTACGATGGACGCCCTTCAGCACGGATTCAAATGGTCCACGTGCCTCTGCTATCTCGACGACGTCATAGTCTTTCCCCCAGCTTCTCCTCTCACCTCGTTGACCTTTCCAAGATTCTTTACCTTTTCCGTCATGCCGGCTTACAGCTCAACTCCTCCAAATGCCGTTTCGTGCGTCGTCAGATCACAATCTTGGGCCACGTCGTCGATGCCACGAGTGTTCACCTTGATCCAGCTAAAATCTGAGCGGTGAAAGAGTTCCCGGTGCCGCGTTCCTGCAAGGACGCACTGTGCTCTTACTTCCGTCGATTCGTGCCAGGCTTTGCTCTCATTGCCCGCCCTCTCGGTGACCTGCTCGAAAGGGCATCACTTTCACCTGGGTACCCCTACAAGAAAACGTCTTTGCCGCTATAATCTCGAAGCTCACCACCTCGCCAGTCTTGATACACTTCGATGTGGTCATTCCCACTGAAGTCCGCACTGATGCCAGCGGTCATGGAATCTGCGCTGTCCTTTCTCGGCGGCAATCTGGTTCTGACCGCGTGATTGCATGCGCCAACCGCCACACGGAATGAGAAGATATCACTGAATGAGAGTGGTTGGTCCTCGTGTGGGTCATTAGAAAGTTTTGCCCGTATTTATAGAGCTGCCCTTTTATGGTTGTCACAGACCACCATGCTCTTTGCTGGCTCACCTCTCTGAAAGATCCTACTGGCAGGCTAGGTTGCTGGGCTTTGCGCCTACAAGACTATGACTACGCAGTGGTCTGTAAGTCCAGTCGGCCACACACAGATGCTGATTGCCTCTCCCGATATCCCGTTGACCCTTCTGCCCATCTTGCACTGCCTGCGCTGCGACCTGTTCTCGCACTCTGCTATTGCCCACGTTGGCGATGAGCAACAGCTGGATACAGAGCTGCACTCTATTATTGACCGCCTCAACTTCTCTCCATTTGTCTCTGCGGTGCGCCGGTTTGTGCTGCATTATGACACACTATACCGCAGAGAAGCCTGAACCCCGCCAAGCCCCGTCCTCCACGAGCTTCATGACCTCCACTTTGCTGAACATCAGGGTGTCTCGCGTACTTATGCCCGCGTGCGTCGTCGCTTCTTTTGTCCCCACCTCTACCGGTCTGTATGCCGCTATGTTCGTGCCTGCGACCAGTTCCAGCGCTGGAAACGCCCTGCCACTCTCTCAGCGGGCATGTTCCAACCTGTGGATGTGCTCCCCAAAACTTTACATCGTGTTGGCTTGGTTCTTTTGGGCCTGTTTCCTGAGCCCACCTCCGGAAACAAAATGGGTTGCAGTTGCTATGGATTATGCCACTGGCTACGCTCTCATGCGGGCCCTCCCTACCAGTACGTCTACTGATGTTGCCGACTTTCTTCTGTTCGATCTCATCCTTCATAATGGTGCACCCGACCAACTTCTCACCTACCGCGGCCATTGCTTTCTGTCTAAAGTTGTCGACGATGTTCCCCCTTCCTGCTTGGCTAAACATAAGCTGGCCACCGCCTATCATCCCCAAACCAACGGCCTCATAGAGCGCCTCAGCTGCACTCTCACGGATATGCTCGCAATGCATCTTTTCCCGGACCATCAGGACTGGGATTCCTTCCGTACGTGACTTTCGCTTATAACTCTTCCCGTCATGGCACTGCTGGTTACTCACCATTCTATCTTTTGTACTGCTTCAAGCCCCCATTACCTTTGAACACGCTGCTTCCGACATCTACTTCACAGCCTTCTGAATACGCACATGACGCAATTGCCCGGGCAGACCACGCCCGCCAACTGGAGCGATCCCGACTACTAGCATCGCAGGCCTCACAGCAGGACTACTGCAACTGCCGCCATCTCATGGTCACTTTCTCCTCTGGCGCCCTCGTCTTGCTTTGGACGCCATCTCGCCGCGTCGGGATTTGTAAAAGACTTCTGTCCCGGTATGTTGGCCCAAACCGTCTGCTCTGCCAGGTAACCGCTGTCACCTACGCGATCGCCCGGGCCTTCCCGGTGACCTTATCCCGTGCTGCTCAGCATGACATTGTCCACGTCTCTTGCCTCAAGTCCTACCTCTCGCCATCCCCGGCCGTGCTCTAATGTACACAGAGACGGTGTTTTTGCGACCGGGGGCCGTGCAACGGATATTGTGAGTGGAGAGGTTAACGCAGTGTCTCGGTGGTGCACATGTTCTGGGCTTGGGTGCTCTGTGCGGGCCCTTTGCCGTCAGCCTGTGCGCTGTGCCCGGGTCGTTCTTGTGTTCTCGCCTTGGGCCACATAACAATAATGCTGCCATACATGTGCTTTATGTTTTTTTCAGACCTGTTTTTTCCGCAATTGTCAGTTCAATTTTTTGCCCTTCTTCGTTTTTTGTTTTGTTTTTGCCTGCTTCCACTTTGATATATATTTTGCAGCCTTCCCAACAAAACTTCGATGTGAGAAAGTGCTTGTGTGTGTCCCCTTTTCATTTGTCCTTGTCTGTTTTGCGCTATTTTTCTTCCAACATGCAGCCAGACACTGTTTTCTGTTCAGTTCCAGCCTTCGCATGCTACGGATCTGAAATGAACTGCTTGCATAGCTGGATAACTACACCACTGAAATCACGAAAAACATCATTGAAAACGAATCTCAACCAAAAAAATCTGATCTTCAGAAGTGTCTACAAGCTACCAGATGTTAGTCCAAAGCCATGTCTTCTCGGCATACCTAGGATGTCCTCCTTGGATGCCAGCAAGGCTGCCAGATTTCCCTCTAGATCATACAGACGTGCGCACGGGGGGGGGGGGGGGAGGCAGGGCAGGGCCCCCCTCTTCCCCTAATGTTCTAAAGGGAGCGTCAACTTTGCCCTATACCTTTACTCGGTTAGACCTGTCTCGCCGTTGTTTAAAATGCAGGACCATGGCCATGCAGGTTTTCTGACAGTACTGCTAAAAACTATGTGCTGTCAAATAATATTTTGTGTATGATGGAATTTCATTGCATTGAAATAAATCTTTTATAACCATTCGTTATCTTTGCAATGCGTTTTGACCATAGGGGCCTCAGTGGAAGGTGTTTGGGGGGGGAGGGTGAAGAGGTGCTGCAGTGAAACTTTGTGTTGATAGGTAATGCAAATGCAATGTAACAAAATATCTTGTGGCTAAAATTGAAAGCTGCCGCCATTTTCAGAAATGCCTGGTCAGTTGTATTTACAATTGTCATTGGCCTTACAGGGACAAGGCAATGCCTGAATGTATGCCGTGTTCTGAAGCCAGGATTGCAAATAGCAAAGGGGAGGCGGTCCACTGGGATTTCTATATAAATGAAAGAAGCAAAGGCCATAGGGTAAAAGGTATTGCACATTTATTGACAACTTGCACTTCTGTGAGGAGTGGCAGTTAGCTACCAAGCGTATCAGCTTCATCTGTCTGAACGCTGTGAAAATTTTGTTCTGTAGATGCCCAACGACTCATCCTTGGAATGTCAGCACTTGTGGTGGTGCTAGTGCCTTTTTATGTGATGAACTGCAGCATGATGTGTTGTCAAGGGTCATTTGTCCAAATATTTGTCAGGTAGATGACCCTGGCAGGTGTGTGCTGAATCAGGTGCCGGGCAGGTCCCCAAAACATTGCTTAGTATCACCTTACAGGAGAAATGGGGCTCCTCTGCAATGCTTTGTTCTCTAATGGCATCAAACCATAAAGGGCCTCAATTGTACATTGAAAACAGTGATACGCAGTTGTGGCGCAGTGACTATGGCATTCATTTGTTAGATTGAAGGTTATGGTTTCAATCCTGGCCATGATGGCACCATTTCAAAGGAGGCGAAGTGCAGAAATTATGTGTACTGACATTTTGGTGCTTGTTATGGAACCCCAAGAGGAGGCCTTCATTATGCTGTGCCTCATGGCCGATGGTGTTGCTTCGGCATGTCGAAATACATCAATAAAAGGTTATTACATTGTATCTGTTTGCGAGAGAGATTTCGAAAACAAATTCCCTTTCCTACTGTTGAAATGCACTTCTTCAGTAGCCGACGAGTAAAAAGAAATGCTGCATCTTAGTGTGATAACATTGGGAGGGTCTTGGAGCCTCCCTCGGCGGCAGCAGCATCATAAATCCTCCACCTGCCAACCGTGTCAAGTAGTGTTTAGAGGGATTTCTATCCCTCCACCTGCCAGTTGTCCCTTCTTCTTGCCTGCCTCCTATCCTCTGTTCACTCGCAGGGAAGACGAGGAACTGAGCAGACAACTACGCGGACAACAGAAGTCCTATGACCAAATATACATCGTCCTAAAGAACTGTCTGTGCAAAAATGTGGCTTGCGGGAGCTATTCTTTGTCACATTGCTTGGAAAGAGAGACCTGGGTCTCGCAAGCCCCATTGGTGGCTGTGCTTGAAACAGTCGCTGGCCAATGCAGTGGCGCATCGCTTAACCAATGCGCTGGCAGTGATGTGAGGACTTGGCACGACCTGACATAATTTCTGTAGTTGGAATTCACTTCACTTTATTACCTTAAATGCCCCCGGGATTGGGGGTGTTACATAAGGGGCGGGTTACATGTAAAACCAGATTTAATAAACAAAGAAAACACGTAAGGTACATAAATTATACGCTGTTAAATATGTTTTTTAAACAATTCACAAATGTTGTTGGAAAAGTGATTGCGGCGATGTCGTATGGAAGGCCGTTCCAGTCCGTGGCTGAACGTGGAAAGAATGACGATGCAAATGTAGTAGTGCGCGTACGAGGCCGGGCAACTTGAAGGGGATGACCAATGCGGGGTGAAATACATGCCGGCGGATTGATGTAGGGCGGAGGACGAAGTGAGCTGTAATAAAGTTTATGAAACAAGCACATACTAGTGATACCACGTCTACAAGCTAGAGATGTTAAGCCTGCCTCTGCTTCTATTGACGATATACTAACATTATATGAACATTACATATACTGACATTATATGATATACTAACATTATATATGGTGGTACACATTATATGAATAGCAGGAACATATGAATCTTGTGGCTCGACTTTGTACTCATTATAGGGAATTTGTTAGATAATTTTGGTTTGGGTTCCAAATAGCAGAGGCGTATTCTAATATAGAACGGACAAGTGATTTGCAGACAAGTAATTTTACGTTTTGTGGCGCATAGCGTAGATGTCGTTTTAAGAATCCAAGGCTCCTGTTAGCGGATGATATGACTTTTGTCACATGCGCGTTCCAGGTTAGACTATTGGACATTGTTACTCCGAGGTATTTATAAGTCTGAGTTAATTCTACCGTAACAGAATCAGAAATAGAATCGATTGACGCGGGGAATAACAATACTATCACACTTTCTCCACAGCAATCCAATTGATCGCCACAAATTGTTTTCTATGCCCTTCAGTTTCTTCCTAGCTATCCTTCTCACATGCAGCATTTTTTTCCATTTGCGTGTTCATTTCAACAGGCACTGGTCAGTCTTATATATCTTCGTGCAGCCTGTTGAAACACTAGCTCCTGATACCTTTGACAATTTTCCTCCCAGTGCTTTTTAATGTGATAGCGGTATGGACCTCATGTCGCGCAAAATTCCAGTGTCGTCATCGGCATCATTATCTTCATAACCTGCCCACCGGATTGTGTAGTGCCCACCATGGCAGGTGGCAGTTAAATTAATGACTTGTCGCAAAACGTTGCTCAAAAAGATCAGTTCGGGTCTCTCAGTTCCCACTGAGGCAGCATCTGCCATTCAAGTGCAGTGGCACATCGCCTTACTGCTACAGCACTGCACCACGAGGGATATGAGGACACTCAGCAATGTATGAATTTAAACTAAAGAATGGCCCGTTCTGAATATATACACATTAACCCATTAAATCTATAGCGTCATACCCTTCAGCTCAAGTGTCTCCTCCAGTTTTCGGTCAACTTTTATGTTTGATATTTCTGAGATTCATCTCTGTTTCATACAACCTGCACTTCCTTCAGCACAATTATTGACTCGGCCTCCCTTGCGGTAACTTTGAAATTGAGAATGCACGAGCTGTGTGTTCTCTCCATGGCGATGTTTTTCTTTGCACTACTCCTCACATGCCCGCCTCCCTGTTACCCACCTGTCACATGGTCAGATTCCATCAGGTTGTGCCCCGCACGAGAAAATGGGGAAAAAAAGTCTGGCATAGAGTGAAGACTGCAGCTTTTGCTGCTTGAAATATTCTCCAGACGGCACCCTTTGGTGATGAAAACATTTTGAGACTTCATTAGAAAATGTTTTCGAGCATCGTAAATGAGTAAAAGCTATTCTTGACTTTCTTTTTTCTAATGCTGGGCTGTATAAGTATGCATTAAAATGCAGTTTCAGTAATTAAAGGGGCTCCATAAACGAAATCGCTCTGTTAATTTTCTTCCAGACACTGCAGCCTAGGGCACATAGACCAGAAACGCTTTTTATGCATGTTGAACATGGTCGTTCATAATTCCTGTGGCACAAGATTTCGCCCATATTTTAACGCCCTTTATGCAATTGGGAGTGGCATCCATCATTAAAGGAGCTTTGCACTTAGCCTGGGTTGCTTATGTTAGCTTGGCTAATGGCATGGGCCGCTGATTAGCCCTATTTGCTTAGTCATAATGGAAAAGGTGACGTGCAGTATATATGGAATGCGGTTCTTCACACAGCTGTGATAGAATTGCTAAATGTCATCTCCATACCTTCTTTCACAAATTGAAAGTTGCAGGGCGCAGCTAAGAGGTATAAGAGTCCTTTCTCAGACAGTTTAGTCATGTCTTGTTGAAATCCACACTTTGGTTCTCAACCAAAATTTTCAATAAAGCAAGTTGGCTGTAATAATTATTGATGATGAATAACGTGGGTTCAGAAAAAATCTTGTAAATGAAATATGCTTCTGTGCCTAGCAGTGTGTAGTGCAGTCGATATTAGGCAAATTTTTGGTGATTTTTCAAGTACAAAGTCGAATCTTGTACAGCCTTCCAAAAATGCGACAAGGTGTGAAGAGACTCATGGGCCACAGTATGAATAGTACTGCGCTTTGCACTGACCTAACTCTTCACCATGAAACTGTGCTCATTGTATTGTCTTCTTATTCTGTATTTGCTGCCGTATTCAGAATAGTGCCATCACTGACCCGCTCATCCAGCTCGGGTTCTTTACCGGAATTGAGCAGTTGTTCAGCGAGGCTTCCTTGTTCGGCGGCATCATCTTATTGAAGGAATTTTCAAAGCATTGCACGGGGCATATCATTGAGGTGCATCCGTCTGCTGCATTTTGCTTGTGATCGCCTGCAATGACATGATTTCTTCTCTGTTGAGTGATAACGGTGCTTGGCCAATGAAAATTTTTCTTTCTTGTTTTCCCTAGTCCTCCAACCCTTAGCCAATGTAGGGCCAGCATGACAGAAACATAGACAAATACACTGGAGTGGTCGGTATGAGTGCTAACTTTCACCTTTATTTTGGAAGTCACCAGAGGGTACATATATGATATGAGCCAAGAAGTGACACACAAT
The DNA here is from genome assembly GCF_052857255.1 of Amblyomma americanum. Lineage (NCBI taxonomy): Eukaryota > Metazoa > Arthropoda > Arachnida > Ixodida > Ixodidae > Amblyomma > Amblyomma americanum. Next base: position 121,824,533 of record NC_135501.1, on the reverse strand, counting down.
TGGCTAAGGAACAGTAGCATTATATGCAATGTACAGTCAAGTGGAAATGATACAGAAACAGGTGCCAGGGAAAGATCAAAAACAAAAGTAATGCAAAAGAGCAAAATTCACAAATATATGCACTTGCATTGTCAAAACTTTGCTCAAGCATAGATTCTGATTTGCAACTTTTTCTGTAACCAGCTATGTTTCCTGGTAAGTGTATCTTTTGCCATTTATGTGTTCATGAAACCATGTAAAACCATGCATATTTCTGTATCACCTTGTTAGGGCTGATCCCAATTCTTCGAAGTGTGCTAGTGCTCTTACATGGTGGTTGACTCTGCAGTGCCAGCTTTGAGCGGTTTCCAAATACTACATAATTGATGCAAGGGCCTGCACGTCGAGGCTCAAATAGCGTTTACTTTAGTGATGGCTTCTCTTGAATGTTCCAAGAGCTAAAGTCTGGCTCCATCAAAGGGGGTTCTCTAGTGATACGATGACAGGCGGAGGGAAGCGACCAGCAGCCCGTTTTACATATCGTTTTATACGAAGGGGAGAAATCGTTTTTAAACGTCGTTGTTTGCTCAATTTAACACAGACTAGAAAAAAGTGATCACACTCTGCCAGTGTGCTCGTTGTTATGCATTGTTTCTGTCTAGACTTGGAGCTACTTGACCACCTCTGCATTGCGTCGTGGTGTGAGGGCATAGGTTTCCATTTTTCTTCCAGCCTTTTTGTAGTGCTACCAACTTTTTTATTTTTCTCCTTCTCTGGTTTTAGAAAACATATCAGTGATTCTTAATAAAAATCACAATGAAATTTCAAAAACTATAGCAAATAAATGTTCCGACCATCACTCACAAGAATAAGAAATAATTACCTGTTTCAGATTCATGCAGTTCCCACATTCTAGTAAGGGGGTGGGGGTTGGGGTGTTGGATCCCAAATCCCTTGTCAACACTAGGTATTTTAAGCTCCTGGTTTTAAGCCCTGCCAAGGATACTTTGGCCAAGACTAACCATTGGTATTGTGTTTGTGCTTCAGGTGAGGTGAAAGATGCAATTTTTCCTATAATTTTACCCCAGGGAAACCAAGCACCAGTACAGCGGTAAGCTTGTACACGTTGGAGACCGGTGGGTGCCCAAAGGCACTATAGATAAAGCCTTGGACGTGCCACATATATGGCGGAGGCTCGCAGTGCTAGGCAGCTGCTGTGGTGACCAAGTTTCAGTTGAACCAATTTATACTGTTGCGATTGAGTGAGGTGGTTGCTGCTACTGTTTATTGTTAAGTAGCTGAGAAGCGTGCATTTTTTATTTGTTGCATGCTCTTTTCGGGAAGATTATCCTGTTCGCAAGTGGCTGTGTTCTTTTATTTTTGAGTAGCTTCATTTCTTGAGTGTTATAAAAATGATGCGTGCCAGACAGTTAGTCGCCGAAACCTTTGGCCGCAACTTGCTACCCATGAATGTGACATAAGGAGGTGCTGGCAGCCAGGAAATGTGTGAACAGGGGTAGCCAGTGTGCCTGCAGTTCATGGGGTAATGAAGTAATATCTGTACACTGATAAGCAGTACGATGTACATTCCACTGAGTAAGAATGTCGTTCGGTTCAATGTATATTGGATGCCCCTGCCCAACAGTTTTATCAGAACTTGTTCTGTAATATAGTATCTGGTCACCACAGACAAGGTTTGTTCACATTGCTCTCCATAATAAAGGAACGAACATCCATGGGTCTTAAAGGACTCTCTGCATTTCATTCTGTCCATTGTTAAAACAGGAGATCTCCATCTTAACAGAACACATTGATAAAGTTTATTCCGTAGAAAAGCAGTCCATATTTTGGGTCGTTCGTATTAACTGTGCCCAACTGTGCTCTACAGCATAAAGCCATATCTGAATTGTCTTTACTGCCTCCTGTAACTTGTACAGTCTTTCTGACAGCATACTGTGTTGAACAAT